>NC_052635.1:20894558-21197588 GCF_016161935.1 Mauremys reevesii | reverse complement strand
ACAACCTTAACTCTGCCCTTCTAGGGACGCCAGCTCTCCATCATCCCTTGTAATAACCCTTCTGCACACAACCTTTTACCAAACTGCCTCTTCCACCACAACCAACTGCTACACCAGACACCCACAACTGCTAGTGTTGGGAAAGAAACATGCAGGTAAAAGGGCAAGTGTGGAAGGCCAATAGGGGGAAGAGTTAAGGTTGCAGGGTAGGGTGCATGTATGGTAGCTGTGATAATCATATGGTGTGTGCCCCTGAGAGGAAGAGCAGAAAGTATGTACTGCTATGGGGCTTAACTATTCATTTCCCTGCTTTTGTGGGTTTGTGTCAGGCATGTTGTGTACAGCTGCTCCGAGTGCCTCATGACAGCATTTTTTGTGTATCAATATACTTAGGTGCCGCCTCTGGCTCATAGGGTGCAGCACATGCCTTTATGAAGTGCTCCGTCTCCTCTGTGTAGTTAATGAGCAAACTTATCATGCGAGTCACCTGAGGGAGCAGGTTCGCTTGTCCTGCCTTGTCCCCTTTTATTATCACACTGAGATGAGAGCAAAACCTGTCCAAGCCACAATGGCTGATCCAAAGCTCTCAGAAGTCACTGGGAGTCTTTCCAGTGATTCCAGCAAGCGCGGGCTCAGGCTGTCATTTCTGGGCCTGCTACTGAGGCCCTGGTTTCTCGCTCCATTTGAATTCGACCGCATCTCTCACCCTGCCCCGCCTCTGTTGTGAGGCCTTGGCATTCTCACTGAGTCACAGCTCTCTTGGGCCCCATATCAATCACAAGGCCAGCTTCTGTTTCCACCTCCTCTGAATTACTGCTGTCTGAGCTTCTCTGACATGGGGACATTGATTCATGCACTGATATTTCCAGCCTTACAGTCATTCTCACTTCTTCCATTCTTTTCTGCGGGGCCCAGCTAAGGCTCACCTTGAATGTGCTAGGCCTCTATCCCCCAGCTCGTGCTCCCTTCGCTGGCTCCTTATGCAGTCCTGCCCTGAATTTAGAAGCACTTAGTCCAGACTTTATTTGAACCTGTGGTTCATCCTTCTCTCTCTGGAGTCTGATTTGGTAGAATCTTTTGCCCTCACAGATCATCTGACCAGGGCCTTTTTGTGACCTCACTGCCCAAACATAAACCATGTTAGGCCTTTAGTCTCTGGATGTGGGTTTTTTTTTTCCCCAACTTGCTTCCACACACCATAAAAAGCCCACTAAATCACTAGCAAACTTCAGATTAGAACTGACAGCCAAGCTTTTTAGATGTGTCTATTCCAGTGTATGTAATTAACATGTCTTGTTTTCATCATTTATATTTTATTTATATGCTTTTATGTATTGTGCACATCTCTGAGAGGGTTTTTGTTTTATGAATTATGCTTTATAAAACAACAGCATTGATGCTGATGAAATAGTTATTACTGGCTATAGACTATTTCCTGTACTGTGCCTACCACTGCAGCTGGCAGTCTGTCATTCTTTAGTATGAACCAGCTACCTGTGACAGACAGACCGACTCATTGGAAGGAATCTGCAAGCCAGAAGAGGAAGCAGAGAGTGATGATGATGTTGCTGATAAAGAGAGAGAAGGATCCCTTTGCCACAAATCACAGAAACAGAGGCTTCAGGAAGAAAAATAACAAACCTAAAAAGCTGCTGCCCAAAGGGGCTTTCACTGATTTCGGGCATTTTGTTGTTCAGTTCAGTTCACTCCAGTGCGCGGCTCTACCAGGTTGTTAGGACAGAAGAAATAACTGTACGAGTGTATTTTGGTTTGTTTGTTTGATTGGTTTTAATTTAGTTACCCAAACAATCTTTTTGTTCATTTCAAGCTTGGCTTAAAAAAGGTTAACAGAAAATGGATCATTGAAAAATTACCTCTCACCCTCTTGGGCTGATTAACTCTCTGCCAAGCTACAGTCCCAAAGGAAGTTTTATCATGTACCCCTGAAAAATATGGGTTTGCAGTGGAAGTGCTGAGACAGCAGCCTCTTCTCTAGGGCTGGAAATGGAGACCGTAAACACAAAAGCTCTTTGAAGCAGCCTGACCGAGGAAAATCACTCCCCAATTTGGAGGTATTCTTCCTAGTAAATACTTTGATTAAATGGGCTAACCGTTCTCCTTCGTAAAAGGAATGACTCAAACAATTACAACTAGGCCTGGAAAGTGAGGCAGCTGCAAAAGAAATTAAATCCACACAGCATCATGTCTAGATTATTTAGAAAACATATTACAACCCACGCAATGTGAACCCACAGAGGCTGCTGTTAAGCAGAAAGGGTGGAGGCGCACAAGGTTGCAGAATAGAGTTCTGATCCAGGGCAGAGCTGTACCGGGGAACGTGAGCATGAACAGAGCCTGTGTGTGGATGTGAGTGCAAAGGAGACAAGAACTCAAGGGCCCAATCCAGCATTCCTTTCATGCCCAAACTCCCATTAATGATCATGTAATAGCCCAGTCAAAAATAACTTGATTGTTAATATTGAAATTAACAGGATAGGTTGGTGGCCCATTCCTGCCCCAGCTTGCATTAATGGCAGAATTCCCACTGAGTCCAGTGCAAGCGGAAATGGGCTATAAAACACCATCTTCCAGTTCTGCGTGCTGGATGAGAAAACAGGAGAAGTGCTTCTCCTACTTATCCATGGGGCTCCGTCCAGTACTGCTCATGGTGGAGGTCAGACAAAGGGTATGTCTGCACTGGAGCTGGAGGTATAATTTCCAGCTCGAGTAGACGTACCCATGCGAGCTCCGATTGAGTTAATGTGCTGAAATTAGCAGTGTAACCAAGGCTGCATGGGTGGTGGGATGGGCTAGTCCCCCAAGGGGATTTACAGATGGGATTGTACTCAGGGCAGCTGAGAGGAATGGCAACACTGCAGGAAATTACACCCTCCGCTCCAGTGTAGACATACCCTAAGCGGTGGTACTCCTCTCCTCCTGGATGCTCATGCAGTGTGCCATTTAGTGGATGCCTTCCCTTGTGCCTTCCCATTAGGCAGCTCTCAAAGCTGTTAAGCTCATGGGACTAGGTCCTGTCAAGCCCCCGCACATGGAGATGGCTGGCCAGCACAATGTTCTAAATATCACTCCTCCCACAGGAAACCCAGCCATTTTGATATGGTTGGTTCCATCCTGATGACTCATGTTGACATTTACATGACAAAGAGATGACTTGCAATGGCAATTGGGGAGAAGTTCAATCTCACATGAGTCAAACCAACAGAGACACATGTGGGAAATTCCCCGAGAGGCTGCCAAAGAGCCTGCAGTGTGTAACAAGCCCCCGTGAGCTAGACCCTTTTCTGATACACAGCTGGGATTCTGCACTCACATAAGAACATAACATAAGAACGGCCGTACCGGGTCAGACCAAAGGTCCATCTAGCCCAGTATCTCTCTACCGACAGTGGCCAATGCCAGGTGCCCCAGAGGGAGTGAACCTAACAGGCAATGATCAAGTGATCTCTCTCCTGCCATCCATCTCCATCCTCTGACGAACAGAGGCTAGGGACACCATTCTTACCCATCCTAGCTAATAGCCATTTATCGACTTAGCCACCATGAATTTATCCAGTCACCTTTTAAACATTGTTATAGTCCTAGCCTTCACAACCTCCTCAGGTAAGGAGTTCCACAAGTTGACTGTGCGCTGCATGAAGAAGAACTTCCTTTTATTTGTTTTAAACCTGCTGCCTATTAATTTCATTTGGTGACCCCTAGTTCTTGTATTATGGGAATAAGTAAATAACTTTTCCTTATCCACTTTCTCAACATCACTCATGATTTTATATACCTCTATCATATCCCCCCTTAGTCTTCTCTTTTCCAAGATGAAGAGTCCTAGCCTCTTTAATCTTTCCTCGTATGGGACCCTCTCTAACCCCCTAATCATTTTAGTCGCCCTTTTCTGAACCTTTTCTAGTGCTAGAATATCTTTTTTGAGGTGAAGAGACCACATCTGTACACAGTATTCAAGATGTGGGCTTACCATGGATTTATATAAGGGCAATAATATATTCTCAGTCTTATTCTCTATCCCCTTTTTAATGATTCCTAACATCCTGTTTGCTTTTTTGACCACCTCTGCACACTGCGTGGACATCTTCAGAGAACTATCCACAATGACTCCAAGATCTTTTTCCTGACTTGTTGTAGCTAAATTAGCCCCCATCATGTTGTATGTATAGTTGGGGTTATTTTTTCCAATGTGCATTACTTTACATTTATCCACATTAAATTTCATTTGCCATTTTGTTGCCCAATCACTTAGTTTTGTGAGATCTTTTTGAAGTTCTTCACAATCTGCTTTGGGCTTAACTATCTTGAGTAGTTTAGTATCATCTGCAAACTTTGCCACCTCACTGTTTACCCCCTTCTCCAGATCATTTATGAATAAATTGAATAGGATTGGTCCTAGGACTGACCCTTGGGGAACACCACCTCTCTCCATTCTGAGAATTTACCATTAATTCCTACCCTTTGTTCCCTGTCCTTTAACCAGTCCTCAATCCATGAAAGGACCTTCCCTTTTATCCCATGACAGCTTAATTTACGTAAGAGCCTTTGGTGAGGGACCTTGTCAAAGGCTTTCTGGAAATCTAAGTACACTGTGTCCACCGGATCTCCCTTGTCCACATGTTTGTTGACCCCTTCAAAGAACTCTAATAGATTAATAAGACACGATTTCCCTTTACAGAAACCATGTTGACTATTGCTCAACAGTTTATGTTTTTCTGTGTGTCTGACAATTTTATTCTTAACTATTGTTTCGACTAATTTGCCCGGTACCGACGTTAGACTTACCGGTCTGTAATTGCCGGGATCACCTCTAGAGCCCTTTTTAAATATTGGCATTACATTAGCTAACTTCCAGTCAATGGGTACCAAAGCCGATTTAAAGGACAGGTTACAAACCTTAGTTAATAGTTCCGCAACTTCACATTTGAGTTCTTTCAGAACTCTTGGGTGAATGCCATCTGGTCCAGGTGACTTGTTAATGTTGAGTTTATCAATTAATTCCAAAACCTCCTCTAGTGACACTTCAATCTGTGACAGTTCCTCAGATTTGTCTCCTACAAAAGCCAGCTCAGGTTTGGGAATCTCCCTAACATCCTCAGCTGTGAAGACTGAGGCAAAGAATCCATTTAGTTTCTCCGCAATGACTTTATCGTCTTTAAGCGTTCCTTTTGTATTGTGATTGTCAAGGGGCCCCACTGGTTGTTTAGCAGGCTTCCTGCTTCTGATGTACTTAAAAAACATTTTGTTATTACCTTTGGAGTTTTTGGCTAGCTGTTCTTCAAACTCCTCTTTGGCTTTTCTTATTACACTCTTGCACTTAAGTTGGCAGTGTTTGTGCTCCTTTCTATTTGCCTCACTAGGATTTGACTTCCACTTTTTAAAGGAAGTCTTTTTATCTCTCACTGCTTCTTTTACATGGTTGTTAAGCCACGGTGGCTCTTTTTTAGTTCTTTTACTGTTTTTCTTAATTTGGGGTATACATTGAAGTTGGGCCTCTATTATGGTGTCTTTAAAAGGGCCCATGCAACTTGCAGGATTTCACTTTAGTCACTGTACCTTTTAACTTTTGTCTAACTAACCCCTCATTTTTGTATAGTTCCCCTTTTGAAATTAAATGCCACAGTGTTGGGCAGTTGAGGTGTTCTTCCCACCACAGGGATGTTGAATGCTATTGTATTATGGTCACTATTTCCAAGCGGTCCTGCTATAGTTACCTCTTGGACCAGCTCCTGTGCGCCACTCAGGATTAAGTCTAGAGTTGCCTCTCCCCTTGTGGGTTCCCATACCAGCTGCTCCATGAAGCAGTCATTTAAAGTATCAAGAAATTTTATCTCTGCATTTCGTCCTGAAGTGAAATGTTCCCAGTCAATATGGGGATAATTGAAATCCCCCACTATTATTGGATTCTTAATTTTGATAGCCTCTCTAATTTTCCTTAGCATTTCATCATCACTATTACTGTCCTGGTCAGGTGGTCGATAATAGATCCCTAATGTTATATTTTTACTAGATCATGAAATTTCTATCCATAGAGATTCTATGGAACATGTGAATTCGCTTAAGATTTTTACTTCATTTGAATCTACACTTTCTTTCACATATAGTGCCACTCCTCCCCCTCACTGTGGACTCCTTGTCACCAGAAATATACCAAATAATGGGAGTGAGCTTAGAGACGAGCAAATCATCAGGGGGCTGGCGGGGCTGGTTTACAAGGCAGGATTAAATGAATTTAATGCAAATAGCTTGAGTAAGTGACCACATTATTATTATTCATTATTTGTACTGTGGTAGCACCTAGCAGCCCCAGTCAGGGACCAGGACCTGCCCCAAGGAGCTCGTGCCCTAAGTAAAGCCACAAGCCATAACTGTCTGCAGGTATCTGAGGAGTGTAAACACCAAGGGATGGAGAGGAATTAATTAGAGCAGTACAAGGAAGTCTAGCAAGCAGAAAAGGGGCATGATCAATCCTTTGTCTTTCTAGGATGTCTTTGCTAGAGGTTCTGGAAGCATTGACTCACAAAGGCATGTAATACCCCAGCCTGGAAGAGCTCTCAGCTCTGTAGGAGATCTAAGGAGTTAAACCTAGTACTTGCTGACGTTTGGGGAGAGCTTGACATGTTGTTGGATCCGTCAGTACGTAGCTCAGTCTTTATCATCCTTATTATTGAAAATTGTTGGGTTTTTTTTCTTTTTTTTTTAGAAAAATTATTAGTACCACAACAGGGCTGGACCTGGTTTTGTCTTCACCCACACAACTCCATTGATGCTCATGGAATGAAAGGCAAAATATAGTCCTCCATGAGGAAGGTGATGTAAATAATTACACCCACTTTACAGATGAGGAGATCGAGACACAAAGAAATTAAGAGATGTGTCCAAGATCACACAGTTAGCCAGTGGTACAGCTGGGGTGGCCTCCAGTCTCCTGCTCTCAGTGCTAGACTGTACTTCCTCTAAAGTTCATATTCTTGATTCCAAATGAATTCCTTTTTCAAATGTTATCATTGCTCCCAGCATAACTATGGAGGAAGTCACCAGGGGGGCAGACATTTTGGACTTAATTCTGACTAACAGGGAGGAAATGGTTGCAAATATGAAGGTGGAAGGCAATTTGGGTGAAAGTGATCATGAAATGATAGATTGCATGATTCTAAGGAAAGGAAGGAGTGCGAGCAGCAGAATGCAGGCAATGGACTTTAAAGGAACAGACTTTAACAAACTCAGAGAACTGGTAGGTAGGGTCCCATGGGAAAAAAATCTAAGTGAAAAAGGAGTCCAGGAGAGCTGGCAATTTCTCAAAGAGACAATATTAAAGGCACAACAGTAAATTATCCTGATGTGAAGAAAAGACAGGAAGAATAGTAACATGTCAATATGGCTCCATCAGGAGCACTTTCATGATCTAAAAATCAAAAAGAAATCCTACAAAAAGTGGAAACATGGACAAATTGCTAAGGATGAATGCAAAAGAACAGCACAAGCCTGTAGGGTACAAAATAAAAAATGCTAAGGCACAAAATTATATCTAGCAGGGGACATAAAAACAATAAGAAGAGCTTCTGTAGATTCAGCAAGAGAAAGATGAAGGAAGTAGGTCTACTCTTTAGCAGGAAGGAGAGCTCATAGCTGGTGATAGGCATTAATCTCTTCAGCCTTTTGTATATTTTGCTTCAGTCTTCACTAATATGGTTAATTGTGACCAGATGCTTAACACCATCAATATAAACAAGTGGGAAGGAACACAATCCAGAATAGGGAATGAACAGGTTAAAGACTATTTAGTTAAATTAGATGTATTCTAGTCAACAGGGCTTGATGAAATTCACCTCAGACTACTGAAGGAACTAATCAAATTAATCTCAGAGCCATCAGCGATTATCTTCAAGAACTCATAGAGGACAGGTGAGGTCTGAGAGGACTGGAGAAGGGCAAACATAGTACCTATCTTTAAAAAGGGGGAAATAGATGACCCGGGGAATTATGGACCAGTCGGTGTAACTTCGATACCTGGACAAATGCTGGAGCAAATTATTAAACAATCAATTTGAACATAAGAACATAACATAAAAATGGCCATACTGGGTCAGACCAAAGTTTCATCTAGCCCAGTATCCTGTCTTCTGACAGTGGCCAGTGCCAGATGCTACAGAAGGGTTGAACAGAACAGGTAATAATCAAGTGATCCATCCCCTGTCGCCCATTCCCAGCTTCTGGCAAATAGAGGCTAGTGACACCATCCCTGCCCTGCCCATTCTGGCTATTAGCCATTGATGGGCCTATCCTCCATGAATTTATCTAGTTCTTTTTTGAACCCTGTTATAGTCTTGGCCTTCACAACATCCTCTGGCAAAGAGTTCCACAGGTTGACTGTGCATTGTGTGAAAAAATACTTCCTTTTGTTTGTTTTAAACCTGCAGCCTATTAATTTCATTTGGTGACCTCTAGTTCTTGTGTTATGAGAAACAGTAAATAACACTTCCTTATTTACTTTCTCCACACCATCATGATTTTATAGACCTCAATCATATTTCCCCTTAGTCATCTCTTTTCCAGGCTGAACAGTCTTTTAATCCCAGTCTTTTAATCTCTCCTCATATGGAATCTGTCCCCTAATCATTTTTGTTGCCCTTTTCTGAACCTTTTCCAATTCCACTATATCTTTTTTGAGATGGGGCAATCACATCTGCACGCAGTATTCAAGATGTGGGTGTACCATGGATTTATATAGAGGCAATATGACATTTTCTGTCTATCCCTTTCTTAAGGATTCCCAACATTCTGATAGTTTTTTTGACTGCCACTGTACATTGAGTGGATGTTTTCAGAGAACTATCCACAATGACTCCAAGATCTTTCTTGAGTAGTAACAGCTAATTTAGACTCCATCATTTTATATGTATAGTTAGGATTATGTTTTCTAATGTGCATTACTTTGCATTTATCAACATTAAATTTCATCTGCCATTTTATTGCCCAGTCACCCAGTTTTGTGAGATCGCTTTGTAATTCTTCACAGTCTGCTTTGGACTTAACTATCTTGAGTAGTTTTGTATCATCTGCAAATTTTGCCACCTCACTGTTTACCCCTTTTCCCAGATCATTTATGAATATGTTGAATAGGACTGGGCCCGGTACAGACACCTGGGGGACACCACTATTTACCTCTCTCCATTCTGAGAGACTGTAAGCATCTAGGGGATAATAGCGGTATAAGAAATAGTCAACATGGATTTATCAAGAACGAATCACACCAAACCAACCAAATTTCCTTCTTTGACAAGGTTACTGGCCTACTAGGTAGGCGGAAGCAGTTGACATTGAATATATCTTATATATCTTATATATTTCCTTACCTTACCTTACCTCTCCCTGTGGGCAAGCCTCACCCTAGGTGAAAGCCCATCCTCCTTCCCAGACCGTCTCTGGCAATCAGAGGAGCTGCTGTGGTTTCAGAAGCTCGCTGGTGAGGGCCTGGCATGCAGTGTGCTGCACGCAGTGGCCGTTCTAGCTATAGTGGTGCTATGACCCTGTGTGCCAGGTCGCAAAGCCACTCATTCAAATTTGGACTGGCTGCCCCTTGGTTATGACTGGGGGACGGCCAGGCAAAACCTGAGCGATGCTGCGACCCTGTCATGTATCATGACAGAAGGATGACCAGGGCAAATTTGAGCAGCACCTCAAGCCCATGTGCCAGGACACACCACCACTCACTTACATTTGGCTCGGCCACCCCCTGGTCATATTATTCCATGGATTTTGGGGGGTCCTGAGGCCTCTTCCCCTCTCCCGGGCAGCCCTGTACTTGGATCCAGTGCTAGTCAACACCTTCATTAATCACTTGGCTAATGGAGTGGAGAGTACACTTATAAAATGTGTGGATTATACCCTACTAGGTGGGGTTGCAAGCACTTTGGAGGACAGGATTAGAATTCAAAATGACCTTGACAAATTGGAGAATTGGTCTGAAATCAACAAGATGTAATTCAATAAAGACAAGTGCAAAGATGGGGAATAACTGGCTAAACGGTAGTACTGCTGAAAAGGATCTGGTGGTGATAGTAGATCATAAACTGAATATGAGTCAACAAGGTGAAGCAGCTGGGGAAAAGGCCACTCTAATTCTGGAGTGTATGAATAGGAGTGTTGTATGTAGGCTTGCCAACCTTCTGCGTGCACAAAACCAAACATCCTTGCCCTGCCCCTTGCCCCAGCCCTCCTCAGAGGCCCTGCCCTTTCTCTGAGGTTCTGCCCCCCACCCACTCCATCCTCCCCTCCCTCTGTCGTTCACTCTCTCCACCCTAAATCACTCACTCATTTTCACCGAGATGGGGCAGGGGGTTGGGGTGCAGGAGGGGGTGAGGGGTCTGGCTGAGTGTGTGGGGTCCAGGGTGGGGTCAGAAATGATGAGTTCAGGTGCAGGAGGGGGCTCCAGGCTGAGGTAGTAGGCTGGCATGTGGGAGGGGGTGAGGGCTCTGGCTGGGGGTATGGGCTCGGGGGTGGGGCCAGGGATGACGGATTTGGGGTGCAGGAGGGGTCTCCAGGCTAGGGGGTGGAGCGAAGGGGTTCAGAGTATGGGTGGGGGCTCTGGGCTGAGACAGGGGTTTGGAGTGAGAGAGGGGATACGGGCTCTGGGCTGGGGGTGCAGATTCTGGGGTGGGGCCAGAAATGAGGGGCTCAGGGTCTGGGATGGGGCTCTGAGTTAGCACAGGGGTTTGGAGTCTGGGGGGTGAGAACTCTGGCTGGGGGTGCAGGCTCTGGTGTGGAGCCAGGGATGAGGGATTTGGGGTGCAGGAGGTGGCTGGGGTAGGGGCTGAGGGGTTCGGAGGGTGGGAGGGGGATCAGGGCTGGGGCAGGGGATTGGGGTGTGGGGGAGGTGAGAGCTCTGACTGGGGGTGAAGGCTCTGGGGTGGGGCTGGGGATGAGGGGTTTGGGGTGCAGGAGGGTGGTCCGGGCTGGAATCAAGGGGTTTGGAGGGCAGGAGGGGGATCAGGGCTGGGCAGGAGGTTGGGGCATAGGAGGGGGTCAGGGGTGCAGGCTCTGGGCAGCACTTACCTCAGGAAGCTCCCAGGAGCAGCAGCATGTCCCCCCTCCAGCTCCTACATGGAGACGCAGCCAGGTGCAGAACTGACACTTGGGGAGGGAGTAGCATGTGGAGACTCCTGGTTGTCCCTATGCATAGGAGCTGGAGGGGAGACATGCTGCTGCTTCCAGGAGTTGCACGGAGTCACAGCAGGCAGGGAGCCTGCCTTAGTCCTGCTGCACCAGCGACCGGACTTTTAACGTCCCCGTCAGTGGTGCTGACCGGAGCCACCAGGGTCTCTTTTTGACTGGGCATTCTGTTCGAAAACCAGACACCTGGCAACCCTAGTTGTATGTAAGCCATGGGAGGTAATTGCCCCACCCCATTCGGCACTGGTGAGGCCCCCGCTGGAGTACTGTGTCCAGTTGTGGGCCCCACACTTTAGGAAAAATGTGGACACATTGGAAAGAGTCCAGAGGAGAGCAACAAAAATGAGCAAAGGTTTAGAAAACCTGCCCTAGGAGGAAAGTTTCAAAAAACTGGGCATGTTTAGTCTTGAGAAAAGAAGACTGAGGGGGGACCTGATAACAGTCTTCAGGGTATGTTAAGGGCTGTTATAAAGAGGACTGTGAGCAATTGTTCTCCAGGTCCACTGAAGATCGGAGAAGACATAATGGGCTTGGTGACAAGGTGCTGAGTGAGAAACACTGAATCAGCCCCTGCCACTCCAGCCCCAATCAAGGGAAATGGATTGGAGCTGGTTGGAGAGTCCTGTGCCTGCCTGGTAACTGGCAGCACCTGCCAGCCTTATTAACCAGGGGCTATAAAGGCTCGGAGGAAGCCAGAGAGGGCAGGGCAGGGTGTGAAACCTGTACATGGGTGAAAAGGGGGGGGGAACTGTAAATAATGAACACTGGTGTTGCATCAAGCTGAGGTGTTCTTGGCTCATTGGAGAGGGCAACAGGGGCCAAAACAGAGGGGCCCCAGCATGTGCTTCACTATAGCTTAATCTGCAGCAAGGGAGATTTAGGTTAGATATTAGGAAAAACTTTCTTATTATAAGGGGGTAAAGCTCTGGAATAAGCTTCTAAGGGAGGTTGTGGAATCCTCATTATTGGTGGTTTTTAAGAAGAGGTAGGACAAACACCTGCCAGGGATGGTCTAGGTTTACTTGGTCCTGCCTCAGCACAGGGGGCAGGAGTAGATGATCCTGCCAGCTGACATTTCTATGATTCTAAGATTAATTTTTAAGATGTTCACTGGTGGCACTTAGCAAGCAGGGTGCTGGTTCCGTAAAGCTTTTGCTACTGTCTTGCATGACCTTCTCACAAACAAACTAGAGAAATGCAATCTAGAGGGAGCTACTATAAGGTGGATGCATAACTGGTTGGAAAACCATTCCCAGAGAGTAGTTATCAGTGGTTCACAGTCATGCTGGCAGGGCATAACGAGTGGAGTCCCGCAGGGATCAGTTCTGGATCTGGTTCTATTCAATATCTTCATCAATGATTTAGATAATGGCATGGAGAGTACACTTGTAAAGTTGGTGGACGATACCAAGCTCAGAGGGGTTGCAAGTGCTTTGGAGGATAGTATTATAATTCAAAATATTCTGGACAAACTGGAGAAATGGTCTGAAGTAAATAGGATGAAATTCTAAGGACAAATGCAAAGTACTCCATGTAGGAAGGAACAATCAGTTGCACACATACAAAATGGGAAATGACTGCCTAGGAAGGAGTACTGAGGAAAGGGATCTGGGGGTCATAGTGGACCACAAGCTAAATATGAGTCAACAGTGTAACACTGTTGCAAAAAAAGCTAACATCATTCTGGGATGTATTAGCAGGAGTGTTGTAAACAAGACACGCAAAATAATTCTTCTGCTCTGTTCTGTGCTGATTAGGCCTCAGCTGGAGTATTGTGTCCAGTTCTGGGCACCACATTTCAGGAAAGATGTGCCCAAATTGGAGAAAGTCCAGAGAAGAGCAACAAAAATGATTAAAGGATTAATGATTAAATGAATTTAAATGCGTCAAATTCAGGCCAATCCCCAGTTGTGGCTCCCACAGCAAACAGAACTCAGCTCACCTACACTTGTAGCATTTTTGCATTTTTACACATGTTCCATGTGCAGTTTGAAGTCAGGCCTCGCCACAGTTCCCATGGGGTTGAAGGCCTCTGTAACTGGGCCACCCACAGACTGAGGGGCCCAAGCTGGTTTTTTATGTTTCCAGGAAGAGTATTGAAGGTGTTGGACTAATCTACTGATGGCCTTGTGGTACATTCTAATAATCCACTGCCCATGACCATTAATACAATAGCTTCTAATATCCCCTCTTCCTGCACTTGGTGAGTACCTGTTCTGTTCATTCCCTCTGAAGCACCTGGCACTGGCCACTGGCAGAAGACAGGATACTGGGCTAGATGGACCTTTGGCCATTCTTATGTTCTTATCTTCCTCAGAGATCCTCTTTTTTACAGGGAGAGCCTGCCACCTCCTCATTCTGTCTGATGAGCTCTTGCTAACATCTCCTAACTGGGAAATATGTTCTCTCTCTGTGCTGGCTCAGCTCTGCGCCGGTAGCTGGCTCAGCTGGAGTCCGGGTGCTGGAGAACTATCAGTCTCATCATCTCAAATGAGGAATGAGGAATGGGCCCAGATGAGATCTAAACTTCCTCAGTGTGCAGTTGTGTTTGGATCTGAGGGTCAGTCCCATCTGCAGTCTGAACATGCTTTAGTGAGTGTGACAGTCGAGGAGTGTGCTAGGGCTCACACAGAGACCTCACAAAGAGTGAAAGGCAAGAACACGCAGGATGTCTCAGTGGTGACGTGCCCTAGAAGTTGCCACCTGCCGAGAAAAACACTCCACACTGGCAAATTCAGCTTTGTTTCTAGCTCGTAGCCAGGTGGAAAAGTGATTCAGCAAAGCCAAAGTATGTAACCCCACAGCTGTCCCTGTGAGCCACATATCAGCACAGGTGGCAGGAATCAAACCAGGATGCATGGAGCCTGATTTCCCAAGCCCAGGGCTTTGTGCACATATCCAGTTTGCATGCACAGTCATGGTATGTGTGCACGTAAATAGGTGTATTATTCCACATGCATTTTTGTGCATCACCCTTGGCTTTTGCCCTTTGAAGATCAGGAGCTTGAGGTCCCCAGCAAAAATAAAGGGACACCACATGCAGTCCCCCTAACCCAAACCAGCAAGAGCTGTGCTGAGCTTCCCTTAGCTGGTGGTCATTACCATACATTAAACATACAGTCTTCACTTCCAGGCCTATTTATAGCACATTGAGCAATCACAGTCATATGAATTCCTTTGCCATCTGCATCAATTGTGAAAAAATAAGCCAGTCAGGTGGCAGAAAGGTCATCCTGTAGGCAGAGGGTACTTTTAGCACATTACGAGTTTTACTTTTTTTTAAATTTTTTTGTTGTTTGTCCTTTTACTCCAAAAGGAGAAGCCCAAGCCACAAAAAGCATTTGATCAAGAACCAGAGCAGCAGACCCAGCAATTGTATTTGTCAATATCAGGAGAGTGGCTGAAAGTGATGTATTTGCAACATCTATGGTCCATTGCCTGATTAACTCAGAATGAAAACCACCCAAGCTTTGCGCTGAAATCAGTTAGCAATACGATATCTCCAAAGATTGTGCAATTACTTTTATTTTTTTCTGAATGGTTGCCAATAAGTGCAACTTTCACAGAAGATAAAGATCTTTTCGGCTTCATTACTTTTGAGATGGCACATTAGGATCAAATGTACCATCCTATTAAATAAAACTCCAGGAACACTATATATAGCACCATACCAAATGTGGCCTGGAGAGCAGCATTGATCAGATTAGCCCAGCTTGTTGTTTACATGTTGAGCAGTTAAAATATTCTTACCATAAAATGTATACTCTTTTTGTAAACTTATGTGTTCATTGTATACCCTAAACACACTCACATGTGTACACACACACGCATACAATTTCCACCCCTCCTTTCCTATTAATTTGTCTGTGGGTTTTAACCCAAACAAGCTGGCCTCATTCCAAGTGGGCCAATTACATTCTACCTCATTTAATCTACTGCATTTACAGTGTCAGGTGCTATCATACCTAGACGTCTTACTTACCTGGATTCCTTCTGCAGGCTCAACGGGATAAGCAAACTCCCAAGAAGGGTGAAAACTGTTCCTCTTTGTATTCCAGCAGCAGCACCCAGAGAGATCAGGGCCATGTTGTGCAAGGTGCTGTACAAACAGAATGAGACAACTCCTGCCCCAAAGAGGTAACAGCTGGAAGAGACAAGAAAGCCTTATAACCCCCATTTTACAGACAGGGACACTCAGCTACGGTCACAGAGAGCAGTAGCAGGGCTCAACCCCAGGTCTTCTGAGAGCCATGGCCCCAGTTACATGTATTGCCCCTCACCACCCAAACTTAGCTATTGTGGAAAAACAGCCGCTGTCCAGCCCCAGGCATTTGGCCAGTCACAGATGCTGGGCTAGTGCTATCGCCAGGGCATCCTGGAACACACCGATGACACCCACTGAGTGGGTGCTGAGTGATTGACGGGCACAGCTGGCAGGTGTGCGGGCAGTGGTCATAGGCACCCAGGGATCCAAAGTGCTGAGTCCCAAGAGGGGAACAGAGCCCTTCTCAGGGGCAGGCTAGGGAAAGATGAAGGAGGGTGAGCTGTCCCTGCCCTCTGCCCAGTGCCTTGCAGAGGGTCAGGAGGGGATGTGTTTGCTCAGCAACTGCAGAGCTGCTGAAGGAGATGGGAAGTTCATGCAAAGGAGCCTGCCCCTCTCTGTGCCCCACGTGAGCCCTGCAAAGGTCTGCCTTAAGGAGGAGGGGAGAGGGCATCGGCCATAGCGTGCCGTGGAGCAGATGGGAGATGGCTGTGTGGGGGCTGCCCTTCTGCCCCTGCTAACTGCAGTGGCACAGGAGGGGGCCCACCCTGACTGACAGCTCGAGATTAATCCTGAGAGAACACCCCGGCAGCAGCCCCCACTGCATAGACCCCTGCTCCCTGTAGGGATGGGGCAGAGCTGTGACAGAGGCGTGGCTAATTCCCAAGGAATACATGGACAGCAGCTCGCAGTAAGTGTGCAAGCCAGCAGAGCCCCCTACTCTGCCACACACGTGGGAATGGCACAGCGCAGTCCCCACTACATGGAATTCAGCTTCCTGATCACCTTACTGACCCCACCCTCAGGAAGGCCAATGGAAGAGACCAGCCCTGCCTGATAACAGTCCGTCTCCTATGGTTTTACATCACTCCCCAGGAGGGACAGAGCTATACAGATCTGTACTCTATGTAGAGCTATATATTCCCATGGTCTCTGAATGCTGGGCACCCCTTTATTGCAGCTACTTCAGGTGAGCAGCCCCTCTAGTTCCTCCTGCAGTAGAAAAGAGATCAGACATCAGCCTCATGAATACATAGGATATTCTTTATTGAGGCTGCTGGACTCAGACAGACCCTGTGGTTCTCACTGGCTCTTCAGCTGCCAGACTGACTCTCACAGGGGTGGATCTCACCAGATTCAGGCCTAGCAGTCCAGGAATGAACTGTTGACTCCACATCCCTCATCCTGTCATGCTAGTGACACCCTGTGCTTTGTTTATAGCCAACCACAACTTTCCACCTTCCTCCTTGCGGTGTGGCTCTCAGGACAGGAGACATGACCTTCCCCTCCCCACTGAGTTTGCTCTGAAGGTTTTGCCATTACGGATTTTGCAAACAGCCGGGGAACAGGAGGACGGGACACGATGCATGTGTAGCTTCTTTTAGCAGCTGAAAGCAAGGAGGCAGAGCCAGCGCCATGCAAGCAGCCAGCTCTCCTTGACCACTGTGGTCATGTAGCTGATCAGGAATGGAAGGGGAGGCAGGGTTGGGCTGGGTGATAGGGTATGGGAGGGGAGCTGGGGGCTAGGCCATGGTGAATGAGCTGGGTAATGAGTTCATATGAAGTGGGTCTGCACAGTGGCATCCAAGTGATTGGGAACTGTAAGGGTCTGCAAGATGTGCCCGAGGGAATCTGTCTAAGAAAACATGGTCCACATTATGGAAAAGTTTGCTCTGAAGGGCCACATTTTGAAAAAGCAGAGGCCCAGCTCTGCCAGCAGAAAACCTGTATAGAATTAAATTCAAATGGGTACACAAATTAGGTAAAGGGATATCTATTTGCATATAAATTGATGTGATTTGCATACACAATTGCACTAACTGCACCCTCTCACAGATGTGCTATTGCACAAGCATTGTTTGCACTTATTTAAATGTGTGTGCTTTTGGGGCTCCTCCTGGCCCCATCTGTCCACAACTGAGGGAGAGAGGGCTGGGAAGACCAATCTGGGGCACTCTCCCCCCACCCCCACCTCCACATGCACATTATGCATCTGATCTTACAATGCTTCCTTTCCCATTTCACTCACAAAGGATTGTCTTGTCTCTGTGAAGCATTTTGTGGTGCTAGGTACAGAGGACACAAAGTAATAAACATATTGGCTTGTTTTTATACTGGAACCTGTTCAAATAGTAAAATGAATCTTGGATCAAGAAAAGTTTAAAAGATAGTAAGTAGGAGTTAATGTACCTCAATAACATTTTTTGTAGACTCATTACCTCTCTATTTACCCTTCAAGAATTTGCTTCTGCTTTATAGCACAATATGCATTGAGGAGAGACATAAACTGGGCAGAGAAATGCCAATGAAATAAGAAAATAGAAAGTTAATGGTGAAACTAGAGTAGACTAAATTAATTTACTGATTATATGACCATATCCCATCAGTAAGACATGAATTATTTTGTTTACAATCTTCAGGTTGTTGCCTGGCTCTGCTACCCTTCACTGTTTTCAATTTAAACTGCAGTGATTGTAAAGAGAAGAGAAAATAAACCAAATGTTCCCATTCCACTTATAAATTTTATGTTTATAATCTTGTAGCCATCCATGGAAACCATGACTGTTATTCAAGTGCTTCGCCTCCCTAAGCTGAGCATAATTATTACTGATACATCTGGATGTTTAACTACCTACTACAGCCTCTTGAATTCCTTCCAGATTTAAAATATCCATTAACACCGGAGCAGAGCCACATGGAATCCTAGAGGAGGGAGAGAGGGGAGGTCTCCTGTCTATTACTTAAATAGTTTGAGGATTTATGACTTGCTTACCACCTCCAGAGGTAACACACTGTTACCTAAACTGGTATCATTCAATTAGAAGGTTGCAACAGGTTTCTTTCCTCCTCCTTTTACATTGAGTTGTCTGTGAAGAGCTGGACAGCTCTCAGTTGGATTGGCATATGGGAGAAAAGCAACACATTTGTCCTCTCGAGCTGCACGTGGCTGAGCCCTGGATGTCAATGGGAATTCCACACATGCATAGGTGCTGATTAGATGTTAGAACCTGATTCACAGCACCTGGACTTTCACCTGGAGGTGGTGATGTCCTAGCAGACAGAACACGCTGTAAAACCCTGCCTTGAGAGGTCGCACAATTCTGAGATGAGCTTTCCTTTCTCCACTGGTTATTTCTGATTAAAGTCATTCCACAGCGACAAGGTCACCCACCTGCTTCAGGCGTCAGGGTTAGCAAAGGAAGATGTTGTAAACAGGCGCTTGTGCTGTGCACATAAGGGGTACTCCTGTATGGCTAAAGTGACCTGCAGTGGTTTGTCCACCCCACTCCCTGGACCTGTCTAGCCCTAGGAAATAGCACTGAAACCTATGCCTGAGATGTTTGTAAGTTTGGTGCTGGACATCAGCAGGAGAGCAGCACAGACACCAAATGAAAACCAGTCCTAAACGTGGGTTAGAAAAACTGCTTGGGAATGGAGGCGGGTTCAGTCATAGACTTTTATTTTTCTCCATGTTGGTTATATTTGATTTGTGGTTTATTTCTCTTCATGTCAGAATGAGCCTTGGCCAAAATGTTCCAACTTGGTTACCAGAAGTTGGGGATGTGGGGCTTGATCCAGCTCCCGGAGATGTCAACAGAAGTCCCTACATTGACTTGAATGGGAGATGAGTTGGACCTTGAAATTCATAGCTAGACATCCGGCATTTTCTTCAGAGGGGAGTGTTCCATGCAGCCTGCACTGGAGTCAGTTTTTGCTCCCGTGTTTGAAAATGTCACTCCATGTTTTGGTGAAAAGAACTATGATACTGAAGATTTCCTTAAAATAACAACTCCACTAGCACCCAGTTAGTTTGTATTACATGCTTACTGACCACTTTTTAACCTGCGCCCAAATAAATTCATGCAGGCCACTGACACAGACATGGGAACAATTATTTTTAACCAGTGCCCCATCAGTTCCCATTTTAAAGAGCACAATAGTCCTTCTTTTGTTATTGCCTCATTAACTGCAGCATATTCCAGTCCCAGGTGCACTGTGCTGGCCTAGGTCCAGTGCAGTACTTTACTGATCCATCATAAAAAATGAGGGCTGACTCTTCCCTACGTCTAGGGCTTGGAACATGCTTTAGGAATTCTCAGTTTGTAAGACAAACACTTAGGCACTGAGTGTTTGATGTCTTTCTGTGAAACCGTTATTTGCCTCCAAATAGAAGGGGAAACAACATCTCTTTGAGCAGAGTAGTTACTTTAAAGTGACGGAGTGGAGGGGTAAGTGAGATAAATTAAACGGTGAGAGAGAGCCTTCCAATCGGCAGTTCGCTACATTCAGTCAGGCAGGTAAATTCAAGGCTTTCGGCCCCCTAATCAAGGCACAGTAGCTGAACCAAGAGATTCAAATGAAGTACATTAGCTCAAGCAACAAAGAATCCTGTGGCACCTTATAGACTAACAGACGTTCTGCAGCATGAGCTTTCGTGGGTGAATACCCACTTCTTCAGATGCATGGAAGGTATTCTTCAGATACATTAGCTCAAACATCAGCTGCCATTCTAGAGTCAGTTACCAAATGCAAGATTTCAGAGTAGCAGCCGTGTTAGTCTGTATCCGCAAAAAGAACAGAAGTACTTGTGGCACCTTAGAGACTAACAAATTTATTTGAGCATAAGCTTTTGTGGGCTACAGCCCACTTCTTCGGATGCATGGAATGGAAAATATATTGAGGAGATCTAGATACACATACAGAGAGCATGGAAAGGTGGGAGTTGCCCTACCAACTCTAAGAGGCCAATTAAGTAAGGGGAAAAAAACAACAACTTTTGAAGTGATAATCAAGATAGGCCAGTACAGACAGTTTGATAAGAATGCAAGATGTCTTCCAATGCCCCTTCATTGTTTTCCCTGCCATCACCACATGCTACAGTGAACAGAAGCCTATAAGTCACTAGCACTGCTGCTTCCGTCAATGGGTCAGACAATTATCAGACCTCAGGCAAAAAAAAAAGAGAGAGAGAGAGAAATCTCATTCTCAGATTGCCTCCATCTGTCAGAGCCCCATAAAATCTGCACATGCCAACCCTGAGCAATGATGCCCCAGCATTATTTCAAAGGGAAGGGGTTTCTACACCCATTTCTACACCCGTTTCCTTCAATCTTCGGTATCATCACGAATGGAACTTCTGAAATGTCTCCTGCAGAAATGCAATTTGTGTCTGTGAAAACTTCTGATTGTACAGGGTTACCAGATGGAATTTTGCTTTCTACATATTAAGCCGCCTGGATGAGCACAGGGAAGCTATGCAGGCCAGGCCTTGTGCTCAAGTATCAGTGGGTTCATGTCTCACAAAGGCAGTGGACTGGACTGGAAAATCCCATCTGTTGCGAAAATATTTGTAAAAATTGGATGTTTTGATTGGGTTTTTCGAGACTGGAAATATCTTTTGTCCCTCTAGCTGCCCATTGTAGGCCACAGCTGGGGAGGGGCAGGACAGTATGCTGCACAGGGCATGAAGTTCAAGTGCCTGCAGCTGTCCTAAAGCAATGAGAAGGACAACCCGTTGAACCTGCTCATCTACACCAGAAACATGACTTGTAAACATGGAGTTTATGCTCCCCTTGCTTCAGCTCTTGGGGCTCACCCACCCTTCTGGGACACGTGGTCAGGGCTGAACTCCACAACTAGGCCTTGGTGTCATATGCATGCACTGGGGATGCAACTGGCAGCCCCCTCAGTCCATCTGTGGCTCCTGTCCAAACAGAGGTTAAAAGCTGTGAGGCTTTTAGCAAAAAGCGGGGGTACGGTGTCTAATACTCAGAGGAGAACGTGATCTGGGCTCAGATGAGCATGGGATGGGGAGCCAGGCCTCGTAGGGTGGAAAGTGCTTTCAGATCCTCTGGTGAAAGGTGTCATCTGGGTGCAAAGTATTATTCCCTCTCCTCAGTAAAAAGGCTTAAATGCCCAAGAGCTGTGTGGGAGGGGCTGCTGAACATACAATGAGTGCTACAAATGGCCTCTCACGCTAGGGGAAGCAGCTCATGTGGGCTCACCAGAGATTCTGGGAGGAATTGAAATGACCACTTCCGAGGAGAGAGGGTGGTGCTGGCTTAGCCCAAGTGCTGTAAAGTGGCCAGAAATTGCCAGTGGTGAGTGAACTCCCCCTATGCACACTACAGGCAGGTCTGGCTTCTACACCTACTGGCCCCCACTGCCCACAGCACAGGGGGAGGGGATGTAATGAGCTCTCCCAGGGCAGGCTGGGAATGGGCAGAGCAGAGCTCCAGGATATCTGAGCCTCCTTGGTGTAGAGTCTGTGATGTGGTGTTTACCACACATACATGGTGAAAGGGTTAACATGGGGGTGAGTGGCAATTAACCCACCTGGTTGCACCTGAAGGGTGGGTCAGGCCCAGCTGAAGGGGAAGCCCTGTTGGGGAGGAGCTGGATGGTGCCCCCAGAGGAGAGGTAACTGGGGGTTTCTGCTCTTGGGCTAAAGGCTGAAAGAAGCCTGAAGTTTGGAACAGGAGCGAGAGGGCCCTGAGCCAGGATGAAGCCAGGGAGGCTGTAATGCTCTGGGCAGAGGAAGCTGGAGGCAATATTGCCCATGAGGCAGTGATGGTGAAGCCTAAGGGGGTTTGGCCTGGCCTTTGGGGGTGCAGAGAAAGGGGAGGCACTCTGCAGTCCTTCTCCTGGCAGTAGGGAGTGAAGATACCTGCAGGGAATAGGAAGGCTCTTGCAGGGAGAGAAGAAAGCCCAGGGAAAGGCTTGGTAGGGAGAAGTCCAGGGTGATGGCCACAACGGTTTTGGTGGAGTGAACCCAGACTGCCTGCCCTAAGGTCCCTGGACTGGAACCCAGTGCAGAGGGTGAGCTCCCTTACCAGCCGCTGGGAAGGTGCCATGAAGCAGGGAATGTGGGTAACTGGAAGCCCTGAGAAAAGGGCATATGGACCAAGACCCAGAATTGAGGGTAGCAGCCTGGATGGAAGCATCAGACTTTTGTATTTATTCGGCTTTCTGTGACCGTGAAAGGAGAGAGACTTTCAAGTGACCTGGCCGGAGGGCTGAGTCGTGAAGAGATGCAGGGCCAGAGTGACCACTGGGAGGGGGTGCTAGACAAGAGAGAGCTGCTAGGCCCTGGCCAGTCGGAAGGGGGCATGCCAGTGGTGAATCCGCCCTTCTACAGAGTCACTGAGGGACCTTACTGCAGCGCCACACAGCAGACATGCTCCTCAGCACCTCAAACTCACACCAGGCACGCTGGTGCGGAGCCAGCTCCCCAGGGCCACCGTGTCTGAGTGGTACTTGGGCGGGGCGGAGGACCTAGCTCATTAGATCCAGTGGCAGAGGCAACTCAACTCTGATGCCCCAGGCAAACCTTCAGTGTTCAGCCCCCTGCGACAGAGGTTCTCAACCATGGTGCTCCCCCTGGAGGTATGTGTCAGACATTCAGGTGTGGGGGCGACGTGCCTTCTGAGGGTGTGGTGGTAATGGTAGAAGTGTGGGGGCCAAGCACCAGGTCACAGCGCCACTTGCTCTGGTTTGGCCTGGCTGCCCCTTTCTCATGACCAGGGAGGCCTGGCCAAATTTTAGTGACCTGTTTGACAGGGTCAGAATGCCACCTAGGTTTGTCCTGGCCACCCCTGCCACCCTAGGCAGAATCAAGAGCGGCCCCTGTCCAGCGGCCTCTGTATGCTAAGTGCTGAGGAAGATACATTGGCTGCTGACCAAATCCTCTGCTGGAACCTGCAGCTGGAAAGCAATTCTGTCAGGTACAAATTTCAATCCACCAGTGCAGGTGGAAAAGCTTTTCCAGTAGCTCCACCTACCTAATCCTATGTCTGCTGAGAAATTAATTAAGTGCACTTCTTATTCCCAAATCAATTATTAGGCTAAATTTACCGTTTCTTTCTCTGATAGAAATAGAAAGGTAGATCTTAGCTGTGAATAAAGAAGCTATGGTGGTTTCCAGTACAGGTAGAGGAACTGAATAAACTCCGCTGGACAGTGCTGGGCCTTGTTTAATGATTGTGCACTCTGGGAGAGATGGTTCTGGTGTGTGAGGCCACAGATTAAAGCCATTGCAGTGTATTGCAGGACAGGCTGGGGAGGAGGGAGGATAGCTCAGTGGCTTGAGCACTGGCCTGCTAAACCCAGGGTTATGAGTTCAATCCTTGAGAGGGCCATTTAGGGATATGGGGCAAAAATCTGTATGGGTATTGGCCCTGCTGTGGGCAGGGGGTTGGACTAGATGATCTCCTGAGGTCCCTTCCAACCCTCTGATTCTGTGTGTTTCTCTACACTGTCAAATGGCTGAGAGGAGTGAAATCATGGGTGGTGGGTGAAACTTCCCTTAGAGGAGGATAGCTCCTTGTCCTGCCTCTTCTGCCATGGCTCTGCCCACGCTCCACCCCAGGCCATGCACCACTCACCTCTTTGTTGCTGTGCAGCTCTATGCTCACCTCCTCACCCTGCACTGACCCTCCCCTCTTTTCATCTTAAAGCACTAATAACATTCCCCAAGGGAAGTGAACAACTATAGATCAATTGCCAGATGGATTTTCCTCTGTGTGGTTAGAGTTCAGTGTATTCTGTATATAGAGATGTGGCTTTTTAGGCTACTTGCGCCAAACTGATGCCTAATCTCTCCTTTTTCAAGTGTTTGTTGATGACAGCCTGCATTAAGGCAGTAGTTTAATCACCTTTCTTACACGGAGTTCCCTGCCAGGCTCGTTTACTTAAACGGGGTTTGAATAAAACGACTAGATCGACAAATAAACTCACTGGCTCTGTCAGCTCCTCCTTGAGCCAGGTTAGTCAAAAAAAAGTCTGCTGGGTAAAAAGCATGGGGATTACTGACAGGTCATTTGGAAACTGTTTTTAACCCCAATAACACATTCTCCTACAATATAAAAGCCAGCTGAATGTGGCCAAAGGGTTCCTGGGCAAATGCTTGTTAAATGGCTTCATTACCACTTCAATGGCCCCTTTAACCATTTCAATGATCTGCTACTAGGTGTCTGGAAGGCTTTTTCACTTGTGTAAAGTTACTCAGGGATCTCCTCCACCTCCTCATTCCCCTGCCTGCCTGCTGGCTTGCCGCTGCCTCCTCTCCTGGGAAAGGGGGGTGAAGCGGAGGGAAGAGGCCAGCTGCGAGGACCTCCCAAGGGAGGAGGGGTGGAGTGGAGGAGAGGAGAAGAGAAGAGAGGAGGAAGACTCACCAGACAGCAGCAGCAGGCTGTGGGAGCCTCGGAGAAGGGTCAGAGCAGGGCACAGGGGTGGTCCACCATGGCCCCGGTGTCCCCGGTGTCGGGGGGCAGGAGTGGCTGCGCTAGGGGAGGCACAGCCTCCCCTTGCCTATTATACCCACCAGCCATGAGTGAAATACTGTCTGCATGATTTGACAATGGGAAAATGTCTATGCCTATTGATGTTGCCATCCAATAGCTGGGAGAGATAACTGGACCATGGATCAATGAACCAAACTAGCACAACGTTTTGGATAAAAATGTAATTTTCCAGCTCTTTAAATTGCCATTTCTCCCCTTCTTCTCCTTGACTTCCAACTCTGCCTGTTCCATTTTCTTGTCTTTGACTCTGGCTGACCCATGTAACCCTCCCTCTCTGTGATTGTAGGCTTGGCCTTTTCCTTCTTCTCCTTGACTTTTGACTGTCCCTTTTCCTTCTTTTTGACTTTATTTTGGGTGTCTGTCTTTCCCCCATTTTTCACACCCTCTAGCTCAGGACTCCAGTCAGGAGCTGAGCCCCAAGGTAGGGTTTCTTGTTCAAGATGACCACTCGGGACCAGTGCTGCCAACCCAAGCATTCAAAAGTCATGAGTCGTGCTCCAAAAAATCAGGAGATTTTAAAAAATAACAAATTTTTATTTGCCCTCTGGTGTCGGAACATTGAGGTAACATTTTCCAGCTTTTCTGTTCAGTCATGAGGGCCAGACACTTATTTTTTTTTTAAATGAAGACCAAATTTCTCAGGAAATAACCTGATTCCAGCAGCTAAAGCTCTAACAAAAACACCAGATATCACAAGACTCATGAGAGTCAGTGACATTGCAGACGCTCTGCCTCATCAGGCACACCATATGATTTGTCAACAGCATCTTGTTATAGTCTCAGTCTTGTTCCTGAATCTGGGGAAAGGGAGCTCAGTCTCCTGCCCTCAGCAGTAGCTTTCATTTGCCGGGAGTTCTATGCTCGTTGAAGCTTTAGATCAGGGGTCGGCGAACTTTCAGAAGTGGTGTGCCGAGTCTTTGTTTATTCACTCTAATTTAAGGTTGTGCGTGCCAGTAATACATTTTAACATGTTTAGAAGGTCTCTTTCTATAAGTCTATAATATATAACTAAACTATTGTTGTATGTAAAGTAAATAAGGGTTTTAAAATGTTTAAGAAGCTTCATTTAAAATTAAATTAAAATGCAGAACCTTCCGGACTGGTGGCCAGGACCCAGGCAGTGTGAGTGCCATTGAAAATCAGCGTGTGTGCCGCCTTCGGCACACGTGCCATAGGTTGCCTACCCCTGCTTTAGATCAATTGTTCCAAGCTGTTTGGCTGGTGTCACATTTCCAAAAATCTTTGTGCTAATTGTCATACGATGAGTGGGACTGGAGAAAGAAGGTCCGTTTCCAGAAGGCCCAAGAATACATGTAGTGCAAAATGGCTCAAGAATGCTGGGAATGCAAAGCCACCTTCTCCCTCCTTTCCCCAGTCAAACCTGGCATCATGTAGGGCAGCAGTACAGGCAGCAGCTTGGAGCAGAGTGGTCTGCATGACCCTATCTCATGTTGTGGGGCAGGCTGACAAACCTGGTGCTCTCCATCAAGGACACAATGGAATTGCTGCAGCAACAAGGGAGTAGTAACCAATGGCCACTTTTTCTTGAACCCTCATGTGAAATAAGCGTGATTCCCTTGACGGCTGGAGGTGCCACTCAAAATTGCTACTTAGCCCCTTCAGATTTCATTTGGCTGTCAAAGTTGCAGTGTGCCATCTGGGTGAGCATCGGGGGGTAACAATCGGAAATTTCCTCTCCCCAGCTATCTGCCCGGCTGGGTCACTATCTCCGTGCATGCACTTTAGAAAGAAGCCCCAGTGCTGGGTTTGATCATTAAGTACTTTGTGACTTTCTAAAAATGCATGAGAACAACTGTGTTTAGAAATGTCTGCACTGTGGCTCACAGTCACATCTGTAGCCTTCTGAGCGGTGAAGTTTCCTCTGGCTAAGGAAAGTCTTGTGCGTGAAAATCTCTGTTTTCTTACAGCTCCGCTTATTCTTCATTAGAACACTCACCTCAAACTGATACTAAGAGATGCAATTAAATAGTGATTCGTGAGCATGAGTTCTGGGCTGGTGTTACCCAATGTGTCACTTAACAGTTTCTAGTTAAAGTGAAAATTGGTGTGTGGGAAGTGAGCATTTATTATCAAATGACCTGTATTGAATTTATACCCACTACGTTGGCTTCAGCTAAGGAGTCATGTGTTGAAGTCTGTCTTTCTTCTGCATGGAACAGAACACCAGGGATGTGTCTGTGGCTAGTGGTTTGGCTGATTCACTCAATCAGATCCAGACAGGTCCTATCACTTCTAATGCCACACATGCCTTTTGTTATGATCTGTGCACCAATAATAATTAGTAACCCGACTGGGAGTCTTCTGGCAAAGTCACCCCAGAGTCATCCCGGCTCTGAGCACTGCAGCCCCCAGACAACCTGCAGGAAACCACCCCTCTGCCAAGGAAGTTGACTTGAGCTCAAGTTAGTGACAGAGCTAGCTCATTGAGGACCAGATTGCAAAAGGAGTAGACAGGTTATTTTACCTCTGTATTTGGCACAGGTGCAACCACTGCTGGAATAGTGTCCAGTTCTGGTGTCCACATGATGTTGATACATTGGAGAGGTTTCAGAGAAGAGCCACAAGCATGATTAAAGGATTGGAAAGCACCCCTTATGCCTAGTCTACACTGGCAATGCTAAAGCGCTGCTGCGGCAGCACTTTAATGTGGCTTGTGCGGTCGTGGCAGAGTGCTGGGAGAAAGCTTTCCCAGTGCTCTAAAAAAACCACCTCCACAAGGGGCGTAGCTACCAGCGCTGGTGCACAGTCTACACTGGTGCTTTACAGCGCTGAAACTTGCTGCGCTCAGGAGGGTGTTTTTTCACACCCCTGAGGGAGAAAGTTGCAGTGCTGTAAATTGCCAGTGTAGACAAGCACTTAGAGTGATAGACTCAAGAAACTCAATCTATTTAGCTTAACAAAGAGAGGTTAAGGGGTGACTTGATTAGAGTCTACAAGTACTTACATTGGGAACAAATATTTGATGATGGGTGTGACAGGATGTACCCAGGGGAAGCTGTTGAAACCGCTGAGCACCCTAACTATTCAGCTGGGTTGGCCTCTTCCCCTCCTCAGCTGGTGACACACAGCCAACCCCTCCAGGCCCTGTTATCACTCAACACGACAGCAGGTGGTGCCACACCCAACTGAGTTACCTGGGGGGAGAAGAATCAAGGTTCTAAGTGTCCAATCTATTGCTTCCCAGCAGCTCCTGAACAGTGACTGTGTCCGCACAATGTGACAGCAATGCAGTGATACAGCTCCCAAGAAAATAGCATGGAATTAGGGAGCTTTTCGTTTCCAGTATGTGCAAAGCTCACCAGGACATCTGTGATCTGCTGGCGGAGAAACTAGAGCGGCCATCCTTGGGGAGCCAGGCTCTCCCTATCTCACTCTACATGTGTTCTCCACTGGGTTCTCAAAGGATGAAGGGAAACACCACTGAAATAAGACAGTCCATTGCCTCTGTGAAACTAGATGGCTTCCTAAATGGTGTGATCCACACACTCACAGCCCAATGGAGCTGCTTCCTTGTGAACTGGCAGCCCCAAACCTGCACTCAGCAGGCATTCCATCCCTGGTCCAGCCCCTGTGGGCTGTAGGCAGGGATGGTCCCTCTCCCCTCCCTCACCCCTCACAGCTGGCTGGGGGCATGTCTGTAACTATGGGAATGGTTTCCGGGTCTGTGTATTTGGGTACCCTCTTGCCCCCTAATTTCCTGTGCCATCACTTGCCCCTGCCCTGAAGCCTGTGGGTTTGCCAATCTCCAGTGATGCCTGCTTTAACACTGCTCCCCATTCTGCTTTCAGGCAAAATTAGCAACTGTATATCAATCATTTACATATGCTAACGTGCACTTAGCAGACATGTCCACTCAGCTCTGAGCAACCAGGAAATCTTAATGAGCACTTTAGAAAATCCCTGCGCACTGGGCACTCGGCCACTCTGGGCACAGCCAAGCCCCAGCTTCTGACGTTTCTGGGTACCTCACTCCCACTCGAGCCGTTAGATGCTGCCCGGATGGCTGTCCGTGCCACCTGCCCACATCTTAGGAACTTTGGGCTTTATTGTTAGCCTTGGCAGCATTAAAACCAAAGATTTGCAGGGGCCATTCCAGAGGCACCCACTGAAAGGTGGGGCCGACCCTGGTGGAGCTCCTGGGTTGCTTCCAGGTAGGAATGCAGGGTTGGCTTATACAGTGCACAGAGTGGCACATGAGATGATGAAAAAGCAGGTACAGAACCAAAAGGGCTCTCTTCCTCGTGCCTTGTTGCAGTGTTTTAGAACCGAACAGCTCCCTCGCCTTCACAGGCTCTTTCACCCGGCCGGCTGAAACATAATCAAAACCTGCCAGATGTGACAAGGGTTCTAGACAACATGCACGTCACTGTTCTCGCAGGATCGAAGCATTTAATGGGGCCTGGTCCTGCATTTGCAGAGAAGTGGACCAGTGACCCTGACAGAGTCCCATTTACGGCAGAGACAGGAAATCACCTATGTTTATCACAGCCGCAGCGGCATTGTCTGGAATGCTGATTTTCTGGCTTCTGGTCACATGACTCCACAGCTGGCAGCTGATGTAGATGGAACTTTTTGAGTCTGTGTGGGCTACTGCCCTGTGCTGCTATTTTCCACTGCCCTACTCACGCACACAGGAGTACAGTCTGTACCCTTTCATGTGCCTGAGAATAGAATCCCACGCAAACGTAACCATATCAGACCCATGCAAAAAAAACCCCCAAAACTGCCATTTTAAGGTACAAAGATACTCTTTTTCCTCCCCTCCCTAATTCTGGCCCAGAAATTTACTCCCAGCCTGAGAACAAAAGTATAGAGAGAAAAGATTGTGATAATAGAAGCTAATAACATACGTGGTCTCTCGATCTCACCCCAAGCATCACTGGGGCTGTGGTGGAATATTCTATCTTTCTCATTCATTACAGATTGCCAGAGATCACTGGCTGTGAAATTACAAACGGGATCTTTGCGCAATCAGCAGACATGGGCCTGCAGGCATCTTACTCTGAATTTAGACCATTTTGGCTGCTCACAGTAGCTTTTGGTTCTGGCTTCATGGTCTTTCTAATAAACCCTGATTGGCATGGAAAACCTTTAGAACCCCAACATGGATGTGACTGTGCCACCCTGCTCCTTAATTAACTCTTTTTGCTGCTGATGTTTCTTCTGATCTCCTTATCCATTTCCCTGCAAAGCTCCATACACATCTCCCTCCCTCATGGTCTTCTGCTCAGCCTTCTAGAATTGTCAGGGCTGGAAGGGGTCCAGAGCAGGTCCTATTTTCCTTCCTCCAGGGCCTTAGTGTTTCAACAGCATCTTCAGCATGGACTTATTTCAGAACTTATTATTATCTGATTATACTTTATACTGAGGTTCCACTTGTAAATGGTTTGTAAAAGGTTAATACATTATTAATAGATGTTACAAGCAAGTTACAGACAGGAGCAGTATGCTTATAGATGGTTAAAGGCACATCAGTAGAAGGTGGTATAGGCAATTATAAGCAGCCTATTGGCCTGTTGAACTCTTCAATAAATCTATAACAATTGATTAACCATTTATTTAATCTATTAATCATTTATTAACTCTTTATAAACAGGATATAAATAGAACTATAATAGAAAGTGTGACCATGATTGGTGTTACAGTAGCACCAAGGGGAGCTTGGCAGGAAATGACTTTCCCTTACTGTGAATTTTTGTTATTTCAAAATTTAATCCCAGGATGAAAGGTCAAAATCTCAAAAATGTTCATTGATTGATAATCCAAACATCAACAAAAAAATCATCTTGGGTCAAGTCCAATGTTTTTGTTGCAATAATCTAGGAACTTTTCATTTCAATTTTGACCTTTTTAATTTTGGTTTAACTTTTTAAAATATAAATTAACAAAAAATTCCACCCAAAGTGTTGTTTCAAATAAAAACAATACATTTTTTGTTTCGGAAATAATTTTTAAAAATGCATGCCTTGGAAGATTTGTTGGAACTGCTCCTTTCCTGCGACCAGATCCATTTGGCCAAATCAGCATTTTCATACTACAAAATGTTTTGTCAGAAAATCCCCAACTGGCGCTAGTGCCCAAAGGCCCCCACTGAAATTGGGGACCCATTGCGCTTTCAGCCTAAATAGGTCCCACTAAGGGTGGGGTGGGAAAGACACGTCAGGGAGCTGAAGTTATTTGCCTTAAGTCTCTGGCAAAGCAGGGACTGGAAGCCAGGCCTAACAAGCCTTAGTATAATGCTTGAGTCACTAGATCACAGCGACTTCTACATTTCAGCTCTTCTGAAATTTCCTTTCATCTTACTTCTCTACCCAACTTCCTCACTTGTTTTTCTTTGTTAGCAAAATCGTATTAGTTCAGACTCAACTGCTTACCAAAAATATTTCAGATGGAGAAATAACTAGGGAGTCTTTCTGCTTGCCATGTAGTAAGGGACATTCCTAATATGATAAATTTCCTTCACAGAACAAGAGCAGAAATGTCCCTGAAGTCCCCATTCTCCAGCCCCCTCTGATTATTAGTCTGGGAACTTCTCCCACTAGCGTATTGCCCTTGGGCGTCCTGGCGCACACTCATCATGGAGTAAAGACTTTCCTTCACCATTTTGTACATAGCTGATGCCAAGTCAGCAGCAATTTGCAGATGCTACTCTCTCGCCCCGCCCCAGATCAGCAGAATATCCCATGCTTTAAAAAGATACTAGATTGTCAAGACACAGGAATGCAAACAGTGGCACATCTGATGAGCAGTGATCCATAGATAATGCCACTTTGCCCTCTGAATCCAACCCAAATAGGTATGGCATAATTTACTGGTTAAATATTACAAATATTACATACACTCTCCCACCTGCTGTCTCTTCCCTGTCCCCTTATTTATGTCTCCCACTGTGTCCCCCCAGATCCTCAGAAATTATGCCTGTCGGCCGATGGGTCCCCAAGGGACCTGCAATTGAGACCTACCCCTTTGGATTGTCAGAGAACGGCACTGCTTCTGCAGCTCCTGCTGCCATGTCGTTCTATGATTTAAATGATAGGTCTCGGTTCAGATGGGCTATGTTCTGCTTCCACCCAACATGGATAGTCTCCCAGTTCTAATGGTTATGAGCCCAAAAGATCAGATACTTTATCTGAAGCTCCTCTTTGTACTGACAGGCAGGCTGGAAATCTTGCACTAGCATTCTCACAGGATGGGAGGTCTCATTCCAGCCAGGTATATCAGGGACACAGCCTTTGGGGGGATTTCTGTTCCCGGATCTTGGCAGAGCCATGTGACTATTTGAAAAGGAAGAAAAAGTGAAATTAACTTTCTTCCATCTCCCCCCAAATGTTGGCGTTCTGGGCAGATCCCACACGAGCTGATCTGGTCTGGCCACGTGTACCTGATGTTTCTCTGTGAGGAATCAGGTACAGACGGCCAGCAGTTTAAGATTGGAGTTTGGAATTTAGCATGAATATCGATTTTAAAAACTTCCAGTGGGTGAGCTCTGCTAGCATGTGGAATAAGCTTCCAGGCTGGAGACTGTTCTGTAGGAAACCATTCTTTGTTGGCAGGAGATGACTGGAGTATTTCCTGTTGCTGATCTCTAGGATTGTCATTGTTCTGCACTTCTCTGAGCTCTCGGGGCTAGTCTGTGCCACAAGGCCACAGGCCACAGTGAGGAGTGACATGATGATGCGCAACTCCGGAGACAAGCCTATCCCTCCCTGCTCTCCACTTGCAATGGGAGGGTAAAACTGTACCACTGGCTGAAAGCAGCAGCAAAGGACACTGCTCCTCTGCAGAACCTTGGAGGCGTGGACTCAAGACTCCCGTCCCCACTCCTCTCTCCAACTGCTCCCCCACCTGCTCAGCAGCTGCCCCGAGTGCACTCAGGCACAATGTCTGGATTGCCGGTGCACGGGTGTGAAGGTGGAGGAGGGGCTTACCACCTCGCTCACTATCTGCAGATCACTTGTTTGCAGTCTGCAGGTTCTCCTACTGCAAGCAGGGCTGGAGGCCTTATTCAAGGACAGAATGGCAGCTTGGCGTTCAGGAGCACAGCAAAATGTATGGGAAAGGACTGAAAAAAAGTGATTTTCTCCTCCAGCTCGTGACCTGCATTGAAAACCTCTCTCTGTGTTTTACACTCAATAGTTAATTTCACACTCTTTGTTTCAGGCAATGCTGCTTGATAGGAGCTGACATGCTGCTGCCTTCAACTGCTAGAGGCTGCTAGTCTCCCCTCCCTGCACGAATTCTGAGCTATCGACTGGCTTTAGAAAGATTTCTATTAATAACTGGAGAGTAACCCCCAAACTCCCTCTTCTGTAGGAAGTGGGGGTAGCAGAGCTGCAGCCATCAGCCAACGTAGCAGCTCCCAATGTCTGCACATGAGCCATGCCACTGAAGAAAAGTATATATTAAATGGCTGATTGACAGATCTCAAAGAATAGTTGTCAGTGAGGAATGGGGATGTTTCTAGTGGGGTTCTGCAGGGATCGGTTCTAGGCCTGATAGTGTTTAACGTTTTCATCAGTGATCTGGCAGTCAATATAAAAGCACTGCTGATAAAATTTGTGGATGACACAAAGACTGGCGCCGTGGTAAGTAATGATGAGCACAGGGCAGCCCCACGAAGTGATCTGGATCACCTGGTAAACCGGGCCATCCAAACAAAATGTATAACTTTTCAATTAGCTGCATGAAAACACACCTAGGAACAAGGGTTGTGGCTGTACCCTACAGAATGGGGGACTGTACCCCAGAGAGAATCATAGAATATTAGGGTTGGAAGGGACCTCAAGACGATCATCTAGTCCAACCCCCTGCTTAAAGCAGGACCAATCCCCAAATGGCTCAAGGGTTGAACTCATAACTGTGGGTTTAGCAGGCCAATGCTCAAACCACTGAGCTATCCCTCCCACCTAGCTCCTTTTATAGAGGACAAGCAACTCAACATGGGCTGACAGTGTGATGCTGTGGCACAAGGGACCAATGTGATCCTTGGATGGATAAACAGGGGCATAGGGAGTAGAAGAAGGAAGGTGGTTTTCTACCTCTGTCTACAGCTCTGGTGAGACTGATCCTGGAACCCTGTGTACAGAGCTGGTGCTCTTCTTGAAATAAGGATGTTCAGTAACTGGGCAGGGTGCAGAAAGGAGCCACACAAATTATTTGAGGGCTGGAGGAAATGCTTTGCAGTGAGATGGAAAGAGCTCAATCTGTTTAGCTCATCAAAAAGACTGGGAGGTGTCTTATCACCATGCATAAATGCTTCCCTAGGCTGCAAACACCATGTAGGAAAGGGCTCTTTCATCTTGTGGAGAAGGGCAGAAGAGGACTCAATGAGTGGAAGCTGAAGCCAGCAGAATTCAAATGAGAAATAAGGCACCAATGTGTGTTACCATTGGAACAAACTAGTTAGGGAAGGGGGGCACTGGAACAATTTGTACAGTGCTGGGATCGGGGGACTGAGAGCCATTGAACCAAACTGTAAATCCTAGATATGATGGAAACCACTGTAAACCAGGGAACCCCTAGTTCCAGTGCCTGTGAAGGGAATTGGTGGAGTCTCCATCTCTTGATCCAGGCTGGAGGCCTTTTGGGAAGATGCTTTAGCCAATCGCAAGTCATTGGGCTCACTACAGGAGTGATGGGGTGAAAGTCTCTGTCCTGGGTTCTACAGCAGGTCAGACTAGATGGTCTAATGGTCCCGTCTGCCCTTATCCGCCATGCCTGGGTATAGCGCCAAACCAGGGCTGCTTGGAGGACATAGACCAGGCCGAGGATAGCCATGGGAGCTCTGCAGCTGCTCACATAGTGACTCACTCTGCGAGGGGCAGGCCCCGGGGTGCCAGACAGAGGGGAGGTTTCAGCACGGGTGTGAAGAACCGCAACCCTCCCCACGCACACAATGCCAACCTGCTGCTCTACAGGCAGAGGCAGCTGGCTCCTTGAAAGCCCCCCACCGCCTCCCCCATCTCCTGTTTCAGGAGCAGCTCCCAGGGCTGAAGGCTCAGGCACTGGCTCACCAGCCCATGGGTCTCCCCTCTCTGCCATGGCACTCCGCTCAGCCTTGCATGGCACTGGGGGGAGGGAAGCCTTGGGAGGGAGGTCAGGGCGCCTGGAGAAAGAACACAAGGGAGGGAAAAACCAGCAAAAAAACATGTAACAGAGCAAAGGAGGATACAAGAAAAGAGGAAGGAATAAAAATACAAACGGATGAAGAGGAGAAGGGACTGCAAAGAAGAGAGGAGAGAAAATGGAGGGCAACAAGGAGAGATGGTGTCAGGGATCAGTGTGAGGGGACATGCTGGGGGTGCCCAGGCAACAGTCACCCACAGAGGACCCAGCAGAGCAAGGCTGGGCAGCACTGGCCAGGGTGGGACCCAGCAGAGCCAGGGTGGGCATCGCTGGCATGAGGTGGAACCAGCAGAGCCAGGCTGGGCATTGCTGGCATGAGGTGGGACCCAGCAGAGCCAGACTGGGCACCGCTGGCATGAGGTGGCATTTCTGTGCATGCAGTCCCAGTTCAGGTGTCCCAGCAGAGCTGTGTGAGTTATTTCCCAGGTGCTCTGGGGCAAGAGCAGCGGCAGGATCCCCCCAGCAGTGCTCCTTGGCACAGCTGGCTCTGTCTGTATGTGAAGCACTTGGTGCGCATGTCAGTGAAGTCCTGGTGGGAGGCTGCCATGAGCCATGCTGGAGGCAGCCATGGGAGGTGGGGAAAGTGTGGGGTGTGAGTCAGCTCTTCACACGCTAGGTGCGAAGGAGGAAGGGGCCATGTGAGGGGGCTGCCGGGACTTGGAAACGCTCTTTCTGGTTTTCATTTCCTCGGCAGACAGGAGCTGCCCTGCTCAGAAACGAAACTTACAGAGAGTCAGCCCATTGTGTGAGCCTCTGAAGCCGCCCCAGGGTCAGGCCCTGCACCCGTGCCGGGCACTGCAGGGTGTGAGCTGCCAGGAGGTCCAGGCTGTGCTGTGCACACCATGCCCTGTGCTGAGGGTGCATGCTTGCCCGGGGTGCAGGTGTCGCTGGGCTGCTCATGGACATGGGGATCGCAGCCCAGAAGGAGATGGGGAAGCCAAGGAGCCTCTGTGACATTAAGCCAGGGAGACAAAGAGGGGAGCTGGGAATGTAAGAGTGTGCTCTGCAGACTGGATCCACCATCTCTTCCCAGCTTCATGTTTTATGTCCTTAGACCTTCTCTCCTCTTGTTGCAGCCACAGGCTTCCTTGGCAATCAGCACAGTGATGTTTGAGCTGGGTTGTTTGCTTTACCCCAAGAGAATTGCACTGGGATTCAGTCCCTGTTGGAAAATATATCTCAGGGCTCGGCTCCCAGAAGCCCAGCCCCTCCTGCTTACTGAACGCTTCCTCCCAGGGGTGGGCGATTCCCAAAGGGTGGAGTGATGTTTTTTGGGGGAGGGGGTCACTCTCGGCGACCCAGGTGAGCCTCAGCCAAGCTTGCTAGAAACTGATTCCTTCTGCGAACTCTTACCTACAGCTGCAGGCCTCCATGATGAGACTAACTGTGACCCACAAAGGGATAAAGCAGAGTTCTGCCCTTTGTTCCTATCCATGGGTGATAAAGAGTTCCTGGAAGGGGGGATAAATAGCTGGGTCAGGTTTGGTCTTCCCTGGTGTTGCCAGATGGCTCACTGGAGATCTCAGAAAGGTGGATTGAGAGCTTTCCCTGCCTCTCTCCTGAAGGGGGAATATTGGATCTTTAACAAGGGAGTTTCTTGGTGAGAACAATTTTCTCCCTAGTGTGTCTCAGGCATTTGAGTTATTTAGGGTATTTGCACTGTAAGGTCTTTGGGGCATTTGTTATGTTTGTACAATGCCTGGCACAGCTGGGCCTTAGCCTCTAGCCACTATACAAATAATAAATACTAATAGCAATAAACTGAAAATCAAAAGGATTTCCGCGGTTTCAGTAGAACTCTTGCTCTGCAAGGCGTTCCCGCTGTTTTTCTTGTGCCAGCTCTTCTGTTGTTCTTAAAGCCTTCCATGAAAAGCAGGGAGCCAAGACCCAGATTTCAATTGTGAAAAATAACCAGTTACCTCCCTGACACAAATAATAAACAGATATCTGCACAGCCTTCTTCATCCATCATTAAAAACCAAAAAGAGGCCCCAAGCCCATGCTGTTGGTGGTGGTGACCTTTGCACGTCATTCGTAAAGGCCACCTTCATCCAGCATGGAACCACACTGAAAGCCAGTAGGTGACGAAAGCTAAAATATTTCTTTGAATGCCTCCATGGGTCATTTACCAGATTAAACAAGTCTACTGTTCAAGAATAAGCATTTTAATTGTTCAGCCATAGTGCAGGCAGGGGTATGGCGCTGAGTGACTTCATAAATCTAGCTAATTTGTACAGTTAGCTTAAAAGAAAAACTATAATTAAAAGCAAAGGAACGTCCTGCTTTAGACTAAATTATTTGATTAAATATTATGCGATATCTGATTATTAACATGTGTGATAACTATTTAGCAGCGTGATATTTATTCAGCAGGTATTAGTAATAGCACCCAGAGCAATATTTCCAGTAATGATGGGCCCTGAGAAGAACTGAACTCTTTTCCTCTTGTGGTTTAGCTCTGCCTGGTAATTTCCACAGATTTTCTGCCTCTCTCAGCTTTCGGGTTTAGTCAAAGGCCATGCGAAATCGGCATTATTCGGCCGTGACGCATATGGGTTTTTTGGCGCGGGGGAAAAGAGGCGTCCCATCCCTGTGACCGCAGAGCAAAGGTGCTGGCTGGTTGTATTTTCCCTTTGTCAGTTGAATGGTGCCCTCCTTCCAACGCGATGTTTTCTAGCAAAACCACTTCGGAATAAATGTGATCACCCCACCCCACGCTTCTCCACCCACCCAGGCCAAACCAAGGGCACTGGCCTTTACAATGCAGGAACAAAACCTGTGTTGAGGGACACCACAAAAAAACAACAGTCCACAAAGAACAATGAGAAGAGGAGGGGGCCATTGGGCATTGAACTGCTGCTGCTAGGTTCAGTTTCTGTAACCTCAGACTCAGCATTTCGGATGTCAATAATTTCCAACAATCAGCACTGAGCTTTGCCACTGAGTGACAAACATCAATTTGGGTCTCGAGCTCAGTAAATGGAAAAGGCCTGTTAGGTCACATGTAGGCCAACTTTCCCACCCCAAACACTACAAGAGTTGCCTTCCCTATATTCTCCGGGGTTTGTGCAGCTTAATTTTCAATGGTTGGGTGAAGGGGCTTCTTCCAATTCCCAGGTAAGACTAGCCCCAACTGGACAGATCTTGCTGCGAGGCTTATCTTCCCCCTTAAATCCCCTTGGTTTAATAGTATCCCATTACTCTCTGGGAACAGAGGATTCAGTGAATATGGAGTGAAAGTAACCACAATATGCTATTGTCCCCCAATGTCTCCTCTTGGGGCCCAGTGAGAGCCCCTTCAGATGCACGGCATGAAGAAGTGGGGATTTTTTACCTACGAAAGCTAATGCCCAAATAAATCTGTTAATCTTTAAGGTGCCACCAGACTCCTTGTTATTTTTGTGGATACAGACTAACATGGCTACCCCCGATACTATCTTCCAATGGTTTGCTTTAGTATATTTTGTAAATGTATTTCATATTTCTAAATGTTCAGACATGAGGAAACCAATACAGGCGTCATCTTCTAGGAAACAATTTTAGCCAAACTCCACTGGAGTATAAAGAGGTATACATGTGGGAGATATAGATAAACCCAACTATCACAATCTTAAACTCAGTGTAATCCAAATATTTTACCAGGCGCAAAATACAATAAAAGAAAAAGAAAATGAAATAACTAACTATTTTCCCCATCATGCTCCATATAACAAACTAACAATTTTCACAATCAACACTCCTTGGTATTCCACACCTTGGCACAAATAGTAATAATATTTTGCACTTTTACAAGACCTTTCCTCTCACCAGGGTGTGTGTGTTACCAGTGTTAATAAAGCTTTACCCGACCCCTCTGAGATATACGGAGCTCTGCACCTATCACTGAAGTGCCCACCTTTGGGATGGTCCGGAGCAGCTGTCTAACTGTGCACAGCAACATTGTACAGTTAGGAGAGGCAGGGAAGGGAAATGCTGTATCCAGTTGAAACTGCAGGGGAATATAGAGAGGCAGAACACATTTGCATGTGCTGGGATTTGGCTAGGACTCTGGTGTTCGCTGTTTAGATACAACTGATTGCTCCAGGATTGAAATGTATATGGCAACAACCCCTACCGTGGCTGAGAGTGTTTGAGTCCCAGGCGTCATGAAATGGCCCAGTTTCCTTTACTGCTGTTTTATAACAGGGTTTGGTGTTTTTTGTGAGTGGTCTTGTGGTTAAGGCACTGCGTGAAAACACAGGAGAACTGGGTTCAGTTCCAGCCCTGTGGGCCTGATTTCCGGAAGCGCTGAGAACCCACAATTCTGACTGCAGTCAATGGGATCTGCACATGGGCAGCCCTTCAGAAAATCAGGGCTTAGTTCTTTGAAGTTGACCCTCCCCAAAAATCAGAGGCCACTTCTTCAAAATATAGGTCACCACCTCTCTCTGCACCTCAGTTCCCCCATGTATGAAAAGAGGAATAATAAGACATCCCCACATTGGAATTTATGGATGGAAGGTGCCATGTAAGTGCTAAGAATTTTTATTATTGCGCCCGGGTAATGCAGGAGTCCTGCTGACTGCAAAAAGGGATGGGAGCTTCTCAGAAGAGCAGGACTATCTCTCCTGAACAATGTAGGTTAACTGGTTTCGTTCCTCCAGAGAAGTAGGAGCCACAGGATTGAAGATTCAGAAATATTCAGCAGACGCTTTCCATGAGGCTCCCCACTTACTCGGCCTGCGATGCAGACATAGAAGTTAATGTTCCTGAAGCAGTTGCCAAGAACCCAGCATTCTCTTCACATAACCAGGAGCCACACACTGCTGGCTGGGGCTTTATGGATTGGCAATTCCTCGGAGTGTGCACGGCGGTTGAATGAATGTTTGTGAGCTCATGGCAAGTGCAGCGTCCCAGAGAATGCTAGCAAGAGGAGAACAGCAGCAGGGTGGGGAGTACAATTCCGCAGTGGGCACCGGTGAATTACACACTCTTGGAGGCTGTGCTATCATCTCACCTGGACCCCTGGCCCTCAGACCGCTCTGGAGTCCAGCAAGGCAACACGTGCTCATAGACTTTAAGGTCAGAAGGGACCATTATGATCATCTAGTCTGACCTCCTGCACAACGCAGGCCACAGAATCTCACCCACCCACTCCTGTAACAAACCCCTAACCTATGTCTGAGTTATTGAAGTTCTCAAATCGTGGTTTAAAGATCTCAAGTTGCAGAGAATCCTCCAGCAAGTGACCCGTGCCCCATGCTGCAGAGGAAGGTGAAAAACCTCCAGGGCCTCTCCCAATCTGCCCTGGAGGAAAATTCCTTCCAAACCCCAATATGGCAATCAGTTAAACCCTGAGCATGTGGGCAAAACTCACCAGCCAGCACCCAGGAAAGAATTCTCTGTAGTAACTCAGATCCCACCCCATCTAACATCCCATCACAGACCATTGGGCATATTTACCTGCTAATAATCTAAGATGAATTAATTGCCAAAATTAGGCGATCCCATCATACCATCCCCTCCATAAATTTATCAAGCTTAGTCTTAAAGCCAGATATGTCTTTTGCCCTCACTGCTCCCCTCGGAAGGCTGTTCCAGAACTTCACTCCTCTGATGGTTAGAAACCTTCGTCTAATTTCAAATCTAAACTTCCTAGTGTCCAGTTTCTATCCATTTGCTCCAGGATGGAATAATCATCTGGAATGTAGGCCACTGCTTTGCTCAATGTGCACAACACAAGGCTGCCTTTCAAGAACCAGATTTTCCCCAAGGCTGTTGGCTCCCATTCTTATTGCTCTTGCTCCTCTGCGTTACTTTCGTCAATCGCTTTTTCCAAAGACTTTTATAACATTGTTTGCAATGGTGGTATGTGTATGTCTAACTCCACCCCTTCTCTTTTCTACCAGAGCGTCTCGTTTTCCCACTTCTTCTATCTTCTCTTCTTTCAGCATCACTATTTTCTCTTTCACTTTAGTGCTGCTCATTTCCCCTTTTCCTTTCTTCTTCTTTTTTCACCTTAAGCCTTTTCTCTTCCCTTTACTTCTCTCAGCCCTGCAGGGTTCACACAGCTCTGGGAGAGGGAGCTGAAGTCTATTCTCTCTTGGCAACAGCAACAGAATTGTTTACTAAATCTCAATCAGTGCAAACCCACTGACAGCAAATGTGGCTGTACAGATGTCTCCAAGGGCAGAACCTTTCTGTTGGTGATGATGATGTGTGGGAAGGGAAGCCCAGCTTGACTCTCAGATCCCAGGCTGAGTTCGCAGATAGAAGGAAGGTCTTTGACATGGTTTATTTGTAACCAGTTGTTGAGAATAGCCCAGTGACCCAAGTCTGGTCCCCAGCACTGCTGGGAATCAGGTTGCCTGGAATGACAGGTAAGTCTGATAAATAATTTTGACACAGGCACGGCATTTAGTCAAACAACTAACTTCAGCTCAAGGACAGAATGGATTTTGTCAAATGCCTTTCTTCTTTCTGTCAAAACCAAAACTAAGTGTGCGGCCCTTTCATTCTGTCACCACAAAGGCGTTTGTTCAGGCTGCTTGCTTCAATCTAAGTAGAAAATGCCATTGTCAAGTGGCAGGCAGGGGATGGCACTTCCCTGGGTTAGCAAAGACACGGGCAGCCCCTCACTACCTTGTGCTGACTGAGCAGGGGCGCCTCTCCTGTGGCCACCAGTGAACGTTCCTCAGCGTGGGGTTTGGGTGCTGAACAGGAATGGTCGCAGATCTGGGTGGAAACGGTAAGGTGCATTCTCTGGGGCACTACTGGAGGAGGAACTTGGAGCATCACCTCCTTCCAGAGCACAACAAGACTTTGCTTAAGGAGAAGGTCCAGAGCTCTCCCTCCTCTGACCTGTACCCAGCCTCGTGCACTCCTCTCCTGCTGCCCCACTGCCAGCTCTGTGCTCTTTCCCCCACATTGCCCCACCCACATCCAGCTCCACACTCACCTCCTGCACCCAACCTCACCCTGACCCCTGAGCTCTTACCCTGGAGCCAGTCAGGCTAAGACCACCATCTCCACCAGTGGCCAGGCAGTTCTGGGACCTCTGACCCATCCCCCTTCCCCACCAAAAGCCCAGATCCAACCCTCCCCCCGGCTGGGGGTGCCTGGTGCCCTGCCCTGCTTCTCCCTGGGGCTGGGGGGCAGATGCCCATGGGTGCCAGAAGGACTGCAAAGGTGGGGTCCAAGCAGGCACATAGGGTCATAACCCCTCTAAGGTTTGGCCCGACCCACCCCTCTGTGATGATGGGGGCAAGTCAGATTTCTAGCTCCAGTCAGGGGTCAAGGGTTCTCCCCTTGTTGTGCCCCGATTCTTTAACAAAGAACCTGAAAGCCGGGGAGGCAGGTAGCATGGTAGGACACAGGGCTGGGAGCAGGAGCCCTCATTTCTAATCCCAGCTCTGATGGTCTAAGTGACTCACCTGTTCCCCCATCAGCAGCATCCCTTTGTCTGTCTGGCCTTGTTACGGCTGCTGTGTGAGAGCCTGGCTCACTCTGAGCGATAGATAACCCAGTTGTCTCCAATGGAAATGCACCTGGCATGAGGTACTGTTCAGAGCGAGTGAGCTGTCCCAGTCTGGCCCTTACATTGTAAATGCTTTAGCACATGGATGGTCTGTCATTGTGTATGTACAGCGCCTGACACAATGGAGCCTCTAGGCCAGGGGTCTCAAACATGCGGCCTGTGAGCTCCTCGCACCCCCCCTGTCCCCCGCACTCCCCCAGCATTTACCTCGAGCAGCTCCGGCCCAATGTGCACAGGGGGCAGGGCAGACTCCCTGCCTGCCCGCCCTGCTCCCGTGCCGCTCCGGGAAGTGGACAGAACCTGGGGGAGGAGAGGCACAGAGGTGTGTGTTAATATTGCTTCAGGCACCGCCCCCAGCAGCTCCCATTGGCCACGGTTCCCATTGGGAGATGCTGGGGACAGTGCCTGAAGCAACAGCAACACACACACACCCCTGTGCCCCTGCTTCCCCACGTTCCAGCTGCTTCCCGGAGTGGTGTGGGGACAGGGCAGGCAGGCAGGGAGCCTGCCCTGCCCCCAGTGCACGCCAGGCCAGAGCCCTCCCCCCAAACCCCTCCTGCAGTTGAAGCCCCTGCCCTGAGCCCTTTGCCTCACCCTGCACTCCGAGCCCCTGCCACACCCCTCCTGCACCCCACCCCACTGCCCTGAGACCTCTGCCGCACCCCAACCCCCTGCCATACCCTGCACCCTGAGCCCCTGCCCTGAGCCCCCTGCTGAACCCCGCACCCTTCCTGCACCCCGACCCCCTGCCCTGACCCTCTGCTGCACCCCTCACCCCTCCTGCACCCCACACCCCAACCCACTGCCTTGAGCCCCCTGCCGCACCCCTCCTGCACCCCGATCCCCTGCCCTTAGCCCCTGCCATACCCCACACCCCTCCTGCACCCCCTGGGGGCAGGGAGGGGGCAGAGTTGGGGAGGGGATTTCGGGGAAGGGGTTGGAATGGGGGCAGGGAAGGGGTGGAAAGAGACAGGGCAGGGGCAGGGCCTCATGGAAGGGGTGGAGTGGGGGTGAGGCCGAGGGCAGCGGGGGGGGAGGTGTCAGTAATGCAGCCCTTGGGCCAATGTAGTCTTCATGTGGTCCTTGTGGTCATTTGAGTTTGAGACCCCTGCTCTAGGCACTACTGTAAGATCAATAATAACAAGCAATAATTAAGTGAGTTTCTCAACAGCCCTGCAAGATAGGTCAGTATTATCATCCCCATTTTACAGACAGAACTGTTGAGGCCCAGAGACAGGAAGCGACTCAACCAAGGTCACGCAGCGAGTCAGTGGCAGAGCTGGGAACAGACTCCAGAACTCCTGCGGGCCAGTCCTGTGCACTATGCACTAGACTCTGCTTCCTCACAGAAACAAAGCTGGAGGAGCAAACCAAAAAATAAAACTAAATTGGATTGATAATTTAAAAGAACAAACCCCGTTGGTATAGTTGCACTGTAATCTGTCACTCTTACACATAAACTCATTTCCTAACCCCTTCCCCATCAACTTCTGCATCTGCATGTGCATTTGTAGCTTGACTCTTTGTACAGCTCCATGCTGGGCTGTGTTAAAGTTGCATGCTACAGTTAACATGCTTAAAAAGTTAAGCAATGCAAAAACTTCAGGTGTAAGAGTCTGAAACAATAAGGTCAACAGCAACACAACAGCAAAGCTGTTGGGCAGCTGGTCTGATCCTCTGCAGGGACCAAGCATATAGATTAGGGTCATCTCCAGAAATTATCCCCATGGTACGCTCCATCAATTCCTGTGGTGCCATCCTGGCTGCAGCTGCTGGCCCCAGAGCCTCGCCCGCTGGGTCCGTGCCATGCTCAGCCCCCGCCTTCCAGCCTGGCGTGCTCTGCTGCCAATCACTGAGCGGGGACATGGGATGCTGGAAGCAGGGTGAGGCCAAGCAGGCCACCTGCAGGAACCTTGGTGCAGGAGCCAGCCCCATGGCAGCTGCAAGGAGGAGCAGTGCTGGGCACCCCCACTGCCCAGTGTGCCACTCAGGTTTGGCCCCTCCAGCCTTCCATCATGACAGAGGGGCTACGGGGCCAAATTTGAGTGGCACTACGACCCCCCAAATGCTGCTTACTCTATTTTGGCCCCACAGCTTGCCCGTTACAATGGAGGGCTGGTGGGGCCAAACCTGAGTGGGCAGTGAAGCGGCTGGTGCTGCTTGTCCTCGCCGCTGCCAGTGGTACGCACCGTGCGTTATGTGCGTACGGCTGCAGGTGCCACCAGTGGCAATCACAGTTGCTTCACAAGCCCATTTCTGCCAGCAGGTGAACGGATTAGCTACATGAAGGGTGTTAGTAGAGTGAGTTGAACATATGGGTTTTTTGGGGGGGCAAATAGTAAATTCACCCCAAAAAATGCATCGTTTGGGACACCCAGATTATTCACAAATTTGGGCTGAATTTGGCAAATAGTTTTGGCCAAAACAACCTGAAAACAAAATTTTGGAATCATCAGGATAAATTGTTCCACTGTTTCATTTCAAACTGACATTTCTTTTTAGCATGTTGTTTTTATCAACTGTGGAAAGGTTTTATTTTTTTGGTTTTCAGTTTCATTAAGAAAAAAAATTAGCTTCAGGTCAAAACAAACTGAATTCGTATTTGGGATTTGTTTGGTTCAGTCACTGAACCAAAAAAATCAATTATTCGCTGAGTTCTAGCGCTGGTTACAAAACTCAGATCCCTGACACTGGCAAGATAACTTTCTTCCATTTTTCTTTCTCTCCATTGTGTGCCATACTCTATCCCAGTGACATGCGTACCACCCCATCGCTGCCTGCATGTGTTTTTAGCCCCTGCAGAGTTTGTAGGAAAATGTCCCTTGATGATGAGGTCTCAGTTTACCTGCTCCTGCTCTGCACCAGGTTTCTGTTATCCTCAAATCAACAGGAGGACTAGCGGATTTCCATGCCTTGATGGAGTCAGCCAGACTCCGGATGTTCCTAAGCCAACCCTGCCAGAGACAGCTTATTCCCAGGGTACGTCTACACTACGGGACTATTCCGAATTTGCATAAACCGGTTTTGTAAAACAGATTGTATAAAATCGAGTGCGCGCGGCCACACTAAACACATTAAATCGGTGGTGTGCGTCCACGGTCCGAGGCTAGCATAGATTTTGGAGTGTTGCACTGTGAGTAGATATTCCGTAGCTATCCCATAGTTCCCGCAGCCTCCCCCGCCCCTTGGAATTTCCGGGTTGAGATCCCAGTGCCTGATGGGGCAAAAATCATTGTCGCGGGTGGTTCTGGGTAAATGTCGTCAGTCACTCCTTCCTCTGGGAAAGCAACGGCAGACAAGCATTTCGCGCCTTTTTTCCCTGGATTGCCCTGGCAGATGCCATAGCATGGCAATCATGGAGCCTGTTTTGCCTTTTGTGACTGTCACCGTATGTGTACTAGATGCCGCTGACAGAGGCGATTCAGCAGCGCTACACAACAGCATGCTTTTGCTTTTGCATGACAGCAGAGATGGTTATCAGCCATATTGCACCATCTACCAATCCATAAATTGGTAAAAAGATGAGCATGGCTACCAGTCGTTTTGCATCATTTGCTGCTGTCATAAGTGCCCCTGGCTGCTCTTAGCCAGGGGTGCAAAAGCCAAAATTGGGAATGACTCCCAGAGTCAATTCCTCCTTTTTGGTATCTAAAAATAGAATCAGTCCTGCCTAGAATATGGGCAAGTGTACTATAGAACCACTGTATCAGAGAGCACAGCTCCTCTGTGTCAGATCCTGCAGAAATTATGAGCTATATGCTATTCACAGGGGGTACGCCTGCAATAACCCCACCTGTTGATTCCATTCTTCCCCCAGCCTTCCTGGGCTACTGTAGCATTGTCCCCCCACTTGTGTGATGAAGTAATAAAGAATGCAGGAATAAGACACACTGACTTGTTAGTGAGAAATGAGTGGAAGGCAGCCTCCAGCTGCTATGATAGTCCAGACAGGACAGTAAGGAGTGTGGAGGAGAGGAGCCCAGCATCCCTCTGCTAGTCCAGGGGCAATTGAATCTTTTTTTTACACATGAAGGGTGGGGGCTGACAGAGCTCAGCCCCCTGTTGCTATGATGACAATGGTTATCAGCCATACTGTACCATCTACCAGGAAAAATTAGGGCCAGGCACCCTTGATAGACCTCAAGGTTACCATGTTCATGGTTACCAGTCCTTTTGCACTGCCCCATATGCCAATAGGCTGATGACGAGGACGGATACCAGTCGTATTGCACCATCAGCCACCCATGGCAGGGGGGAGCAAGGATGTTGGTGTTGAGTGCTGCAGCATCGGGTCTATCTGCAGCATTCAGTAAAGATAGGGTGACATGTTAAAGAGTCAAGAGAGGATTGTTTTCCCTTTCACTTCTGGGGGTGGGTGGGGGGGTGCGTAAATTACCGAGCTATGCCCTGACCCACCGCGGACACTGTGTTTGACCCTAGAAGCATTTGGAGCTCAGCCAAGAATGCAAATACTTTTCAGAGACTGCAGGAACTGTGGGATAGCTTGAGTCCTCCAGTCCATGAGCGTCCATTTGATTCTTGGGCTTTCCGGTACGTTTGTCACGCAGCAGTGCGCTGAGCCCCTGCTATGGCGTCTCTCTGGAGATTTTTTAAAAATTATTTTGAATTTTGTCTTCTGTAACGGAGCGCTGATAGAACAGATTTGCCTGCCCTTACAGCGATCACATCCGCATGGTCCATGCGGGAGCTCTTTCTTTATTTTGATTTTTAACTGCATCGCCACACGTGCTGATCTGAGCTCCACGCTAGGCAAACAGGAAATATTCAAAAGTTCGCGGGGCTTTTCCTGTCTACCTGGCCACTGCATCCGAGTTCAGATTGCTGTCCAGAGCGGTCAGTGGTGCACTGTGGGATACCGCCCGGAGGCCAATACCGTCGATCTGCGGCCACACTAACCCCAATCCGATATGGTAATACCGATATTAGCGCTACTCCTCTTGTTAGGGAGGAGTACAGAAACCGGTTTAAAGAGCCCTTTATACCGATATAAAGGGTCTCTTAGTGTGGACAGGTGTGGCGTTAAATCGGTTTTACGCTCCTAAAACTGGTTTAAATGCCTAGTGTAGACCAGGCCCCAGGCTCATAAAAATACTTCTGAAGAGCAGTTTCTTTTACTTGGGAATGGAGCCAATTGCACCACATGGCAGGGATTACAGGCCAGGGTCCCCCCAGTAAAGTCTTCACCCCTCCCCTCCTCCCGGCTTCAAGTGGTGACCGCTGGACACAGTGCTATCCGATCCACCTACTTGGGGCCCTGAGTCTGCCCAACCTTGCACCTTGTGCTGTCATTTACACGCGTGGACAGGGACAGTGGGGCAGACACTCTACAGGACAAATTCTCCCCCCACCCCACCCCGCAGCCCCTGTCCACCTCTAGAGGAGTGTGAAGGGGGAGGAAGTGGAACAGCCCCTGGTGGAATTTCCCCAATGCAGGGTTGTGTAGGGCTTCCGTAAACACCCATTGCTGCTGACCCCGGGGCTTTCTAGGACAAGGTGCAGTGGCCAAGATTGGGCCTTGCAGTTCTGACCCACTTTGAGCTCTCTGTGCACAGGCTCAAATGACAATACAGGGCAGGGGAGTGTCAGACCCCACAGATTTCTGAGGAACAGTGTATGATCATATCCAGCAAAATGCAGCTCAGTGTAAGTTGATGGTTGATGGCTTTGTCTTCTTCCTTGGGTGAAGCATTTTGGTTGAAATAGGAACTTAGAATTGTAGAATCATAGAAGGGTAGCACAGGAAGGGACCCCAACAGATCATCTAGTCCAGTCCCCTGCACTCAAGGCAGGACTCAGAAATAACTAGACCATTCCTGACAGATGTTTTTCTACCCTGTTCTGAAAAACTTCCACTGATGGAGATTCCACAACCTCCCTAGGCAATTTATTCCAGTGCTTAACCTCACTCTGACAGTTAGGAATTTTTTCCTAATGTCCAACCTAAACCTCCCTTGCTGCAATTTAAGCCCATTAGTTCTTGTCCTACCTTCCAAGGTTAATGAGAACAATTTTTCACCCTCCTCCCTGTAGCAACCTTTTATGTACTTGAAAACTGTTATCATGTCCTCCCTCAGTCTTCTCTTCTCCAGACTAAACAGACCCAATTTTTTCAATCTTCCCTCATAGGTTAGGTTTTCTTGACCTTTAATCATTTTTATTGCTCTTCTCTGGACTTTCTCCAATTTGTTCACATCTTTCCTGAAATGTGGCATCCAGAACTGGACACAATACTCCAGCTGAGGCCTAATCAGTGAGGAGTAGAGCAGAAGAATTACTTCTCATGTCTTGCTTGCAACACTTCTGCTAATACATCCCAGAATGCTGTTCCCTTTTTTTTGCAACGGTGTTACACTATTGACTCATATTTAGCTTGTGAGCCACTATGACCCCCAGATCCCTTTCCGCAGTACTCCTTCCTAGGCAGTCATTTCCCATTTTGGATGTGTGCAATTGATTGTTCCTTCCTAAGTGGAGTACTTTCCATTTGTCCTTATTGAATTTCATCCTATTTTCTTCAGACTATTTCTCCAGTTTGTCCAGATCACTTTAAATTTTAATCCTATCCTCCAAAGCACTCGCAATCCCTCCCAACTAGTAGCATCTGCAAACTTTATAAGTGCCATTATATAAATCATTGATGAAGGTATTGAACAGAACCAGACCCCACTGGATATGTCCTTCCAGCTTGACTGTGAACCACTGTTTACTACTCTCTGGGAATGGTTTCCAGACAGTTATGGACCCACCTTATAGTAGCTCCATCTAGGTTGTATTTCCTTAGTTTGTTTATGAGAAGGTCATGCAAGATAGTATCAAAAGCCTTATTAAAGTCAAGATATACCACATCTACTGCTTCTCCCCATCCACGAAGTTTATTACCCTGTCAAAAAAGCTATTGGGTTGGTTTGACAAAATTTGTTCTTGACAAATCCATGCTAACTGTTACTTACCACATTATTATCTTCTAGATGTTTGCAAATTGTTTGCTTTATTATTTGCTCCATTATCTTTCTGCGTACTGAAATTAAGCTGACTGGTCTGTAATTCCCTGGTTATCCTTATTCTCCTTTTTATAGATTGGCACTATATTTGCTTTCTTCCAGTCCCCTGGAATCTCTTCCACCTTCCATGAATTTTCGAACATAATCGCCAATGGCTCAGAGATCTCCTCAGCAAGCTCCTTGAGTATTCTAGGATGTATTTCATCAGGTCCTACAGTCTTGAAGACGTCTAACTTGTCTAAGTAATCTTTAACTTGTTCTTTCCCTCTTTTAGCCTCAGATCCTATCTCATTTTCACATTCACTCTGTTAGGTGTCTGATTGCTTTTTGGTGAGAACTGAAACAAAAAAAGTCATTTAGCACTTCCGTCATTTCTACATTTTCTGTTATTGTCTTTCCCCCTCATTGAGTAATGGGCCTACCATGTCCTTGGTCTTCCTCTTGCTTCTAATGTATTTGTAGAATGTTTTCTTGTTACTCTTTATGTCTCTAGCTAGTTTCATCTCATTTTATGCCCGGCCTTTCTAATTTTGTCCCTATATCCTTATATATATATATTTAATATTCATCCTTCATAATCTGACCTAGTTTCCACTCTCTTTAGGACTCTTTTTTTTTTGAGTTTCAGGTCATTGAAGGTCTCCTGGGTAAGCCATACATGAACAGAACACCAAGTCCCTCTACCTTCCACTCTGTAGCTACAGACATCGCTGATTTACAACAGCTGAAGGGAGGACATTTGTGTGGACATGCCAGTTTAAATGACAGGCGAGATCCTATGAAAGTGTTATTATTTATATTGTGGAAGCACTTACAGGGATCTAGCAAAGATCAGAGCCCCACGGTGCTAGGCACTATATACACACACATAATCAACGGATGGTTCCTGCCCTGAATAGTTTACAGTTTAAGTCTAATATCAGAGACAATGAGGGATATAACACACAGAGGGGGAAGCACAAGGTAAGAGTGAGAGGATGAGGCTGAGCTGCTACCTGTCCCATTGCCAGAAGAAGGGCCTGGCAAGAGTCCTTGGTGCCTGTCTGCACAGGAGCTCACCTCTAAGCAAATTGCTCACAACCAGCATCTTGCAGCAGATAACCAAAGATGCAGGCAGGCTTAGGGTCTTTTGTAAATGACTATGGAGCCATTATGAAAGGGGCTGGGGGTCTCAGTCCCTCAGATCAGAGGTGTGCATGTCACAAATCCTCTACAAGTGCCACTTCCTGGCTCCCTTGCTGGCAGTCTGAGTCCAAGGGCTGAAGGGATCATGGAGACAACTTCTCCAGGCAAGTACATGGATGGCGCATTTTAGGGGCAATAGATTACAATGTGTCATCTGTGGACAGTGAGAGAATCTCAGTCTCCAGCTCTGTCACATGCACCATGACACCTTTTGTGCTCCTTGTATTTACTAAAGAAATGAATTTTAAAACAGGCACACCTTGGGGTACATGCGGGATTAGGGTAATAAGAGATCCGTGCATCATGAGGGACACATGAAATGTGAACACAGCAATGCACACATCACCTGGGTCAGTTAGCTGGCTCTGCTCTCATGGTTACCAGAGTGTAAGACCAGCCCTGTCTCTGAGGGTGTGTGCTGCATAGACATGGGTAGCCTGGACTGTAGTTCAACAGTGCCTGTGCAATAGCCAGTTTTGCTTTTCCCACATTTGCTATTTATTACTAATGGAAAGGCTAATTCACATATTTCTGGCCTGATTCTCTGCTCACGGTGGTGTAAATCAGAAGTAACGCCATTGAAGTCAATGAGGTTATACTGGTATAAGATTGATATAGCCAAGTGGAGGATTAGACCTATAACTTCTAACGTGATATAAATCCAGTAGCAAAAAATAAAAATAATCTTGTAAGATGTACTCTGTGTAAATACAGAGCATATCTATTCTAACACAGTGGCACTGTTTTGCAGGAAAAAATTTTAAATACTAAGTTGCACCATGAGCTAAAAATCAGCAATGAATATGATTGAGACTATTTGTCTGACTTTTTTTGGTTCATGATCTCAGTCAACATCATAGCTACACTTTGTTTTTTTTAAACAATAAATTGGTGAATGGAAAAATGTGATGCTATTTGCAGTGGCTTTGCACCGGTGTAATTAATTAGTTCATGGATATAAACAAAATTTAAAAAAAATCTAAGATAGTCCCTGTAGCGGGGTGATTACCCTTCTCTGGCCCTGAAGGGGTTAAAAGGGCTGTGGCTGGGAAAGGCTGATTGGGGAAGCAGCCACAGCTGAGGCCATGCCCCAATCAGCCCACAAGTGGCCCTATAAAAGGGCTGTGAGCCCGGTGCTCAAGAGGATACACACGCTCTCTAATTTCTCTGAGAGAGAAGGACCTGACTGCCTGGGAAGCAGAGAAGGGTACCCAGGGTGGAGCAGTGCTGGGGAAGGACAGAGGGAGCTGGGGAGCTCCAGTCTAGTTAAGCCCCAGGCTGCAGGCTGAATTAAGGGCCCACAAGGGTAGTAGAGCTGCAGAGGGGTGGCCCAGAGATAGGCAGAGGCAGCTGGTTCAGCCCCCCCCTTGCCAATGATGAGTGGTTTATAGACTGCAGTCTGCCCCAGGGAGCGGGGGCTAGATGATGACTGACAGTAGCCACTGAGGCAAGGTGGGGATAGAGGGTTGGGTGTTCTCCTGTGTGGGGAGACCCAGATTGTGGGTTACTGCTGGGGGCAGAACCCCAGCGTAAAAGGGCACAGGGGTCCAGGAGGGATATGGGGGCCAATGGCAGGCGAGGCATCGGCCAGCAGAGGGCACTCCAGCTGAAAAAGAGCTAATTGCCTGGACAACCAGCAGGAGGTGCCACGTCGGTGAGTCGTTGTCCCGCCACAGTCCCTCACAATCTTCAATCTCACAGAATCCCGGTGAGGTAGGGCAGCGTTGTTAGCTCTATTTTATAGATGGGGAACTGAGGCACATAGTGACTTGCCCAAGGAAGTTAGACAGAGCAAGGAATTGAACCTAGGTCTCCCAAAACCCAGGCTTATGCGCTAACCATTGGGTTATTTGTCTTCCCCAGACAAGCTGGCTCACTCACCAGGATTCTGCCCACTAATGTATCTCATAAGCCCTTATCGCAGACAAGCTTCAAACAGCCCGCTCAGAGATATTTCTTCTTTATCTTTCCACATGTTGAATTCCACCCTCATGTTACAATTGCCCCAGGCCCAGGTTGAGCAAGAATCAGCCCTGGACCGTAATAGGTTTTCCATTGATAAATGTCTCCCTTTTAGAATCTTTTCTCTCCCCACCCTCGGGAGATCAGTGTCATTTGAGGGAGGAATTCCTGCTTGAGGCCCCTGCAGTTGCTTCTTGCCCTGGAATGGCCTGGGAGAGTGAATGTCGAACACGTTTATAGAAAGGCTATTTTAGAGGTTCTTACAGCTCCCTCTGAGCCTTCTCCAGCTGGACTCCTGGTAAGAAATGGAGTCTGGCTTTACAGGTAAAGAGATTTGGAAAACAATCCCTCCCAAATTGTGATCACAATTTATCACATGGCTGTCACCTTGACATATATGATGGATCTATAGCTGAATATGGGTTTGTGTTGTAGATATACATTGAGTTTACACGGTCGTGTGGTAGTAAAACATCTTTACATTTCTAGGACAAGAATAAGCCATTTCTCTAGCAGTCTGGTTTATAAAAGCACTGGCAAACGTTTGAATCTGCTCAGAGGTTAAAGGTGGTCCCAGAAGGCAAGAGTGAGTGCACAGAGTGTAAGCAAGATGGTCAGAGGTGCATAATAAATCCAGCTTATCACACAAAGCTGGGGTTTATATCCTGCATATCCCCAATGAATACAAAGTCCAGTGCAAGATGCCCATCCTGATATTGAAAGCCCTCCATGAGATTTGTGCTGGCACCCGTAGAGGTCATCTCACCCCTGTGACCATGATGTCCCATGGCAGTCAGGTTCCATCTGAACCATGAAGCTGCTATCCTAAAGCACCACAGCCCAAGGAGCAGGTCATAGACTACAAAACTCACTTCAGCACAGACAAGGCATGAGCAGGGGTTCAGAGATAACTGCAAACCTTATCTCCAAGTTCCCCTTGCATGCAAATGCTTTCTCTCACCCTGTCCCTGCTCTTCTGCCTTTTATACCCTGTCTCCAGCTGGAGCATGCCCAGCAGAGCTGAGGAGGTGTGGCCTCCTTGGGGAAGAGAGAAGGGTTAACCCCTGCTACACCAGTGTGGGGCTGATGCACCCTGTCACTCACACCCATAGCGATGATCTAATCAAGTAGCTGACTGGTGTCTACTAGGGAGGAAGACAGAAAGCTATTGATATTGTTTGTTATTTCTAATTCTTGAGTGGGGCTGCTGCAGGGATGGAAGAATAAAGGAATCTAGGTACAGCGATGCCTCCACAGATTGTATATACAGTAACTCCTTGCTTAATGTTGTAGTTCTGTTCCTGAAAAATGCTACTTTAAGCAAAACGATGTTAAGCAAATCCAATTTCCCCATAAGAATTAATGTAAATAGTGGGCTTAGGTTCCAGGGAAATTTTTTTCGCCAGGCAAAAGACATTATATACATCTACAGTATAAGTTTGCCAGATGAAAGACATTATATACATACACAGTATAAGTTTTAAATAATTTTAAACAAACTATTTAATACTCTATTCACCAGTGATGACTGTGAAGTTTGGTTGAGGTGGGGCATAGTGGGGTCAGAGCGTGGGGGCTTGTCCCAATCTGCCCATCCGGAGCTCCTGCTGGGGAGCAGGGTCGGGGGCTTGCCTGGTCCCTGGCTCGAAAGTCGGGCAGGTGGAGTGGGATAAGCCCCCATGCCCTGACCCTGCTCCCCAACTGGAATGGCAGGCAGGCAGAGTGAGGCAAGCCCTGTGCCCCGACCCCACTCCCTGGCAGGAGCACCGGGCGGGTGGGCAGAATGGGGCGAGCCCCCGTGCCCTGACCCTGCTCCCCAGCAGGAGCACCGGGCGGGTGGGCAGAATGGGGCGAGCCCCCGTGCCCTGACCCTGCTCCCCAGCAGGAGCACCAGGCAGGCGGGTGGAGCGGGGTGAGCCCCCGTGCCTTGACCCTGCTCCCCAGTGGGAGCACCGGGCAGGCGGGCGGAGCGGGGCGAGCCCCCGTGCCCTGACCTGCTCCCCAGCGGGAGCACCGGGCCGGCGGGCGGAGCGGGGCGAGCCCCCGTGCCCTGACCTGCTCCCCAGCGGGAGCACCGGGCAGGCGGGCGGAGCGGGGCGAGCCCCGTGCCTGACCTGCTCCCCAGTGGGAGCACCGGGCAGGCGGGCGGAGCGGGGCGAGCCCCCATGCCCTGACCTGCTCCCCAGCGGGAGCACCGGGTGGGCGGGTGGGCAGAATGGGGCGAGCCCCCGTGCCCTGACCCTGCTCCCCAGCAGGAGCACCGGGCGGCCGGGTGGAGCGGGGCGAGCCCCCGTGCCTTGACCCTGCTCCCCAGTGGGAGCACCGGGCAGGCGGGCGGAGCGGGGCGAGCCCCCGTGCCCTGACCTGCTCCCCAGCGGGAGCACCGGGTGGGCAGGTGGGCAGAATGGGGCGAGCCCCCGTGCCCTGACCCTGCTCCCCAGCGGGCGCACCAGGCGGGCGGGTGGAGCCAAACAACCTTATAACAGAACGTTGTGCGACTTTAAACGAGTATGTTCTCTAATAGATCAGCAACCTAACAATGTTAACTGGGGTGACTTTAAGTGAGGTGTTACTGGACACTACTGTGCTGTATATACACTGCTGCAGGTATCATGCACAGTAGCCCAGCACACCTGTGCTCTCTGGCCACTAGTCTACCCCTGCCAGGATCCCTTCTAATCTTCCAAACTGATGGGCAGCTCTACACAGCTGCCATTAAAAAATTTTTTGCCACAAAAATGTTTCTGTAGTAAAGTGATCACCAATGGGTTAACTGTGTTACTCAAAATATTATAAGGGACCTTACTCCATCACTCCCTCACTTCTTGTTTAGTCAAGGGGCATCCTCCCTCCTCCTGCCCTCCACCGCAATTTGTTGTGTTGCAATTAAATAATGCAGCAAGTACCCCGCTTGCAGTCCTGGGAGTAGACATATTCGTATTGCACTGTGGTTGCTTTACAAACCTTTCCTTCTCGCCCACAAATTCAGTCCAGGACCAGAGAGACCGTGTTGTTGGAGCTGATATGTTCCTGAGAAAAGTGTCAGTTTCAACATGTTTCCCCAGCCACTGCCCCTCGCCTGCCAGGCGAGCTGTCCGGCTGCACAGAGGGACAGGTACTGTGCTCCCTTGTGTGCACCACTGTGTACTGGGGAGCTGCCGGCATTGCGCTACTCTGAGCTTCCCCTGCATTGCTGCAGTTCCACAATGCTCCAACCAGCACCAGGCCTCAATGGCACAATAGAGCCCAGCCTGTATGAACAATAATGGAGCTAAACTACACTTGTAAAGGAACCTAAAAACAAGAATGGCAAACATGTATTTCATTCCAATGTAGGAAATGAATAATGAGTTCATTAGCTACCAATTGATTGATAAAGGACAATCTATTGGAAGGTCTAATATGTGTAGCCAAAATTAGTTTGCCATGTAATTAACTAAAAATTACTTAAGCAATGCATACTTAATTATTATGTTAGTACAGCTGACTTGTAAGAAATTTCAAGCATTTAATTGGCATTTGATAGAATAGCTATAGCAAGCTAATTAGGAATCAAATTATGGAATGTGCTAATTGATATTTAATAAGTATGTCAATTGGTATCTAACTAGCCAATATGTTATAGCTATCTTGGAATATGTCAATTAAGTGCCTAAAGATCTCTTTCAAATAGATTATAAATGTAATCTATTAGGGATGTAATTTGCAACATTTTTTGATTATGGATTGTAATTTATTTGCTTTCTGAATGTGCTGCTGCTATTTGCAGACTGATTCATACAATATAAAGGACTGACTCTTTCCTATATAACCTACTTTGACAACTGATGCTTCGCTGGAGATAGATTTTGCTTCCACTATACTGATGTAAATCCACAGTAACTCCACATTTCAGTGCTTCTGAAATGTATACTGCTGTAAATCTGGTGTAACTGCATCGAAATCAGTGGAATGACTCTGAATTTAAACTGGTGTAAATGAGATCCGAATCAGGCCCAGTGCATTCTAAATGATCAATAAGTATCATCAAGCCCGAGAGAGGTTAGCCTAGACAAGGGTGCGAATAACTCACCCAAACAAGAGAGCTATGCTAGTTTGCTAGCTGTGCTAGGGGTGACCCTGGTCTCTCACTGATGTAAATCAAGAGTGACTCCACTGAAGTTACACACGTGTAAAATTAGCATAAGAGTTTTGCCCTGGAAGTTGTTTCCCAACAATAGGAACAAGTATTACTCACAGGGTAGAGTCAAGAGGGGAGTAGTGTGATCAGCTGCTTAATACAAGGGAGTACCTCTCAGTACCTCTCAGGGGGCGTTAGGCTCGCGCAGTGATTTCATAAGAGGATTTACTTTTCCTTAAGCATTTCAGTCTGACTGAATCCACAGGGAATTGCTCTAAAGAGTTAATGTAAAGGGTGATGAGGGCTGTGGGTATTTTTTTCTGATGGTTTCTTTGACACAAGTTCTCATTTCCTCTTGCCTTCCCTAGGTCTTTCCCCCACAAAGCAATCCCCACATCTAGTTGTATCATGTATAAGTATAAGGTTTGTATTATGATAGGCGCAGCACATAGCGTTAGTGTCATTGCGATCTGAGCACTTTATCTTCATGAATAAAGTACCCAGCTGCTCTTGAATTGAACTGAAAAAAATGCTGCCACTCTTAACAGCGATACATTTTCAGTTACTAATAACAACGGTTGTCATGGAAACAGTCGGTCCAGCGTGAATGTAAGGATTTGCTTTCAGGTCAGTGCTGTATTAGTCAGCAGCCTTTCAAAACCTCATCTCCCAAGCACTGAAGTCTCCTGTCCAATTTACTCTCTACGGCACTTTTTCTACATTGTGAATTACAGGAAATTAATTACATTTTCTGACAATTGCATGCAGATCCTTTTAAACTCTGCTCTTCGGATAATGACTTGGGAATGCTTTATAAAGTCCAAAAGAAAACTTCATTCTGGTTTGCTTTTTTTTGGCATAGCAATAATAAAAATAATAAAAAACCCAAATCACAATAATAATTAAAAATAATAAAGCATTGGCTAGACAGAGGGGCAAGTATTTTGGAAGTTCATTGTTTTCCTGCCCTTGCTGTGAGCTGACCATTCATGTTGCTTTCTGTGGATTTTCTTTTTAGCAAATTCAGTGCTGGTGGAAGGGATAGGATTGAAACCCTGCAGACTGAGGTGCTGTGTTTATCTCCAGAGCAGGTACCGCGGAGGCAGAGGCACAGGCACTGCAAGTGCCAGCACAGTCCCATACATGGAGGTGGGGAGAGATTAAAAGCAGACAGGATTGGTTCCAGCGAGTCCAAGAGATCCCCTGACTTGTGTTTGGAATTTCCATTGTGCTCATGAATGAGCAGCTTAGAAGATACAACTCTCCTAACTGGAACTGATTTTGCCAAACATTTACAGGAAACTGGTCAAAAATGCAGCATCCCCACTGCAAAAATAATCTAGAAAAAGGGCCGCCCTCCAACCCCGCATCTGAGCTCTGGAGCAGGTTAAAGAGCCAGAGCAGGACCTGGTTCCTAATGTGCGGCCTAACTCGCAGAGGTGCTGAATACGCACAGCGCCAGTCGATAGCAACAGGGGCTGCAAGGGCTCAGCACCTCTCAAGACCAGGCCCTTCCTTCCTAATTAAAATGCCCCACTTTCCCTCCCAAAGCGGGGTTAAGCTTTCCCCGGATGCATGGGCTTGCTGAGCAGCTGAGCCCATCCCTCATGCCCCTCCCACACAGCCATAGCCCCGGCCGTGTCCTGATGCACAGACTCACATTTATCTCTGTTTTATAGCATGGTATCCTGACACCAAACTGGTCCTGATCCTGCTCAGCACAGCATTAGCTCCAGTGGCTTCAGCAGAGCTCCTGCTCCTCCAATGCAGAATCAGGCCCGCCAGCGAATCCCATGTCTTGCTCCATCTTTTTTCCTTTCCTTATACCAGCTGTCTCCTTCTCTCCATCGTTTTCCATGCCTCGTTCTCATTTTCCCAGGCTGGGTATTTTTTTGGTTTAATTTTATTTTCTCTCCAGGGCCAGCCTTGTTCTTCTTCTCTCCTTTCTTGTAAAGACATTAGAAAAATAAAGCAATCTCGCCCTTTACTTTTGGTGCTGGTTGGGCAGCCCTGGAGATCAACGGCCTTTTCATTGCACCACGGACAGCTCCCCTCTAATGTGCGTCGCCCTGTTCCAGAGTCCAATGGGGGTGGGTGTCAGCTTAGTCTCTCTGGCCCATTCACTTTGTAGCATCTCTGCTTACTTTGCCAATTGTGATGGCTGCCCCCATCCATTTGAATCAGAGACCCGGCAAACTCATTTTACAGTTACTGGAACAGCCTATGGAGAGCAAGTGTTGACTGGGGCACAATACGAGCTTCTCTGCTAGTGGTGAATTGCTCACAAATCCCTTATCAATCCCAGAGCCACCCAGCCCCTCCTGCTTGCTTCTGGGCTGCCTCTGCCTTTCTTCATCTCCATATTTCCCACACGTGGCACATTCCTCTGACTTTCTTCTCTATCAGACCTTTCACCCTGTTCCATCTTCTCTCTTTCCATCTTTCCCCTCTTCTTTCACTTTCTCCTTCCCTTCAACTCCCCATTCTCTGTTTATTATGAATTGTGTTTATTATGGTGATGGCTAAGGCCCAACCAAGAGTGTGTTGTGCCAGGCACTGTCCAAACACAGAGTCCCTGCCCCAAAGCCCTTACACTGTAAATAGCCAAGACAGACTCTGGGTGGGGGAAGGGGTAGAACACACCATCAGAGTGAACAGTGTGATGGCAGCAAACATCCTGTTGGGGAGGAGGGGGAGTTAGTCAGGAGGAGATCAGCCACAAGGAAAGGAAAGGGAAGGGAGAGGGGACACTGAAAGGAGGGGGAAAGAGAGTAATGAGGTCAGGTTTGGAGTGGAGCTGAGGAAGAGGGTTGGAGCAAACAGCCAATCAGCAAAGGCAGAGAAAATCCCATCCAAACACTAATTCACTCACTCTTCTTTCCTTGGCCATAAAGAACACATCCAAGATCTTCTGACCAATGTCAATGAATTCAAGTCAGCAGGGCTGTAGGCTATTCACCCCAGGGAGCTGAAGAAATTATCTGAAGAAATATCAGAGCCACTGGCAATAATATTTGCTAATTCATGGATGACAGGAGAGGTCCCAGACAACTTCTTTCACAGGGTAACTGGCCTGGTGGATAGGGGGAATGTGGTGGTCATAATATACCTGGACTTCAGCAAGGCTTTTGACACAGTTCCACATGACATTTTGATAAGTAAGCTAGAGAAATGTGGGCTCAACAGAACTACCATTAAGTGGATACAGACCACAACCACAAACAAAAAGTAACTATGAATGGAATTATGTCAGCCTGGAGGGAGGTCCCAAGTAATGTTCCACAGGGATCTGTTCTGGGTCTGGTGTCATTTGAAATCTGTATTAATGACCTGGATGTAGGTATACAGAGTATAGTGATCAAATCTGTAGATGACACAAAGCTGGAGGGGGGGTTGCCAACACTTTGGAGGATAGAGCTAAAATTCAGAGGGATCTTGAAAAATTGGAAAACTGGGCTATAGACAACAAAATGAAATACAACAAAAACAAATGTAAAGTGCTACAAATAGGGAAGAAAATCCAAACACACAAATACAGAATGGGGGGTAACTGGCTTTGCAGCAGCACTGCTGAGAACGTTCTGGGAGTTGTGGTGAATCACAACCTCAACATGAGTCAGCAATACAATGCTGTTGCAAAAAAAAAAACACCACAACTGTAATTTAGGTTGCATTAACAGAGGCAAAACATGCAAGCCTTAGGAGGTGATAGTACCGCTTTACTTGGTGCTGGTTAGGCCTGAATTAGGTTAGGGCTTATTTAGAAAAAGAAATGATGAGCCTGAGTTACGATGTTCTGATCTGGACCCAAACTTCCCCACAGAAACATCCTGCAGTGAGCAGAGGAGATGAGAAGGAGAGAGAGATCCTGATTAGCAGTGGCCCTAGGAAATGTCAGATCCCATCTCCTAGCTTAGAAAGAGTCACGTGGAGGCTGCGAATGGAGGCAAGTCTATAAAGTCTGAAGCCTGGTAGATGTGAACAGGTAGAGGGGGAAGGGAGGGTTCCCACTAAAGAGAGCTGATTTCTCAGCAAAGTGAGTTTATCCTACACTCTGCAGTGCTGCTATCGTTGTGAAGATCTGCTCCATTGTCTGGATCATTCCCACATAGTCCAGTGTGGCTGAATGGTGCAGACAGTTGGCTGAACCTTTTGTGCGATGTCATTGTGATGTTATTGACATGAACTGTGACCGTATAGATCATTGCTACATCCAGGATCCTATGGCTGCACCAGGTCTTGTACAGAGGAGGTCAAGTGGCGTGTCTATGGAAAGGTTGTAGTTTGCTGGTTATGATTATGCTGTCTGTCTGTGTGTATCATTTTTGTATTTGAAGTTATGAATATTGGCTATGTACTTGTATCTCAATGTGTTTGATTCTAAGTAGCCTCAGTGAAGCATTCGGTGAGCTTCTTGAGAAAGGACTATTCTCAGTAAGTGCCCAATCAAGAAACACTTAACTGACAATGGACTTTGCGAGATGCCAATCCACATCTGAGCTTTCCTGGGAACGTCAAACTAACATGTAAACAATGGTGTCAGCCTGCAAAAAGCTGAATAATTCATGGACATGTGACTTGCCCAGGTGGCTACAAACTCCATCTTGTTGCTGTGGCTTTGCACAGAAGAACAAAGGGGTTTCTGTCCAAAAGAGAGAGAATATAAAAGGCCCTGGAAGCCTCTCCATTTGGTCTTCAGCTGGCTCTCCACCCCCAAGAGATGCCTGAAAGAAACTGGAACAAAGGACAGTAACTATGGGGGTATGAGTGAGTGCTGGACCCAGACTAGGAAGGAGTCCAGTCTGTGAAAGAAACTTATTGGAACATCTCTGGGGGTGAGATTTCACCTGTAATCAATTTCTTAATGTATTAGGCTTAGACTTGCGTGTTTTGTTTTATTTTGCTTGGTAACTTACTTTGTTCTGTCTGTTGTTACTCGAAACCACTTAAATCCTACTTTTTATACTTAATAAAATCACTTTTGCTTATTAATTAACCCAGAGTAAGTAATTAATAACTGGTGGAGCAAACAGCTGTGCATATCTCTCTATCAGTGTTATAGATGGCAGACAATTTATGAGTTTACCCTGTGTAAGCTTTATACAGAGTGAAACGGATTTATTTGGGGTTTAGGCTCCCAGGAAGACTGAATACTGGGTGCTGGAGACAGGAGCACTTCTTAAGCTGTTTTCAGTTAAATCTCAAGCTTTGGGGCATGTGGTTCAGACCCTGGGTCTGTGCTGGAGCAGACTGGTGTGTCTGGCTCAACAAGACAGGGTTCTGAAGTCCCAAGCTGGCAGGGAAAAAGGGCTCAGAGGTTGTCTCAGCACATCAGGTGACAGTCCCAAGCGGGTCCTGTGACCGAACCCATCATAGTCATAAATAAATAAATAAAATTAAAATAATAATAAATTAAAGTAAAGAAGGCTCAGCAAATATCATTAAAGAAATGTTTGAGTTTTCATTGCATTGAGAGTTACAATTGCTCCAACTCAGCGAGTACATCAGAGCTCAGAGATCCATCCAATACTGTATTTATGGATTTTTATATATTTATAGGCATTTCTAGTGTCCACATGTTACTCTTAGACACCTTAATCTTATTACATACCACAAGACGGTATTCAGTCCACTAAAAGATCTGATTATGTATTAGTATGATCAATATATTTAATTATATTATTAATTATACATATTATGATAAGAGCTAATATTATCAGTTAAAGCTCACAACTCAGGGGAAAGGTATCAGTCTAAACCCAGTTGTACAGACCACACAGGCATGGAACACTATGTATGCTAGCACATCAGTGCATTAATCTATGAGTGTCCTCTGCATACATCTTCCACCAGAAGATATTTCTGAAAGACACAGTAGAGGAGGAAGCAACAGAGCAACTGGGATGCAAAGTGGGGAGCAGTTTTCCGCAGCTGATAGGAGAGCCAATGGCGAAAGATGACTTCTCTCTGACTGACTCCGCATTATGCATGTGGCTCCCTCCCCACCCTCCCCCCAGATCCAGAACTGTGCAGGGGAGAGCCCCCTCTGGGCTTCTAGGTTCCACATGGAATCAGCCCTCTTGCTGGTCATTGGCGCTTGGGAAAGAAAACCCCAGGGAGGAGTCAGCCAGAGACACACGGCATGTCTGGCACAGGAGCTGTGACTGCAGCGCATGCAGACATACTCGAGCTGGCTTTGAGCTAGCTAGCTTGAATAACACTAGCAGTGAAGCTGCAGCACAGCTCGTTGCACAGGTTAGTCTTGCCCAGCCACGACCCTGGGTACATACTTAAGAGGCTGCCACCCATGCTGCTGCAGCTTCACTGCTATTGTTACTTGAGCTAGTTAGAGCCAATCTAACTCAGGTATGTCGACATGTGCTGCAATCACACGTCTCAGATGCAGTGTAGCAGGACCTCAGCCACAGCGGAGGCCGGGACCTTCAGATGCAGATGACCTCATCAGTGCCTGGCTGCTTTCCACAGAGTTTGTGCTGAACAGTCCCCGCCTCCCTTTGCTGATTCGCTGTTTGCCACAAGCCCTGCCCACCCCTCATTGTCTCTTTGCTCCACCCCCCATGCTCCCCTCCTTCTTCCCCCTTCCTGGCTCTCTTCCACTCCCTCCCTTCCGTGACCCTTCTCCCTTCCTGTGTCTCTCTCTTCCGCTAATCCCCTCCCTCTGACACTCCATTCAAAATATTAAAAACAAACCCAGCCAAGCCAACCCTCCTGGCATTAACAGTCTGTCTGTCAGCCATCGCGCTGTCCACTGCTTCTGCGTCACATCCCATTCCATAGCCCTGTGTCTGGCTTGTCACATTAGAGTGCTAACCCTTGGGGGCCAAGACTGTCTGTCAGGATGTGTACCTACAGCATCCAACACAATGGGGCCCTGAGCGTGGATAGCGCCTCAAAGTGCTACCATCAGACTAATAATTGAAAGCAATCGGTAATCATTATATTAACCTCTTAGCTTCCGATAGCCCCATCAGCCTAAAGAAACCCAAAGGTCTTTATACATTGTACAGAGATCCCATCCCTGCTGACATGCAGCAGCTCTGCAGTAGCATATGGCACACTACAGAGCCTGTTGGGTCAAGATGTCAAGAACAATCCTGAGTCCAGGGGAAATGCAGGCAGAGGAAATGTAGTTACCTACACTAGAATTTGGTCAGAACATCACAAGCTTGCACCCAAAGCTCTTACTAACAACTAGTCAACGCCTCGGTTTTACACCTCATCTGCAAGACAGCAGTTCCGGCAGCACAGAGCCCTCCAGTCCCATGCTGAGTCCTTCCTTCTGTACTGACTCGGAGGGGAAAGTACCATCTGTTGAACCACAGTATAGATCTTACTTCTCTGCAAGTGTGGGCTCTCTGAGTCCTTTCTCCATACAGATAAAAATTAGTAAATGTAGGCCAGGCATGAATAATGATCTAAACCCCCCAAACTCCAACATGAAGCTAATTCCTTTTCTGGATCATTGGTCAGATGTTTAGAAAACGTTGCCACTTGCATATAGCTGTCTCACCTGGTTCTGGGTTCCTATTAGCTCTCACAAGTTAAGTAGAGCTTTCTTGGGAGACCTCTAATACACACCTAAAATGGTGCTGGAGGGTCTAGCTTTTCTCCCTGGGGGCATTAAAAGCCTCTGTTGGCCATGAAGTGAGATGCAAAACCTGACTGCTTGTTGTCAGGAAAGCTTATATGGTCAAGCCTGCAAGGGTAAAAGTATTCCCCTGGTGTCCGGGCCAAATTCCAGCTCGAATAATTGCATTTTGCCTGCCTCCAACAACCCCTTGTGATGCCATTTGGAAAACATCTTTCTTCACTTTCTGCCATGCCCAACTGTGTAGGGGTGGCATGCAGCGGTGAATGTGTTTCATTGGTGAGCTCTGTGTACACTTTGGTATGGCAGCAAATTACATTTTTGAAGTGTTCAGGAATCCTTTGGGGAGGAAGGCCCAATAGAAATGTACGGTTATGAGCATTTCTGAGACCCCGTCCTACGACTCCTGCTTCTCTCCTTTCCTGTCTAGCCATTCTCCTTGCCCCTGCCAGAAGGTGTAATGACTCCTATCACCTGCTACTTAGCTGCCATATTTTAATAGACCAGTTGTGATGTTGCACCCCATAATGCTTTATGGAAATATGCTTATGAATGTATATATGACATAACTGGAATATGTTTTATGCTACATATGCCATGTAACATATCTCTGCAAAGGTTATGATCTACTGAATATATTCATCCTATTTGTATGCATGTATCATTTTTTTATTCAAAGTTATGAACATTGGCTGTGTACTTGTTTGATTTTAAGTAGCCTTAGTAAGGCATTTGGTCAGCTTCTTAAGAAAGGAATTTGCAAGTTAAGTGCCCACTCAAGAAACACTTAATGGACAATGGAACCTTGGAAGACTCCAATTCACATAAGAAGTCTACCTGGGGATGTTCAAGGTAGCATGTGAACAATGGCTGCCACCTGTAAAGTTCTGAGTTATGCATGGACATGTGACTTGCCCATGTGACTTCAAAACTCCATCTTGGGTTTCTACACAGGGGGAGGGAGGGTGAGAGAAACTATATAAAGTCCTGGGAGACCCCTCCATTTTCTCTTCAACTGGCTCAAGAGATAGACTCTCCACCCCCAAAGGATACCTGAAAGAAACTGGAACAAAGGACAGTAACCACAGGGGTGTGAGTGATTGCTGGACCCAGACTAGAAGGAGGCTAGTCTGTAAAAGAAGCTTACTGGAACATCTCGGAGGGTGAGATGTCATCTGTAATCACTTTCTTACGGTATTGGGTTTAGACTTGCGTGTTTTATTTTATTTTGCTTGATAATTCACTTTGTTCTTGGAACCACTTAAATCCTACTTTTTGTATTTAATAAAATCACTTTTTACTTATTAATTAACCCAGACTATGTATTAATATCTGGGGGGGGACGGACAAACAGCTGTGCATATCTCTCTATCAGTGTTATAGAGGATGAACAATTTATGAGTTTACCCTGTATAAGCTTTATACAGGGTAAAATGGATTTATTTGGGATTTGGACCCTATTGGGAGCTGGGCATCTGAGTGTTAAAGACAGGAACACTTCTTAAGCTGTTTTCAGTTAAGCCTGCAGCTTTTGGGGGACGTTGTTCAGACCTGGGTCTGTGTTTGTAGCAAGCTAGCATGTCTGACTCAAACCAGGAAGGGCACTGAGTCCCAAGATGCCAGGGAAAACGGGCTCAGGGATAGTCTCGGCATATCATGTGGCAGTTCCCAAGGGGTGTTCTGTGATCCAACCCATCACATCAGTCCACTGGGGAGCTCAGCTAATGGCCAGGCACATGAATGGAGTCAGGGTTGCCAACACTGTATTTCAAATATAAGGGACTGTTTTCTTAGCACCCCCACCCCATCCCTCCTCCCGATATTATCATCATCAATAAGCAGGACTCACCTCCATTTGCCAAGGGTATTTCTTGCTTCTTTTTGCAGCACTCAGCCACTCTCAACCTTGCTGTGCAGAGATGAAAAAATAAGGGATGTCCCTTGCAAGAAGAGACTGTTGGCAGCACTAGTCAGGAGGTACAGGTGCAGGAAGTGGGCAGAGGAGCCTGGCAGACAGCCAGATTGATGGCACTAGTATTCTTCTCCAGTCCCTATGTCTGCCAGCAAGTCTGAACACCAGCATAAGGAGGGTTGTGATTAATAAAAAATTACCAATAGCCTGGATGCAATGGGCAATTGGATGAAAACTATTTTTTCCACCAGCAAACCGCTGTTGTGCAGTTTCACAAACCCTGGTTCTGTTTTCTTAACGCTGCTCCCGTTATCATGCAGGAGGCCAATTGTGTTTTTCACGCTGGTCTAGGTACCCCAGGTAACTGTAACACTGTATTGTAACACACCTCACATCTTTACTCTCTTAGGGTCAGCACATTATGCCTGTCTAGGCTCACTCTGTTGGCTCCCAGATTTATGCTTCTAGGGACACATCCAAAAGACCACTGATGCCAATAGAAAGACACCTGTTGACTTTAGTGGGCTTTGGCTCAGGCCCCCAGAGTGCTAGACTGTCCTTTAGATGACACGTGGAGGAACAGTTCTGAGACCAGAAAGTCATGGGGATTCAGAGATATTGACAGAGAGCCAATAAGAGTCGCAATACTCTGCATCAGCCAGGGTGGGCCCCTGACCTGGACAGCAGGCCTCATCATTTGTGTGTGCTTTAATTGCTTGTATTTGTCTGTGGCTCTTAATACTCCGGGTCAATTTATCAGTACATTTCAAAACACTTCACAGTCCTTAGTGTACTTATCCTTACAACTCACCTAGGACTTGGGTACTATTATTATTCCCATTTAAAAAAAAACAGATAAGGACCCGAGGCACAGATAGGCTCAGTGACGTACCCAAGTTCACACTGGAAGTCTGTGACCGAGCAGAAAATTGAGTCTCCCAAGCTCTAGGCTAGTGCTCTACCCACTGGAGCATCCTTCATCTCCTGTTTGCAGTTGTTTTTTTGGTTTAATTTCATTGGATTTTTTAATGACCCTTGTCATGTAACAGGGCCATTGATAACCCTGAGCCATATCAGATGACTGAGGCCATAAAATAAAGTTCCATCTCTTAGCAGCTCTCCGGTAAGTCCCGTATTTAGCGCACACCTCATCATATCGGAGGAAGCAAAACGCTTGCAGTATATTGAAACGTATTCCAATTTTGAAACCACTTTGCCAGGCCATCAAGCCATGGGCAGAGCCTCATTCCAGGAGCTGTTTACTTAATAAATTAAATGTGGAGATTTGGAAATCCCTGCTCTCTCCTATATTATTCATTGTTTACTCAGTGACATTTGAGCCTTCAGCAACCTCAATAAATGGGAGGCACTCTGATACAAAAGGCTAGTAAATGAAGGTGCATAGAGACTTCCTCTGGAATTAGGTGCAGGCCAAGCTAACATATCATCCCAACTTGACTCCTCCCCTTTCACTGCCTGAGTCAATTGCAGAGAAGAGAACTGGCCCGGGAAATATAGCAGCTGTGCCAGTCAACATCTGATTTTTCCAGATCCAATGGGAGGATTTCAGGAGTATGTTGCCTGTCTTAGTTTTTGCTGGATCTTCCCTGGTTCAAGAAGGCAGATCTGTTTCTGCAAGGTAAATATAAAAGGGATTTTATAAAGGACTGTACTTGCCAACTCCAAGAGTTCAAAAACATGTCAGGCTAAGGCTCCCCAAAATTGGCTTAAGAGACTTAAAAATCATGAGGTTTTTAAAAGATAATGGATGTTGGGTTCTTTTTATTTGCCTTCTGGTTTTGAGCGTCAGGGGGCACTCACTGCACATTTTCAAGCTTTTCTCTGCAACCACAAAAGCTAGAAACTTTCTTTTTCCAAACTGAAAACAGAGATTTACATGTAGTCACTTGACTCAAGCAGCTGGGGCTTTCAGTTAAACACCAAATAGCATGAGTCTCGTGATAAAATCTTGAGGTGTCAACTCTGGAAAAAGTACCTTTCAAGGCTGGCACATTGTCAAACCAAGCTCTAGATCTCAGTACTTCTGGATATCTCTGCTGGACCAGATGCTAGTTTCAGATCCCAGAGGACAGAGAGGATTGCTCTGCTCAGAAGCATGGTAGGCATTCAGCAGCACTTGAGATACCACAGACTGCCTCAGGGGAAATTGTGATTCACTCTTTCAAAATGGCCACTGCCTCCCTTTGTTCCCAAAGGATTCCACATCTGCCATGACGGTGGCTTGGCTTCACTCTCACTAGGAACAATGGGAGTCAGTGACCATTTTGAAAGGGAGGTCACTATCTTCCCTGAGGGCAGCCTGTTGTTTCAGTGCCATTGAGAATAATGAGAGATAGCATCCATTTTGAAAGAGGGCAGCTCTTTATGGAACTCTCTGTAGAAGAACTTTATGCATCAGGTCTTACAGAAGGAGAAACTGTCTTCAAATGTAGCCAATGTGCAAGACTTGAGTGAGTTTTAACTATGTGGGAAGTTTGGAGAGTCTGTGATATTCTGTTATGAAAATCATTCAGAACAGGGGAAAAAAGGGTCTGACTTAGGATACCAAATTTCTTAAAGGACCCATTTTAAAATTATTTTTAACCATGAAACTAATTAACAGATTTACTTGTGATTTCTCAGATAATCCATTCAGTGCTCAAAGTATAAGTGCTGTAAATTTGAGGAGGTGCTAAAGGAGCATTCAAGGAAGACAAGGCTGTTGCAGAGAAGCTAACTGAATTCTTTGAACAGCTAAGGATGTGAGGGAGCCATTCTTTTTAGGTGAGAAATCTGAGGAACTGTCCCAGACTGAGGTGTCATTAGAGAAGGTTTTGGAACAAATTGATAAATTAAACAGTAATAAGTCACCAGCCTCAATGGTATTCACCCAAGAGTTCTGAAGGAACTGAAATATGAAATTGCAGAGCAGAACAACTAACTCTGGTATGTAACCTATTGCTTAAATCAGCCTCTATACCAGAAAAACAACGAGGTATCCGGTGACACCTTAAAGACTAACAGATTTATTTGGGCATAAGTTTTCATGGGTAAAAAATCCACTTATTCATATGCATGGAAGAATCTTCAGAGGCATCTGAAGAAGTGGGTTTTTTACCCATGAAAGCTTATGCCAAAATAAATCTGTTAGTCTTTAAGGTGTCACCAGACTCCTCGTTGTTTTTGTGGATACAGACTAACATGGCTACCCCTCTGATACTTGGTACCTCTGTACCAGATGATTGGAAGATAGCTAGTGTAATGTAGACTTTTTAAAAAGGCTCCAGAGGCGATCCTGTCAAGTACAGGCTGGTAAGCCTAACTTTAGTACTAGGAAAATTGGTTGAAACTGTAGTAAAGAACAGAATTGTCAGATACATAGATGAATATGATATGTTGGGGAAGAGTCAACACAGCTTTTATAAAGAGAAATTATAACTCACCAATCTATTAGAATTCTTTGAGGGGACCAACAAACAAGTGGACAAGGGTGATCCAGTAGATGTAGCACACTTGGACTTTCAGAAAGCCTTTGACAAGATTCTACACCAAAGGCTCTTAAGTAAAGTAAGTTGTCATGGAATAAGAGGGAAGGTCCTCTCCTGGATTGGTAACTGGATAAAAGATGGGAAACAAAGGGTAGGAATAAATGGTCACTTTTCACAACAAAAAGAGATATATAACGGTGTCCCCCAGTGATTTGCATTGGGACCAGTTCTTTTCAACATAACTCATAAATGATCTGGAAAAGGAAGTGAACAGTTACGTGGCAAAGTTTGCAGGTGATACTCAAGATAGTTAAATCTAAAACTGACTGCAAAAAGTTACAAAGAGATCTCAGAAAACTGGGTGACTGGGCAACTAAATGGCAGATGAAATTCAACATTTATAAGTGCAAAATAATGCACATTGGAAAACATAATCCCAATTATACATCCAAAATGATGGGGTCTAAATTAGCTGTTTCCACTCAAGAAAGCTCTTGGAGTCATTGTGGATAGTTCTCTGAAAACATCTGCTCAATGTGCAGTGGCTGTTAAAAAAGATAACAGAATGTTAGGAACAATTTGGAAAGGAACAGATAATAAAACAGAAAATATCATAATGCCATTACATAAATCTATGGTACACCCACACCTTGAATACTTCATGCAGTTCTGGTCACCTCATCTTAAAAAGATATATCAGAATTGGAAAAGGTACAGAGAAGGGCAACAAAAATGATTATGGGTATGGAACAGCTTCCATCTGAGGAGAAATTAAAGAGCCTGGGACTTATCAGCCTGGGAAAGAGACGACTAAGGGGGGATATGATAGAAAATCTATAAAATCATGAATAGTGTGGAGAAAGTGAACAGAGAAGTGTTATTTACCCCTTCACATGACACAAGAACCAGGGTTCACTCAATGAAATTAATAGGCAGCAGTTTTAAACCAAACATAAGGAAGTACTACGTCACACAACACACAGTTAACCTGTGGAACTCATTGTCAAGGGATATTGTGGACACCAAAAATATAACTGGGTTCCAAAAAAAAATTGGATCACTTCATGGAGGCTAGGTCCATCAATGGCTATTAGCCAAGATGATCAGGGATTCAACCCCATGCTCTGGGTGTCCCTAAATCTCTGAGTGCCAGAAGCTATGCCTGACTGACAGGGGATGTATCATTTGATAATTGCCCTGTTCTGCTCATCCCCTCTGAAGCTTCTGGCACTGGCCACTGTCAGAAGACAGGATACTGGGCTAGCTGGACCTTTGGTTTGACCCAGTACGGCCGTTCTTATGTTATATGCTGTATTTGTTATACATAGCAATGATACTGAATATCTGTTTTAACAGTGCAAAATTCAACTCAACCTTATCTATGGAAAACCATGACCAGCACACTCATCATTGTAAGAGAGAAATGGCTATGATAGATGAAAGAGAATCTATTTCTCTTTCGTTCTGGGAGTAGCACATACTGCCATGATTCATGTGTGCCTCATCAGTTGTGCACAATAGGCTGAGCAGTGAACTTCCAATATATGAGTGGTATTTGTATAGAAGGAATGCCAAACAAGAGGGACCAAAATCCCTGATCACTTTTGAAAATGTTGGCCAGAGGTCTCCAGGATAACATCCAAGCAGCCAGATCCTTTGCTGCTGTAAGTCAATGGAAGTCCACTGAAATCACTAGATCTATGTCAGCTGGGGGTCTTGCCCAAGATCAATTTGCACCAAAGGCAAAGCAATTCTGCTAGCAGGCAGACTACTTTCCACTGATGGACAGGACTGATGAGTATGGAGGTTCTGCAGTGGGTCAGTAGGATTCACTGCACTTGAGTGACATGGAGAAAAGTGTCTGTGGGCTGCTCCCCCTACAACACTGCACAGAGCGCGGGTGACAGGGAAACCTGGAGAAAGTCAGGGTTTTAATACTGCAGCATTCAGAGGAAATTGAATATGGACCACTCCGACTCCTCCCCATGCGCTAGGGTCTGGGCCCAGCAGCACAGAGTTGGCAGCATCACCACCATCGCAATGTGAACACATAACTTCAGGTCATTGCAAAGCAGACCTGAGTCTTATACTGCGTATCTGGCCTGAGGTAGGCAGACCCTGAACCCTAATGTCTAACGTAAATCTCCCTTGCTACAATTTAAACCCATTAGTACTTGTCCTATCCTCAGTGGATAAGGAGAATAATTTGTCACCCTCCTCTTTATAACAACCTTTTACATATTTGAAGACTGTTCTCATGTCTCCCCTCAGTCTTCTCTTCTCCAGACTAAACAAATCCAACTTTTTCATCCTTTCCTCATAGGTCATGTTTTCTAGAACTTTATTCGTTTGTGGGGTTTTTTGCTGTCCTCTGGATTTGCTCCAATTTGTCCATGCCTTTCCAAAGTGCGGTGCCCAGAACTGGACGCAACATTTATCATTGCTGTGTAGAGTGGAAGAATGACTTCTCATATCTTGCTTACAACACTTCTGCTAGTTAATCCCAGAATGATGTTTATTTTTTTTGCAACAATGTTACATTGTTGACTCATATTTAGTTTGTGATCCACTATAACCCCCAAATCCTCCTCTACAGTCATTTCCCTTTTTGTATTTGTGCAATTGATTATTGAATGTCATCCTATTTATTTCAGACCATTTCTCCAGTTTGCCCAGATCATTTTGAATTCTAATCCTGTCCTCCAAAGCTCTTGCAACCCCTCCCAGCTTGGTATCATCCGCAAACTTTATAAGTGGACTCTCTATGCCATGAGCCAAATAATTTATGAAGATATTGAGTAGAACCAGACCCAGGACAGGTCCCTGCAGAACACCAGTCAATATGCTCTTCCAGTTTGACAGGAATATTCGTAGACAGACATTCTCCCCCTACTTTAATATTGTTGAGGGTTATGCTTAAGGTACCATATTTTCAAAATCAAAAACTGGGGCACTAAATACTAGTCACTAAATACTCCAGTGCACCATGTTCCGTCTACTTCTTTGGATCTGCTCCACTTGGGCTGGGAAAATGGAGCAGTGGGGCCATCAAAGCACGGCAGAGATCTCCCTCCTCTTGCACAGCCTTCTGACATTCACTTTCCTCCTCTCTATGGTTCTGGTGACTGTAAAGCAAGGGACACCAGTACTCTCATTAACTTCTGACCACCCAGAGGCTGAAACGGTTTTGCACTGACTAGAGTGGGCCATTGCCTCAGCCATAGCAATGTTGCCACCTGATAACTTATGATAAGCTTTGGCCTTGAACAATGGCTGGCACGAAATCCATGCTCACTACCTGATGGGAGTGACCCAAGAGTTACAGCAAGATATCCCAAACACATGGCTTTTTATTAATAAAACCCAGTGTTTTAATGGAGGAATTGAGAAATCAAGGCATTTCAGGGGACCTGAGACACCACAACCTCATATGACCAGCCAGGATTGTCCAGTGAAACCAGCACTGTGGCCTCTAGTTATCCTGCTGCACATACAGAGTTTCTCCTCATTGTACTGCAACAGCTTCCAGTGGATGTATGGCTAAGGTGCTGCCTATGCCGAAGAGGATTCAGACTTTATTCATAGCTCACTGCTTTCCACCTATTTATTATTCTGTTATGGGCACTGAGAACCTTGATGAATGTGTCCCAGACAGGGTGTAGATGCAGTTTTTTTCTTACCAATATATGTTGTATTGAAAAACAAAATGAAAAAAAATTGTGAGTTTAAAAAAGCCTGGCCCTTATATAATGTACAGTGTACACTGAAATAAAGGAGTCTTCAAAATGATAATTTTCATATGCCACAGGACTGCTCCTGCCATAAAGCTGATATTCTGTAGCAGTAGCTAAATTTGCCACTAGTTACGCATGCTAGGGCTGTGGGTTTTGTTTTTTGAATTTGTTTGCAGGCAATAATGGGACTCTTTCTGTTTCTTCTCCATAGCCTCCAAATTGTTTTTTGCAGACTGAAATAGAGTTTTTTGATATAGTGAATATTTAAACGCTGGGAATTTGCAGGACGGAGCAGACAGAGACTGCCTCTTGTGATAAGAGACGTTGTTGTTGTGAAGAATTCCTTTAAGATTCCATCTTAATCATTCCGCTATTGAAATGGAAGAATAAAGTAATAAATGGTTTGAATAGACTTGATTAAAAAGAATAATTATATTGCTGGGGGGAGAGGTTACATATGTAAACTGGTTGTGGTTTTGCATTCTCTTGCCATTGGCTTGTGAGAATGGGGTTTTTGCTGTCAATAAGTGTGCGTCTAGCCTGTGTGAAGGAGAAGAACCTCCGGCAATAGATTGGAGCCTGCAGTACCCATGCTTTGGTAGATGAGGGAACCTGTGGCAAACTCAGCCCTGGGGTAATCAGGCATTGTTTCCTTTGACTTCAGTGGGACCCACAGCTACAGTGGTCCTCATGCCCCGTTGTGACCCACATGCCAGGAAGGTCCATGAGCTCCAAAGATGGGTCCATCTCTGAGCCAGGTGGAAAGATGGGGCCATCCATGTCTGGCACAGCCCTGGATTCAGCATGAGCATTGCCCTGTGGCCATTTGGGAATGGAGCCGGAGGCCGGATGCAGTGTAGCTGGGGTGATGCTGTTTTCCATGGTGCCATCCCTGCTTTGGGCCCAAATTTCCAAATAGAAACCTGAGCAGGAGGCAGCACAGTGGAGATGAATTATCTCCCTTTGGGTCCCGTCTTGGCCCAGCCAAAGGCAGCATGATTCTGGCAGATGCCATGCTGCCATGGGGAAGGCGGGGACAGTGGAGCTGCAGCTATCCCTGGGTGAGGGCTCTTGCCTTTGCCTGGTGGAGAGGAGTCTCTTCTTCACAGATCCCTGAGAGCCATAGGATTGTTGAGGGGTATGGCCTTAAGAACCTGCAGCTCTCCTTCCTTCTCATGCCAGTGCGTAGCAACCTGCGTGGGACATGGAGTGAGGAGCACAGGTGGCAGAAGGGAAGGGGCAGTGCCAGCAAACTCCATGGGGCGACCTCCCTGAGCTTGCTTGCCTCCAGTGAAGCAGGCCAGAGGGAGTGATGCTGTTTCACTCTCCAACAGCCCCCCACCCTCAGCCAGTGCCTGGAGTTGGGTTAGCATCCTGTGTGCTATTGACGCCCTGTTGCATGTGCCTTCACTACAGGGAGGGTTGCTAGGCTGATAATAATGATGCGGTTTTTACAGCACTCCCACTCCTTTGAAACACTTGGAATGCTGTACAACTGGATTTAAAGTGGCAGGAGCCTTTTATATTGAACTGGCTGAAAACAGATTGTCCATCCCATGGGAAATTCCAAGATTTCAAATTTTGTTTCATCCAATTTGGGCTGAAAATTAGAAAGCTTGGAATTTTTCACAAAATGAAATATTTGGAAATAATCTGTTTACACCTTATTGTTTCATCTTATATTACAGCATAAAAATAACCAAAACACAACATTTTGACCTTTTCAGAACAAAATTTTTGACCTTAGCTTTATTTCCTTATCTATCAATAATTTCACAACATTGTTACGTTTCCCATGAAATATTTCAATTTGCTGAGTTTTACATTTTCTGGAGGGAAAACTATTCTGTTGGAAAATTTTTGACCAGTTCCACTTTTAACTTAGACTCATAGAATCATAGAATATCAGGATTGGAAGGGACCTCAGGAGGCCATCTAGTCCACCCCCTTGCTCAAAGCAGGACCAACCCCAACTAAATCTTCCCAGTCAGGGCTTTATCAAGCCTGACCTTAAAAACCTCTAAGGAAGGAGATTCTACCACCTCCCTAGGTAACCCATTCCAGTGCTTCACCACCCTCCTAGTGAAAAAGTTTTTCCTAATATCCAACCTAAACCTCCCCCACTGCAACTTGAGACCATTACTCCTTGTTCTGTCATCAGGTACCACTGAGAAAAGTCTAGATCCATCCTCTTTGGAACCCCCTTTCAGGTAGTTAAAAGCAGCTATCAAATCCCCCCTCATTCTTCTCTTCTGCAGACTAAACAATCCCAGATCCCTCAGCCTCTCCTCATAAGTCATGTGCTCCAGCACCCTAATCATTTTTGTTGCCCTCCGCTGGACTCTTTCCAATTTTTCCACATCCTTCTTGTAGTGTGGGGCCCAAAACTGGACACAGTACTCCAGATGAGGCCTCACCAATGTCGATTAGAGGGGAATGATCACATCCCTTGATCTGCTGGCAAAGCCCCTACTTATACAGCCCAAAATGCCATTAGCCTTCTTGGCAACAAGGGCACATTGTTGACTCATATCCAGCTTCTCGTCCACTGTAACCCCTAGGTTCTTTTCTGCAGAACTGCTTCCTAGCCACTCGGTCCCTAGTCTGTAACTTCTAGGGTACTGAGTTCCCCTGGCCCGTCCCTCTTCTCTGCTGCAACCTTTGAAAATCTTTGCCACAGCAGAATGCACCTCCAACTTGTATTTCACTTTCTGACTCAGATCAGAGAGCAGCTGTCTCTCTCCACTTCCCTGCAGATCTGAGCACAGAAGCTGTATTACTAAAGCTTCGTTATTTTTGTGAAAATCAACTCCAGTGCATTATGAGGTGTTATAAATAATTAAAGCAAAACTAGAGTTGTCAAAATACATGAACAAAGTATAGTTGGTGATGCATGTTCCTGGCTTGTTCTGGGTTTGTTCACTCACTTGCTGATTCTCAGAATTCATTAACTGGGACTAGGTCTCCCAGTCATTAATGCAAGCTAGCGAAGTCCAGCTGTCTAACACAGGGGACTACACATACTTTTCCCAGGTATTGGGCCTTTTTTTCTCTGGCAGGCATCGCACAGCAGTTCATTCTCTCTCTTTGGCCCCTTGGAAGGGTCAAGAACCAACACTCTTTTCTGCATCCAAAGGTTTGGCTTCACTCTCTTCCATGCTAACAAAGGGCTAACTTTACTAAATTGAGGCGACTAGTTAGGGAAGTGGATTGGACTAACATATTTAGGGATCTAAAGGCGGATGACGCCTGGGGTTATTTCAGGTTGAAGTTGCAGGAGCTGTCAGAGGCATGTATCCCGAGAAAGGGAAAACGGTTCATAGGTAGCAGTTTTAGACCGAGCTGGATGAGCAAGCGTCTTAGAGGAATGATTAAGAAAAAACAGAAAGCGTACAAGGACTGGAAAATGGGAGGGATCAGCAAAGAAACCTACCTTATTGAGGTCAGAGTGTGTAGGGAAGCAGTGAGAAAGGCAAAGAGCCGGGTGGAGATGGACCTAGCGAAGGGGATTAAAACCAATAGCAAAAGGTTTTTTAGCCATATAAATAGGAAGAAAACCAAGAAGGAAGAAGTGGGACCGCTTAAAACTTTAAACGGAGTGGAGATTAGGGATAATCTTGGAATGGCACAATATCTGAACGAATATTTTGCCTCGGTCTTTAATGAGGCTAATGAAGGGCTAAGGAATAGTGATAGAGGGACTGATGGGAATGAAGATATGGGGGTAGACATTACGGTATCTGAGGTGGAAGCCAAACTTGAACAGCTTAACGGAAGTAAATCAGGGGGCCCGGATAATCTTCATCCTAGAATATTAAGGGAATTGGCGAGTGAAATTGCAAGCCCGTTAGCGATGATTTTTAATAAATCTCTAAACTCGGGGGTTGTACCGTTTGACTGGACATTAGCTAATATAGTTCCTATATTCAAGAAGGGGAAAAAAGTGACCCAGGTAACTACAGGCCTGTTAGTTTAACATCTGTAGTATGCAAAGTCATGGAAAAAATTTTAAAGGAGAGAGTGGTTACGGACCTTGAGGCCGATGGCAACTGGGACAAATTACAGCATGGTTTTATGAAAGGTAGATCGTGCCAAACCAACATGATCTCCTTCTTTGAGAAAGTAACAGATTTTTTAGACAAGGGAAATGCGGTGGATCTAATATATCTTGATTTCAGTAAGGCGTTTGATACGGTACCTCATGAGGAATTACTGGTTAAATTGGAAAAGATGGGGATCGAAATGAAAATCCAGAGGTGGATAAGGAGCTGGTTAAAGGGGAGACTGCAGAGGGTCGTATTGAAGGGTGATCTGTCGGGTTGGAGGGGGGTTACCAGTGGAGTTCCTCAAGGTTCGGTTTTGGGTCCGATTTTATCCAATCTATTTATCGCTGACCTCGGAACCAAAAGTAGGATTGGGCTGATAAAGTTTGCGGATGACACAAAGTTGGAAGGTATTGCCAATTCGGAAAAGGATCGGGATATCCTCCAGGGAGATTTGGATGACCTTGTAAACTGGAGTATTAGCAACAGGATGAAATACAATAGTGAGAAGTGTAAGGTTATGCATTTAGGGATGACTAACAAGAATTTTAGTTATAAGCTGGGGACGCACCAGTTGGAAGTAACGGAGGAGGAGAAGGACCTAGGAGTCCTGGTTGACTGTAGGATGACTATGAGTGGGCAATGTGATGTGGCCGCTAAAAAAGCTAATGCGGTCTTGGGATGCATTAGGCGAGGGATTTCTAGTAGAGATAAGGAAGTGCGAGTCCCGTTATATAAGGCGTTGGTGAGACCTCATTTGGAGTATTGTGTGCAGTTTTGGTCTCCCATGTTTAAAAAGGATGAATTCAAACTGGAACGGGTACAAAGAAGGGCCACTAGAATGATCCGAGGAATGGAAAGCCTGTCGTATGAAAGGAGACTTGAGGAGCTCGGTTTGTTTTCCTTAACCAAAAGAAGGATAAGAGGAGATATGATTGCACTCTTTAAATATATCAGAGGGATAAATACCAGGGAAGGAGAGGAATTATTTCAGCTCAGTGCTAATGTGGACACGAGGACAAACGGATATAAATTGTCAGTCAGGAAATTTAGGCTTGAAATTAGACGAAGGTTTCTAACCATCAGAGGAGTGCAATTCTGGAACAGCCTACCGAGGGAAACAGTGGGGGCGAAGGACCTCCATGACTTTAAGATTAAGCTAGATAAGTTTATGGAAGGGATGGTATGATAGGATAACGGGTTTAGTCAATAGGTCAATAACGTGCCACAATGGTAATTAGTACAAAGGGTCAATGATAGGATATTGTTAGCCTTTTTCCAGAGGGTCTGGCTGGAGAGTCTTGCCCGCATGCTCGGGGTTCAGCTGATCACCATATTTGGGGTCGGGAAGGAATTTTCCTCCAGGGTAGATTGGCAGTGACCCTGGAGGTTTTTCGCCTTCCTCCGAAGCATGGGGCAGGGGTCGCTTGCTGGTGGATTATCTGCTACTAGAAGTCTTTAAATCATGATTTGGAGCATTCAACAGCAGAGTCAAGGGAGAGAATTATTTCAGGAGTGGGTGGATCAGCTTATGTGGCCTGCATCTTGCAGGAGGTCAGACTAGATGATCATAATGGTCCCTTCTGATCTTGAATTCTATGATTCTATGATTCTATGCTGTGACCTTTGTGATTCCAGTGTCTGAAGGGAGTATTGCATAGTAACCATTCTTCTTCTCTTCGCTCCATACTCTTTTTCAGAGGGTCCCCTTTTTGTCACTATGACAACAAGGATATTTCTTCCCATTCACTAAGATCTGCTAAAAAGCTGGTTATTAAGTTAAAGTGGCCAGTGTGGTGCTGCTAAAGGAGAAGAGAGTCCTGCTTCAACAAAAGATGCCATACTCTCCTGGTCTCTGTGCCAGTAGGAGATCTGCCGTCAGGTGCTCTTCTTGGCCCCTCGGTCCATTCCTCCCACTTTCTTTAGAGAAATGCTCTAAAAAGAGAGAGAAATTCCAGACAGAGAAAGAAAATTGTTAATATTGAGCTAAGGAATAAATGTCTCTCTATTCATCCATTTGTCCATCTATTCATCCATCTCCATCTATCTACCTACAGGTTTTCTATAGCATCCACTGCAGTAATAACTGAATTCTTTTCAAGTAGACTGGATCTGCATAACAAGGTTCTCGCAGGCCTCTGGAGTGTGGAAACCTCGATGACCTTTCATGGCTTCCTGGATGCCACTAATATTCTAATTTGTCCCCTACTTAGCTCTTGTAACCTCCAGCTTCTGCACGACAACTTGCAACTCAACACCTGCAGCGGGGGTGGGGAAATAGACTGGGGAGGAATTGTAAAACAAAATAAATTGTATATCAAACTAAATCAGCATAAGGCAGACTGTATTAGCTGGACTATAAGGGCTCAGCTGGGGGTAGAAAGCTTTGCGGATCTCTGCTGCATAGGTCTGTGGTCCATGCTGCATAATGTAGATCTAACATACCACATTGCACACAGGGCCTTGAGAACCAATAAACACTACATAGGATATATCAGCCATTTGAGGCTCCTCAATAGCTTACAAGCGGCAAACACCAGCTGGCATTTCAGCGTTTGCCTGTTTCTTCATCAGCTACAATATTTTTAACTGCTTTTACTCTCCCACAATCCAAACTGCAAAGAGGTCCCATGAGAGTAAATGCTGAGCGCTTTCATGTGGTTATTGTCACGAGGAAAACCACTTCCTTGTGATTCACATGTTCTGCTGCTCTCCCTTCATTTCTCCCCTGGTTTCAGAGAGGTAATATCGTGCTGGTGCATGCCTGGGGGATGGGCAAGAGATGAGAGAGAAAGGGGCAGGAGAGAAATACCTCGAGATGGAGCTGATTGCAATGGCTCATGCAGAAACTGAGCTTGGGATCAAGGCTGGATGGTCAGGGTGATGTCAGAGCTAAAGGCTTCATTGGACATGGCTCATCTTTTAAGGTTACCAAAACATGAAATTGACAGCATTGGGCTTAGAATGACAGTGCCATTAAAAGCCCCTTTTTTGTTTCTCCCTAGCTCACTTCCTTTTTCTCCTGTATATTACCACAGCTGTTTCAAACCTTTAAAGCCCAAATTCCAGGAGGCAAAAGCTAGTAACATAAATCGTCACGAGCCTGGCTCTTCAGAAGATCCAGAAAGTCCCCATTATCTTCTGCTCCCAAGGCCAGGCTGATGGGAATGGTCCTCTGACTGTCTGCCCCTCAGTGACCCATGGGAGGGATGTCCTTAGCAGCACTTTGCACAGTGGTCACCCTAGCTGATAAGAAACCAGGCTGTGGTCTTAAAAATGGACCAGGGTATAATCTGTGCAGCTGCTTTTAAAGGAGAATGGATAAATTACATGCAGCTTATTGGCTCTGGTTAGTGACTGGAGAAGATCAGAGAATCTGGAGAAGCATCCAAAAGTTCAGGTGCATCACTGAGTCAGAACTCAGGGACAAACCTGATCAGCAACTCCCTGCTCCTGCACGGTGGGAAGTACTTGAATGGGCTCTCTTGGGGTATTTCTGCGCTACAAAGCAGTGATTGTAACACAGGTGGGCATAGCTGTGCTAGCATTAATCTAGCTAGCATATGTAACGATAGCAGTGAAGATGTGACAGCATGGGCTAGCCACCCAAGTATATACCCAAGGTCCAAGCAAACCTGGACTCAGGTGGCTACCCCACAGTGAATCCTGTGCTCAGGGCAGGCTCCAGGCACCAGCTTCCCAAGCAGGTGCTTGGGGCGGCAATCTGCAAGGGGCGGGAGTCCCTGTGTTTTTGCCCCCAAGCCGCCGCTGATGGCGGGGGCAGTCCGTGTGCGGTTAGGGGGCACGCGCGTTTCCGCAGCGGCAATTTGGCGGCAGCTTCTGTCTTCAGCCCGCGGAAATGCGCGAGCCGCCCTAAGGGCACACAGACTGCCCCCGCCTTCTGCAGCGGCAATTAGGCACTGCTTGAGGCGGCAAAAACAGTAGAGCCAGCCCTGCCTGTGCTGCCATGACATCACTCCTATTGTTACCTATGTTAGCATGTGCCTGCCTGTGCTACAGTCACACCTTCACTTGCAGCGTTGACCTAGCCTCGTTGTTTCAGCTTCCAAACTATGACACGTGCTATTAGCTCTGAACAAGGAACTTTATTACAATAAGGAAAACAGCATTAGCTCAAGGGCTGGTGGAAAATTTTCCATTTAAACTGTATTGGACAGAAAATTGAGTTTTCAGTTAAACAACATTTTTCACCAGAAGTTTGTGCTTTCAGCGGAAAATGTTGACATTTTGTCAACAAACAAACCCCAAAAGTTTAAATTCAGAAATGCCACTGTGGTGCCGTGTGTGGGTGGTAGTTTGGGTGCTGCATGGCCCAATTCTCCTGTATGGGCTGCCCCCCCTGACTGGACTACATCTCCTGTGATGCACGACCAGGGGCTATCACCAAGAATGGAGACCATGGTGCATCATGGGAGAAGTAATCCTGCCAGGGAGCCCTCCCCATAGAGGAGAATGTGCACATGAGGTGTCTGAGCCACAATTCCCATGAGGCATCACAATGACATCTTTTAATCTATTTTTTTTATTTTCAGCCCAACATTCAGTTTTTCATTTTTGTTGCTGAAAATTCAAAATTCAGAGGAAAAATATCCATTTTTGGACCAGTTCTAATCATACAGGAAGCTGCTCTCTTTCTCTCTCTCGCTCCACTTCTCTACAGAGCTTCTGCTTGAATCCTGCGTCGCCCCACTTCCTGCTGGTGCACGTCTCCTCACATCCCCTCTTCACGCTGTTTTTTCACCCTGTGTATACAGCCTTTGTAGAGGTCAGTGCCCTACAAACCCCATGGACAGCGTGCCCCACGCATTCAGCTTTCGTTATTCTGTAGTAACATATGCAGAATGCTCAGCAATCCTACTCTGTTGCTTTTTGGAAGACTGAAAAAGGCGGTCTCCTCTCCTTGCCCCAAAGTCCAAGTTGCAGCCTAGTGTATCTCCATCTCCTTAACCCTATGCACACCAGAGAAATTTGCTGTTGCAGGCACCTGCCAATTGCTTATAACACACCTTGTGTCCCCACCTTGTGTCCCCACACACAAGTGCTTGACTCCATCACAAGTGATGCCAAACAGGGGCGGCTCTAGCCATTTCGCCGCCCCAAGCACGGCGGCATGCCGTGGGGGGGCGCTCTGCCAGTCGCTGGTCCCGCGGCTCTGGTGGATCTCCTGCAGGCATGCCTGTGGATGCTCCACTGAACCCGCGGGACCAGCGGATCCTGCGGGAGGTCCGCCGGAGCTGCCTGCCGCCCTCTCAGCGACTGGCAGAGCGCCCCCCCGCGGCATGCCGCCCCAAGCACGTGCTTGGCGTGCTGGGGCCTGGAGCTGCCCCGATACCAAAACCATTGCAATGGCAGTTGCTGGAAGCTGTGCTCACCACCACTGCATCCTGTGCTGAGCTGCCCAGCACTATTGCAATGCCAGTGTAGACCAAAAGCACCAGTGTTTCAGCTACCCCAGTGCAAAGAGCTCATTCTGTTTAGTTTATCAGTAAGAAGATCAACAGATGACTTGATCACAGTGTGCAAATACCTTCCCAGGCTGAAAATATCACATGTGAAAGGACTCTTTAATCTAGTGGAGAACGGCAGAACAAGAACTAATGGCTCGAAGCTGCAGCCAGAGAAATACAAATGATAAATAAGGTACAAGTATTTAACAGGGAGGTGATTAACCATTGGAACAAGCTGCCAAGGGTAGTGGTGGAGTCTTCGTCTCTTCATGTCTCCAAATCAAGACTGGCTGCCTTTTTGGAAGAGACTGTAGCCAAACATGAGCTACTGGGTGCAATACAAGAGTAGCTGGGTGAAATGTAAAGGTCTGTGCCATACAGGAGGTCAGACTGGATGATCTAATGGTCCTTTCTGGCCTTAAACTCTATGACCCTCAATAGTCCTCCCAGTTTGGCCCTATGATGTCCCTTCCTGTGACTTTCCTCTGAAGTCTGCAGGATCAGGGATCCATCCCTATGCACTTGGAGGTATGCAGAACAAGGAAGCAAAGCAGGGTTTTGAAACCCTGTATCAAACCCTCTGTTGGATCCAATCCCTGTGCTTATTATGATCCAAGAAAGCCTGGAGTGATTCAAACTGATGCATGCAATTGGGGTCTGGGCACAATTCTGTTCCAGGAGGGACAGCAAGTTATATTTGTGTCCCATACTCTCACCTCAGTGGTAGCAAAATATTCCCAGATTGAGTTAGAGTTCTTAGCAATGGTTTTTGCTACTGTGCACTTCAAAGGTAAAGAACTTTTACCTTAGAAACTGATTGTTTACCTAGTCTGAGCCTCTGTCATAAGGCCAGTGATCTGCTAAGTGTGAGGCTACAGCAGAGGCTTATTCAGTTGCAGCAAACTTTAATTGGATTCATATCAAAGGAAGACATGATTTATTTGCCAGTGCTCTTTCAAGAAATTCTTCTGGGCTGGCACCCTTGAGCGCAGAAACAGCAGAGTACACGGCATGCTTTTTACTGAAAGACATGCCAGTTGACTTAGAGTGGACCGCTGATGTCACTCTTCAAGATGCTGAACTGCGCAAGGTGATAAGTGCCGTACAAGTGGGTTGGATGGATACAGTGTTAAGAGAACTTTGTCTGTATTCTACAAAATTCATTATGAGCTCCTGGTGAAGACACGTGCTACTCAACATACCTTATGCAGAGGAGCCCGGGCGTTTGTCCCAGCAGCATTGCAACGTGCAGTCCTGGATGTGCCTCATCAAGCACATTTGGGGATTATGAAGATGAAGGGATTTCTACAGAGTTGTGCTTGTTAGCCAGGGCTGCACTTAGACACTGAGCATCATATGAAGGCATGGTCAGCATGCCCTATGCATAGAACTACTGCTCCTCTGGCTCCTTTGAAATGGGTAGTCATAGACAGACTGTAGCAAAGAACTTCAGTGGCTATTACTGTCCTCTTGATTGTACTACATTGCTACACACTGTTGATTGTTATAGACTATTACTCATGTTACCCCTTTGCATTCCTAATTTCATAAGGCACCTCAAAGGAGGTCATTGCTTGCCTAACCACTTTATCTGTGATGTTTGGCCTCCCAGATCATGGGACACCATTTGTATCAAGAGAATTTGAAGGCTTTCTGACAAGTATTGGCACAGTACATAACAAATCTGCTGTGTCCCATCCCCAAGGAAATGGGACAGTGGAGAGACTGCATGGGCCTCTGAAGAAGCGGGTAGCTCACATACTGGAGGAACATTGAGATACCTTCTTCCCTATTGCATTGAGTCATGTTTTATATGACATTTGGAATACACCTCATGAAAGTACTGGTGAAACCCTGTTCTAGTGGCTCATCAGCTGACCTATGAAGACCAGTTTGCCTGGGCTAATGTACCCTTCATCATCCTTGGAGCCAACAGCTGATGCTAGGAGATATGTAAGTTTCAACCAGTGTAGCCATGGGATTGCCATTGTGGGGTGCATCTGAGTGGACCATCTTGCCCGTGCTTAGGGTCCTTTGTGAAAATATTCTAAGAGGAGGCAGCAGCACTACTGGGAACTCAGCCACTTTGGCATTTATTACTTCCACGTGTGATGATGTCAGCACAAGAGAAGTAAAGCCTGAAACAACCACATGGGAATTAGCCTCTGCAAACTTTAACCGGCCGCTCTTTTCTATTGTCCTGTTGCTCGTTTCATAAGATACCCTGCAAAAACTCCTTCAGAAAACTCAGGCAGCCCCAACTGAGATTTCAGGGTGAGATTTTCATCCTGATCCAGGCTCTTTACACCAGGGAAAGCTCTAAATGGTCAGTTCCAACCAAGAGAGAATTCTTCTGGCATCAGCATTACATCTACCTTCTGAGGACCCCCTTTCGAGCCCTGGCCATAAACAGGGGGGGAATGGCATGTATGGGGTGGGCCTACCACCCCATAGCACTATAGAGATTCTGGGAAGTGCTGATTACAGGCTACTGTAACGTACACAGGCCCCAACAGCTATCTAAATTATGCCAGGAGGTGCGGAGGAGCCCAGAGGTGGGAGGGAACTGTGGTGTAGTCAGTGTAAACAGGAAATTAAGACAGTCTTGCATTCACCCCAGCCACAGTGTCCTGGGTTTCTGCAATCTTTACAGGCACACAGGTAGCTCATAGCCAAAGTGAGAAAAAGGAGATTTTCAGATTCATGAGGAGATACACCTCTCCAGACCCTAGATAGATGCAAGAAGAGGCAATGAGACTAGCTAGACCAGAAGCAAGGTTGTGTACTGCTCCCCAGAGCTGAGAGGGCAAAGGTGGCTAGCAGATGAGTGGCATGCCCTGGAATGCTGGCTGGTAACACAAAGGCTCAGGGCTGGATATGAGTCATTTCCACTGACTTCAACAGGCTTTGAATCAGGGCCTCTGAACTTGCAAACAAACATGACAAATTAGATGTCTTCAAGTCACCAGGGCCTGATGAAATGCATCCTAGAATATTCAAGGAGCTGACTGAGGAGATATCTGAGCCATTAGCAATTTTTTGAACAGTTATGGAAGATTGGAGAGATTCTAGAAGACTGGAAAAGGGCAAATATAGTGCCAATGTCTAAAAAGGGAAATAAGGACAACCCGGGGAATTACAGACCAGTCAGCTTAACTTCTGTACCTGGAAAGATAATGGAGCAAATAATAAAGCAATCCATTTGCAAACATCTAGAAGATAATAAGGTGATAAGTAACAGTCAGCATGGATTTGTCAAGAATAAATCATGTCATACTAACCTGATAGCTTTCTTTGACAGGGTAACAAGCCTTGTGGATGTAGGGAAGCAGTAGACATGGTATATCTTGACTGTAGTAAAGCTTTTGTTACTGTCTTGCATGACCTTCTCATAAACAAACTAGGGAAATGCAACCTAGATGGAACTTCTATAAGGTGTGTGCAAAACTGACTGGAAAACTGTTCCCAGAGAGTAGTTATCAGTGGTTCACAATCATGCTGGAAGGCCATAACAAGTGGGATCCCACTGGGTTCAGTTCTAGATCTGGTTCTGTTCAATATCTTCATCAATTATTTAGATAATGGCATAGAGAGTACACTTATAAAGTTTGCAGATGATACCAAGTTGGAAGGGGTTGCAACTGTTTTGGAGGGTAGGATTAAAATTCAAAATGATCTGGACAAACTGGAGAAATGGTCTGTAGTAAACAGGATGAAATTCAATAAGGACAAATGCAAAGTACTCCATTTAGGAAGGAATAATCAGTTGCACACATACAAAATGGGAAATGACTGCCTAGGAAGGAGTACTGCAGAAGGGATCTGGGGGTCATAGTGGACCACAAGCTAAATACGAGTCAACAGTGTAACGCTGTTGCAAAAAAAAGCTAACATAATTCTGGGATGTATTAGCAGGAGTGTTGTAAACAAGACACGCAAAATAATTCTTCTGCTCTGTTCTGTGCTGATTAGGCCTCAGCTGGAGTATTGTTGTAAGCAAGACACCAGAATTAATTCTTCTGCTCAACTCTGCATTGATTAGACCTGAACTAGAGTATTGTGTCCAGTACTGGGCACCACATTTCAGGAAGGATGTGGACAATTTGGAGAGAATCCAGGGAAGAGCGACAAAAATGATTAAAGGTCTAGAAAACATGATCTGTGAGGGAAGATTGAAAAAATTGGTTTTGTTTAGTCTGGAGAAAAGAAAACTGAGGGGGTATATGATAATAGTTTTCAAGTACACAAAAGGTTGTTACATGGAGGAGAGTGAATAATTGTTCTTGTTAACCTCGGAAGGTAGGACAAGAAGCAATGGGCTTAAATTGTAGCAAGGGAGGTTTAGGTTGGACATTAGGAAAATCTTCCTAACTGTCAGAGTGAAGTTAAGCACTGGAATAAATTGCCTGGGGAGACTGTGAAATCTCCATCACTGCAGATTTTGAAGAGCAGGTTAGACAAATACCTGTAGGGGAAGGTCTAGATAATACTTAGTCCAGCCATGAGAGAAGGGGACTGGACTAGATGACCCCTCGAGGTCCTTTCCAGTCCTATGATTCTATGACACACCTACTAACTCACAAACCCTGGCTAGATGAAGCTTTCTCAGCTGAGGCCTAGGATATTAACACTGAAGCTGCTGCAATTTGATTTCTGTTGGGGAGAGTAGTGGACCTGCCAATTAAGTTAATATTTAGATACTTCTATAGCCTTACAAGGTGGCTGTTTAACTCAGACCAGGATGAAACATATGAGTTCTTTAGTATGTGCATTCAATCCTATTTATAGCAGATCATTAATACTGCGCGTTGTTTGTGAAACCTCTTATTGCTTCTAGTGAATCCCGTGAAAAGTGACCCACTGGATTATTTTGCAGTGCATTGGATTGAATTGGATCTTAAACACTGAATGCTAATGATGGGCCATGTATTGTCTTGTGCTGTTTAGCTGGTGCTAATAAAACGGAACTCGATTTACTCACTTAATGCTGAATCCTTTATATTGCGAAAACAAAATAAACATGGGCTTCTAATGTTGTGGGGAGGCTATCTGGAGAGTGAATGTAAGTGACCTCTCACTCTGTGATGGGGCGCCTGCCCCACACTGGGCTCTAAGGGATTAATAGAGCCCTAGGGAGGCTACACAGGAGGGAGACAAGCAGAGAAAGGCTGAAGGAAGCAGCCAATCAGGGTCAAGTAGGCCCATATAAAAAGGGAGCTGAGAGAACTGCCAGCACCCTGGAAAGAGCAGTGTTTCTAGCAGGGACAGGGGGAGCGAGAAACAGCTCCTGGCTGGTTGCTGGGGTTTGCAGGCTGAAGCCCTGAGGCAATGGCAAAGAGGATGCTGTGGACACAAGGAACTGGCCAGACAATTCACTGCAGTAGCCACTAAGGGAAGTGGATGAACAGCAGACTACAGGTCCCCTGGAAGGGGGGAGCACAGTGTGTGGCAGGGCCAGAGGGCTGTGTCACTGAAGAGGATGCCACGGTCCTTGGAGAGAGATGGGTCCTAGAGCAGGAGTGACAGCAGCAAGGTACCACCCGAAGAGGGTGCACTAACACACACAGTTAATTCCCAAGACAGCCAGCAGGAGATGCCAGAATGGTGAGTGAACCCTGTCACACACCCCTCCAGATGTCCACGGGGATTGAGAAGTAGACCTGTGAGCCACAGGAGTTGCACAAGATTAGGGCTCCAGAGGAAGGGGAGGAGGACTGGGGCAGCAGGGGACTTGTGAGAGGGAGTAAAAGAGGAAACTTTCCCTACATCCAATGTTCCTCCTGGGAACTCAACAGTTCTGGAGAGGTGGGGTTGGTGCTGTAAGGAGATGTGGCCCTCAAAAGGGGAGGAGAAAGGGAACCATAGGAACCATGCTAAGAACAAAGGGATAGATACCTACCATGGAGGCAGTGGAGTGGATGCAGGAGTGCTGTGCATGGACATGCTGCATTTCTGAACAGGAAGCAGAGTGCCTCATGTGGACACACTGCACCATTGCAAAATGCATGGATGTGACTGTGCTGCTGGAGGCTGAAATGGTGCAATTCCTTAGTGTAGTCAGAAAGTTAGAGTGAAGTGAGCTCAGCTGCCTGCATTTTACATAACTGATAAAAAGGAGGTAAGTGGCATGGCAAAAATATGACCCTGGCCTTGAACAGGAAATCCCAGTATCTCTTAACCTTCAAAGATTTGGATTACAGCTGCCTGACCTGCAACACTCTGAGTGGGAAGCTCCTGAAAATCTTCTAAAGTGGCTATGACATTTCTCACGTTCCTGAGTTGTGTGTTGCATTATGTTGTGATACATGCTGTCAGATCCCACTTGCTGTGATACACAGCAGTATGTGTCAGCCTCACAACCTCCATGAAGAGGGGCCAGAGCAGCAGAGGAAAAAACAAGGTTGAATAAAGTGTAAGAAGAGAGAATATCTGCAAAAAAAGATACTCACGCCTCTGGATCTCTACACCTGAGTTACAGATTTAGGCCCAGATCCTCAAAGGTATTTAGGCATCTAACTCTCATTGGGAGTCACTCATGTAAGTCCCACTGAAGTCAACAGAAATACCTGTGTCATCAAGGACTGCCTCCATGACTCATGGTATGTCTACATTAAAAACGCTACAGTGCCGCAGCCACTGCACTGCGATAGGAGAGACACTTACTGCAATGACAGAAGTGGGTCTTCCATCACTGTAGTGAATCCACCTCTTCGAGAGGTGGTTGCTAGGTTGGCGGGAGACTTCTTCTGTTGACTTAGTGCTGTGTACACTGGGGCTTACGTCAGCTTAACGGGTGGGAATTTTTCACACCCCAGACCAATGTAGTTAGGTCAACCTAAATTTTTAGTGTAGACCAGGCCTTAGGGTCTACAAGGGCAAGTAAATGTCTGATCCAAAAAAGAAAACTAACAAGAACACACATCGCTCCATCCCTCACTGCCTAACTGCACTAATTAATTTAGTAATAATACTGTGTACTGTAATTTGGTAATAGGATATGCAGCAGCAGCCATCTTGGTAGCAATGATCGTCTTCCATTTTGGACTGGTCCTGTAAGGTGCTGAGCACTTCCAACCAAGTGCTATGCTCCTGAAGCGCCCATTGACTTCTGCTGTGCACTCAGCACCTCACCAGATCTGGCCCTTAAATAGCTACAGATAAAAACAATTAAGGTCCTTTATTGCAGAGGCTGCAGTTTCTAACCTGAATGAGATCACTTGAAACTGAACCTCTGATTGGCAAGAGCAGTTAAGCTCTCATCTGCTGTCTCTTGTTTATCCTGTGCGTGTTAGGGTCCCTTTCCCATTGGGACTGGAAAGTTCATTCACTGTTCCCTGCATATGGAGGGTGTTTATCTTCAGAGTCTTTCTTTCTTTCTTAATATTTGGCTTGTTAGTCAAAAAGCTGTTTTTTACACGTCAGAAGATGCTGAAACTGACAAAACAGAAGGTTAACGCTAACAGGCAACTGTAAATTGATTAGAAACCATTAAAAAAAAGCTCTCAACAAAGCTAGCATTTGTGTAGCTAAAACAGAAGGACTTCTATGCTGAAATGAATTACAAAATAAAAATGTCTTGTGTGCTGTATCTTGGGAAAAGAGGGGTTTGGGGGGTTGGTAGTTTTTTCCCTCTTCTTTTACTGAGACACTCAGAAATTCATAATAAAAGGATCATGAATTATTTCCGAGAAGAACGTTCCTGGCAATGCTACAAAGAAAGAGTCCTGAAATAGCTGTAATTTCTTCTAGATTTTTTTGTTGCTGCTTGGCAATTTCCATGAAAAAATCTGGTAGTTTTGAGTCCTTATTTGCTTGTCTTCTCAATCTGTCAGCAAAGAAAAACATGAGAACGCACTACACGCTTTTGCACATCTCTCTCTCTCTCTCTCTCTGTACAGCTACATAAATAGATATAGATATTCTAGGTAAACAAACAGTTTTTTAAATTTTCTTTTTAACATAAGCTATAATCTTTGCCCTCTTTAGGTTATCATTCTCTATTTACAAGTCATTTCTACTTTAATCCTTTGATTTATAAGCATTCTTACTGCAACAGAACTCTTTCAGTAAAAACAACCTTTTTTATTCCAGGTAAAATAATTTCTAGGACAATGTGTCAGGAAACCCAACACAACCCTTCAATTACTGCTGTACTGATTTCCTCTGAGCTACTGGACAATAAGTAGCTTTCAGGGAAGCATTAAGTAGATTTGCCCTCAAGGGTTTGCATTTCACTAGAGTGACAGTTATTTTCATAAATACAAAAACACACACACACAAAACCCCCAAACCTAGTAAGATAGACAGACAGACTTGGCTAGACAACTGCTTATTATCTGAGACTCTTGATTCAGATAGGAAAAAACACAGTTTCTAATGTCTTCAAATGTCACAGTATTATGATTTATACCAGCACACAGTGTACCATGCTTTATTATAGAAGGGAAAAATTGAATTACTGAGCTAATGTATTTCCCCTTTTTTCAGAAGTCTTCGATTCTAGTCTGAGGATATAAAATACATCATTAGTTGCTTTTAAGCTTGTCTGTAAAGATGAAAAAAATAATGGGGCATGAAACCCAGACTTAGCAAAACAAAAATAAAAAACACAGCATTTTACAGACTTTACGTAAACATAATGTGACAATGCACTTTCTTTCATTCTCTGCTATGACAGTTAATTCCAGACCAGGAAAACTGTCAAAAATATTTAGTTCTGCTTGGGCTGAGTTAATTACAGGCCCTGGGGCTGTGCTGACTTTCTCCTGCTAATGGCACTGTGCTACAGGTAAAAATCCATTTGCAAGAATGTTTTCATAGCTACAGATCTAATTTACTGAATATCAAATATTTATGCCATTGCAATTAAAGTGACAACGTTCCACCCCCACCCTGCACCCCCCCTTAACCATGCAAGCTTGGGCTTTTTAATAGAATTTATTATACAGTAAACATTTGGTAAAAAGTTTTGCTAGCGCTTATAATGTGAAAGCTTTGAATATTTTATTGATTTTATTTCTTTTGCACTCAATTGCTATAAAGACGGGAACGTTATGAACTTCTGCAGCACATAAAAGGCCATTTTTACTGTCACATCCATGTGGGTGAGTGTGCAAAGCTGAGTCTGAAGGATGGAAGCTGCTATTTATCCCTATAATATTCATTTGTTGTTGGGGGGAGGGTGAAGGGATGCGGGAGGATAACGTAAATGACTGAAATGTCAGGGAGAATTTGACACGGCAGGGATTCTAGTGGTGAAGTGGAAGGAAAATAAATACATGCTAATAATGGAGGCTCTCCAGCTCATTAGCAAATTAGCAGGTGAGTGCCTAAGTAACCCAGGGCCTGATTTTCCTCTCACCTACAGCTTCACTCTAATGTAACTCCAGAAGTCGGCGGAGTTGCTCCCAATTTACACTGGTGTAAATGAGATCAAAATCAGGCCTTCAACTGAGAGCAATTTCTCTGTCCTGTCTCCCCCGCCTCACCCCTCTTCATTTCGGAGGGACAGAATTCCATGTCCTGTCAAACCAGAGTAAAGGGGTTGTCCCCGCATGCAAACGTGAGCACTCCTGACTAAGCTAATCCCCGCTCTTCAATGCGAAGCGAGCAAAACCACTCCCAGCTTGGTGCTGGTCACACAGATCACAATGCTCAGTGTGCAGAATGATGCAACGCCAACCATTTCTGAGCAAAGTGAAGGGGCTAGGGGAAGAACCTCCCTCTCAGTGCTGCTGTAAATCTCAATGAGCTCCAGTGAAGTTTATAGGGTGAGCAGATGTTCCGATTTTATGGGGACAGTCCCAATTTTTGGGTCATTTTATTATATAGGCTCCTATTACCCCCCACCCCATCCCGATTTTTCACACTTGCTGTCTGGTCACCCTAGAAGTTTATGAGGCTACACTGGGTTTACACCAGGGTAGCTCAAAGCAGAAGGCGTTCTGCTGTTTTGTTCGTTGTTGGTTCTTTTACCAGAGGAGGTGCCAAATTCTGTGCTTATGTCAGTTTACACCACTCCATTGAGTGCAACTGAGCTGTACTAATTTACACCCACAAGGAGTCTGGCCCAAGGATTTGGCTCATTCACTATTGGCACCGACTGGGAAATTTTTTTCCATGTGAAAATTTTTGATGACATTTTTTCATTTTCATCTACATTTCTGTTCAAAAACTTTTGGTTCTTTACTGAAACCTTTCTATTTTCAGCAGCCTCTTAAAATTTATCTTTTTTACTGACAACCCCCCCACCACCATTTTTTGATGAATATTTTGAAATTTTCACCATTTTGTCCATCAACAACACATCTCTAGGGAAAACTTTTGACCTACTTTGGTCACTATCTGGCTAAATATTGCTAGACTGCATTAGCCTCATGATCCTTTGTACATTTTAGCACAGAAAGACCTACCTAAAAATATCCCAAATGTTCACCTCTATGCTGAAAGAAAATCCTGTAGAACGAGGGAAGGGGATTGTGCAGGTACTGCAAGCCGTGGATGAACTGTGAAGAAAGAGAAGGTATGAGTTGACTTCAAGAAGGAGGAGTCTGGAGCCAGCCACTCTATGTGGTCCATTCCATGTCTAGTACAGCCCAGATATTGCAATCAGTATCAGTGCCTACCCACTAGCAAACTGTTGCTAGCCCTTCTGAGTCTGCACCAGAGAAAGTGCAATGGGGAGAGAATTAGAAAAGTGTGAATTCAGCTAAGCCATCTAAAGGGCAAATTCTGCTCTCAGGAATGCTGATGCAACTCTGGAATAACTCCATTATAGTCAGTGAAATTACACCTGTGTAAAGCAAGAGAAAATGAGGGCAGAATCTGGCCCTTTGTGTCCAGTTAACATGCCCATAGTCCAGCTTTTGGTATAAACAGTGCACTTCCAGCCTGAGAGGTCACATGCCATTACTTTAATTAGGTGACTCATACTGTAATAATCTCTCTTTTAACACATCAGCTTAAAATGATACAAATGAAATGAAAATCTATATTGATAAATGCAAAGTTGTTTATATAGGAAGGGAAAAAATGTGAAATACTCTTACATGGGTCAAGTTAATTGTGTCAACCCAAGAAAGGGACCTGGGCATCTGTCAGGGCCAGTAGTGTGGGCTCTCTGACCTACTGATGGGAGCCTGGAGTAGGGTCAGGGTCAAGGTCATATGAAGGGTCAAACTAGACACATCAATTACGGTTAGTGCAAGGAAGCAGGAACCAGGGGTGGTGACAGGGACAGAGACAAGGTGTGCTAGTAAGAACAAGTAGCAGCTACCAAGCAAGGACTTGGTCTTAGAGATGTAAGCAGTAACAAGCCTAGCAACTAGCTACTCAGACAAGGGATAGGAGAGGAACAGGAAGCTTTATACGTGGTGATATCCAATCAGCCATCTGCAGTTCATCATCTGATCCTGCTGAGTCAGCAAGTGTAGCTTCTGGTAGTAGGGTATTATCAGCAATTCCCACATTCCTCCTTGAAGCTTGGTAGTACAGAAGAGACAGCTCCTGCTTACCAACTCTGTAGGCATGGGGTCAAGATCTCTAGTGCCTGTTACTACCACCTGCCCATGGGGGCAGTTTTCTCTGGATGATCCCTGTGGAAGGCCATTACTTTTTCAGGAGCATGCACATGCTGAGATGCTCTCAAGAATGTTCTTTGGTCCCATAATCCTCCCAGTCAATCAGATAGTATAGGGTCCCTCTCCACTTTCGGGTGTCCAGGATATCATGGACAAGGTAGTCCACTTGAACTGGGGGAGTGAGGGGCACTTGCCAGCCAGGAAATGGATTGTCAAAGAAAGGCTGTGGGAAGGAGATATGGAAGACTGGATGGATCTTCCAGGATTGGGAAAACTGTAATTCAAATGCCACCGGATTGATCTGATGAGTAATAGTGAAAGAGCCTACATACTGATGATCTAATTTGCATGCAGGTTGTCTGGTCTGTAGATGTTTTGTGAACAGTCACACTTTCTGGCCTACCTTTAGAGTCGGGGCTCCTTGGCCGTGTTTGTCAGCATGGTATTTGTAGGCTGTTTGGTCTGCTTTCAAATGCTCCTTTAGGTTGGCTTGGGTTTCATGAATTGTTTGTACAAGATCAGGGACAGCGGGAACTCTTGTGGATGGGGGGATGGAAGGGTGGAAATGAGGATGAAAACCATAGTTGGAGTAGCAGGCACTGGATCAGGTGGAGGCATGATCCGTGTTTTTATGTACAAATTCAGCAAGCAGGAGTAATGGAACTCAGCTGTTCTGACAGTGCTTTAGGAAGCAGCAGAGATATTGTTTAAGCACCTGGTTGCCCCATTCCAATAGGCCATCTGGCTGAGGGTGGTATGCGCTGGACACATGGGGTCAGATGTCTACAAAGTGAAACGCTTCCTTCCAGAACCTGAGTATGAACTGGGATCCCTGGTTTATGGTAAAATGGTCAGGAGGCCATAGAGGTGGAAGATATGTGTAACCAGAAGGCATGCCGTGGTTTCCAGAGTTGGGAGACATGTGCATGGTACAAAATGGGCCATTTTGGTAAGCTGGTCCACGACAGTCACTATTGTGTAGTGGCTCTCATACTGAGGTAGCCCCGCTATAAAAATCAAAGGTTATGCATGACCAGGGCCAGAAAGGGGTCTCAGATGGCACTGGGAAGCTGAAAGGTCTGCTCCAGGTGATATTTGTTTGAGCCCAGGTGTTGCAGGACCTGCCGTAGGACCAAACATCATCCTGCATTTGTGGCAGCCAGAACGAGAGGGCTACAATGCACAAAGTCTTAGATTGCCCAAAGTGACCAGCACAGAGGTATCATGAGGTATGTGCAGCATGTTGGGGAATTGTTGGGGACATATAGGCAGCTATTGACATAGAGGATGTTGTTGACCTAGGAATAAGGTGTAAGGTGGTGCTGGGAAGACATTCTTGGATGAGGTTATGAGTTTGAAAAAAAGATTGTTAGGGAGGGCTGCTTGAAGCATGGTAAGGAAGTCTGAAGATACAGACCCACAATTTAAATGGTGTGGTTTTAATATGCCAGCTGGTGGTTCTTTGGCATTGGTGGATTCTGTGTAGCATTCCCCTTTTTGTGAGAGGGCATCAGCCTTGCCATTCTTATCGCCTGGATGACACATGATTGTGAAATTACATCTCAAGATGACTAGGGCCCAATGCAACTGCCACTGATTCAGCACCTTGGCAAATGATAGGTATTCTGGATTCTGATGGTTGGTTAAGACTAGGATACCCCCCTCAGGGTAGTGTCTCCAAGTCTCCAATCCAACCTTAATGGCGAGTAACTCCATGTCAGCTATTTCATAATTGCATTTGGCCCAGGTGAATTTTCATGAAAAATATGCACATGGATGCATCTCATGCTGGGCCCCTGTTCCTTGGGATAGTACCACCCCAATTGCTACATCAGAGGGATCACCATCAAAGATAAAGGGTTGGTCAGGATCAGGGTGGAGCAGCACCAGGACAGAAATGAAAGCTATTTTCAGGCATTCAAAGGCCTATCAGACCTCTGAGGCCAGTGAAATCTTGCAGGTTTGTGAAGGATGGCAGCTATAGGGGCTGTGACCTCTGAGAAGTATGGAATAAACCTCTTGTAAAATTTGGAATGTCTCAGATGTTCCAGAGTTCAGACCAATCCCAAATTGCAAACACCTTTTGAGGGTCCATCCATACATCTGCTGAAAGGATGAACCCCAAAAATTTGATAGATGATTGGTCAGATATGCACTTTTCCAGTTTTGTAGATAACCCGTGCTGATGCGATTGTGTGAGGACTTCACAGACATGGCTTTTTTAATCACTGGAATAGATTGAGATGTCATCTAGATATGCCACCAGAAACTGATCTAGGATATCTCAAAATATGACATGGATCCGTTGCTAGAAAATAGCAGTAGCATTGATGAGTCCAAAGGCCATTACCAAATACTCATACCTTGTTCTAAGATGCTGTCTCACACTCATCTCCTGCCCTCATTCAATCTAGATTATATGCTCCAGTTTGGTAAACACCTGTGCTGACTGTACTCAGTCCAGGAGATCTAGAATTAAAGATAAGGGGTCTAGCGGAGAGAGAGAGAGCCTGGAGCACTGGGCCTAGTGTGATCTAAGGCTTGAACCAGAGGCTGTGAACCAAAGTTAGGTCATGTATTAAAGCAGATGTTTGCAAGTTCACTGTCCAGTATATGAACTTGGCAAAGTTGTTGCTAGTGAATTAGGCACTAGATATTTATGTAAATATATTCCAGCTACTACAGATATATCCCTGTAGAGGGGCTCAGCCGAGGCTTGTCTCTCCACGGGGCTTGGGGGGATACCACCGCCACGCAATAGTTCGTTATGGGCCCGGCCCTGGGTCAGGGCGGGGCAGTAAACAAACAATCTGGAGGTCAGGCCCTTAGGCAGGGGCTGAGCCAAGAGTTCAATAGAAGCCCAGGCCCTGGGTCCAGGCGGGGCAGCAAACAAACAGTCTGGAGCTCAGGCTTCTGAGCGTCTGGTGCGAGGGGGAGATGCCACCCGTGAGTGGGGTGTCAAGGGGGATGCAGGCCCACCCACTCCACTGCGTCCCAGCCCAGGGCCCTAGCAGTGGCAGGAGACTCACTGCTGTCAGTGGGGATCCTGACCACAACACACTGACGTGGGTTCTGGCTGAGCTGCGGCCAGACCAGGGTCGATTGCCCCCGGGCTACTTCCGGACTCCCCCTCGGAGGGTACCTGGGTTAGGGCGGTGTCCTCTGAGGTTTCCAGCACCATTGGTTCCTCCGGGTAACGGGCGAGGGGTAGCTGGGCTGCTCCTCAGGGTAGGTGGCCAGGGGTAGGCTTGGCTGCTCCTCAGGGTAGCTGGCCAGGGGAAGGCTTTGCTGGCCTTGTCAGTCTTCGTGTCGGCCGCAGCCTGCCGGCGCGTCCTACCCTGGAGCTAGGCCACAGGCATCTGGCCTCTCCGGTGGCTGGCTTTCAAGTGAGCTCTGCAGTTGGGCTTTTCTACTTCCTGTCCTGTGCCCTGCCCTCTGGGGGGCGGGCGCAGGACCCGCTGGCTCCACCCACGTTGGTGCTAGGGGAGGCTCATCCCTCCGCGGGGCTGTGGGGTATCCCACTGCCTTGCTACAATCCCAATCTAGTACAAGATAAGATGGTTTGGCAAAATAATGAATAGGAATGCTTTGTCCAAGATATCAGAAACAAGGGGACGTAACAAACGGATGTCATGGAACATGTAAGGTGGTCTGTAAGTTGTTTATCCCAGTTGTTTGTCTCAGGCTATAAATGTCAGGGTACCTCACCTTAACCCTTTGTGAGGCCGAGGGGATAGCAGAAATTCCCACTGCTGACTGAGCTGTTCCTTGCCATTGGGCACTCATGTGTTGGAGTACCTGTAGCTCCTATTAGATGCTAGTTCTGTGCTTGGAGTGCAATAAACCTGGCTGATTGCCTTTGTCACCAGTCCATACCAGCGGTCTTTCTTTATGAGTAACATTGAGGTCTGCTGAATTAGCAGACTGCCCTGTCTGCTAGTACTGATAACACTGGAACTCCAAGGACAGAAGCACTGAGCATCCTGAACAGCATTACTAAGGCAATGACATTCCAGCCTTCTACACTTAACTACAAGGGGTATCAATTGCATTTAGTTATTTGGTTCAGTGCTCTGTGGTCTATGCAGAGTCTCAGAGACCCGTCTTTTTTCTTCATAAAAACTAATGGCCTGCCTGCAGGGGAGGTAGAATGGCAGATAAAACCTTTAGCTAGGATTTCCTGGAGGTGCTCCCTTAACACTACTAACACTGATAGTTTAGACATAGAATTTATACATCTGAATGGAACCTTGGCTCCGGGCTGCAGGTCAATGGAGCAACTGTATATGTAATGCGGGGATAGTGAGTCTGCATTCCATTTTTTTAAGACATCATGATAGTCTCGATATTTCACAGGAAGTCATGGTTCATCGTGTGGGAATGGCGTTTCTAACTCTGACAGCGTTGCCACCATGTGGTGGGAATGTCTGGGTTACCAAAGTGGAACCCTCTGACTTTGTTTCTAGGGTTTTGAGTTCTTGAACAAGAAAGCAATGCTTCCTACAGAATCTACATGAGAAGACAATGATGCACTGGGATTACAGAATATGGGGGTTGTGACAAATGAGCCAAGGTGCCCCTAAAATCAGGGTGAAATGTGGTGAGGAAATAAGTTTAAATTGTAGGACTTTGTGGTGCTCCCCAGATGCCACTTCCAGTGTTGCGGTCTCCTGTGTAACTAGGTCTGATGCCATCTACAGTTTCTACCAGGTCCAGGGTAACCTTGGGTTCTACTGGGAGACCGAGGAGTCAGGCAATGGAAAAAAATCCATAAAATTGGCCCCCACACCCAAATCAATCACGTCCATTGTATGGGAAAGGCCTGCTCTACCTTTCAATTGCAGCACAATCTGTAAAAGTGGAGATGTATGAGGAATTCTGGGTTAGCATCATCTCAGGGTTTCTCCGTGTTGGTAATAAGACTCAGATCTCTGATTGGGTGTGGAGTTAGCTTCTTCCCTGTCATCAACCTAGTAGGAGTTTTGACAGGACACTTGGATAATGCATACCCTGGTCCTCCACAATAGAAGCAGAGGTTCTCCCATCTTCTGCCTTCTTATTTACCATTCCATGTCAGCTGGTATGGACTTGACCAAGGGCAAGCTCACATGGGCCTGGGGGCTGAGCGTTGGGTAAGTGTAGGAGCTAGGAGGGCTCCTTCTATGTTCCAGTTGCCATGCACACAGTCTGGTGTTCATTCAGATGCACGGGTCCATGAAGGCCCCTAAACTGGTGGGGGAAGTCCATCCATGTCATCTTATCTTTTAGTTCTTTGCAAAGTCTGAGATGAAACTGATGGACGAGTCCACCTCCATTCCATGTGGTACCTATGGCCAAACATGTGAACTGTGTGACATAGGAAGGGGCTGACCCAGGGTTTGCCAAAGCTTTCATAAAGCAGTCTGCTGTGTGGACTTTGTGAGGGTCATCAAAAATACTGGCACACGCTTGTAAGAATGGTCAGTACTGAGTGATTCTGTTCTAAAAAGGGCGAGGCCCATAACAGGGCCTCCATGGTAAGCAGGCTTAGTACTAGCCCCACCTTTACTTGGTCTGTGACATCCTCCTGGGACTGGAGCATAAACAAGAGTCTGCATGGGTAATGATCACACAAAACTTACTGTGAGTACCATCGTATCTCTCCAGCAAAGGAACTCTGGAGCCAGTCACCCAACCCAGTGTATAAGAGAAGCTGAGTGGTTCCCCGCAGTCTTTCTGAGAGATGTAGACTGTCCTGAAAGGAATGATTTACTGTCTTCAGCTGTCATAGTTGGTCCCTCAGTTTCTGGTTTTCTGCCTGAAGGGCAGTGATCTGCTCATGAGGACTCACATGGTCTGGGGCAACAGCTTTGGCAGTGTCTTACTCAAATCAGTGGTTCAACAAGTCCTGGAGGAGACCAAGGTTGGGCTGAGCAAGCTGTCAGGTCCCGTAATGTGGGCTGGCTGACCTAGTGGTGGGAGCCAGGAGTAGAGTCAGGTCAGGGTCATGCCAAGGATTAAGCCAACTCAGCAAGTGGGGTCACGGGGAGGAAGTAGGAACCAGGAGTGGTGACAGGAATAGGGATATGGCCTGATAGCAGGAACAAGGAACAAGGCAAGATAGCAAGAACAAGGAGCAGGAATCAGGCGAGAAAGTCAGGTTTCTCAAGGTGTATCTACACTGCAATGTAAAACTTTAGGGTTAGTAAAACTTGGATTAGCACACCCTGGGTTTGTTAACCCAGGGCTTGAGCATCTACACTCATTTGTAACCTCAGGTTAGAAATTGTGGAACTGTGATGTTCCCCTGGTGTTATCTGGACTGGTGATCTTCTAGGTCACTAAAATCCTTGACGTTGGGAGCCAGCCTTACCCTGCTCTGCTGTGAGAACCCAGGGTCGATAAAAATCAATGATTTTAAAAAAATTATAAAAAATCTGATTTTTAAAAATTTACATTGGATTTTTTTAATTTAAATTGGATTTTTTTGATAAAATGCTTTTTGAGGAAAAAAACGTATCTAAAACTAATTTTAATTAAGATACATTATAGCTAAAAGATATCTCATCATGGAATAGGGATTATAAATTCTAATTCTATAGTATGAGACAATATATTCATGTAATGTTTAAGAAAAGTTTTGTAAATGAGTTCCAATAGTTCATAGATTAGGGACCCAATCTTATGGGGTTCCACAGGCTTCTGAATAGATTATTTAGGTTAATCTTTCTATCTACCCAATGGGACTCAGTGCTCAGTCTAGAAGATACCATCAGAGATGCTTAGTTTTGCAGTTCTCAAACTGTGGATTTGTGTCTTCAGAGGTAACATGCTTATTAACAGCAAAAATGTTTTAAATAAATAAATAATATATAGAGGTGAGAAATAACAGACCTCAAACCTATTGTCCCTCTGCAAATTTGTGTACACAGAGTCAATCCCTTACCTCTCTCTAAAAGTGCAAAGTTACAAAAAAATTCAATTAATAGAAGATTGTTGGGGGCGGAATAGATCTGGACAAGGAGAAGAAGTCTGGAGATAAATGTGAGAAGCGAGCAACATATGCTTTTTTGTTAAAATATTATGTTTTCTGTTGAAGAAAAAATTGAGAATATTTAACGTTGTTGTTTTAGTTAAATAACACAATTTAAATGTCTGTCTGTTGATGTTCTCCTCCTAATACAGCATGGCAAGAAAATCCTCCAAATATTAATGACTAACCTGAATTGGAGATAGTTCACCTATGACTTCATAAATATATGCTTCAATTACCTTTGGTAAATGAAATAACCAAACAATCAATCATTTTCTGATATAGCTGTAAAACTAATCTGAAAAGTTTTCAGAATAAATCACTGTTTAAAAATGTATTGTGTGTACCTTCTAAAAATAAAACCTACATCTATCTCTGAGTTGTGAAGAATATGTATTAAGGTTATAACAACCAACAAGAATGCACTTTTATGTAGAAATCCATGATTAAATTGAGTCTTCCTGACTAGTGATTTAAATCAATTTGATTTAAATCAAATCCACCCTGTGAGAACCCCCACTCCTGGGCTGTTCACACATAGCCTCTGTCATGCTTGGATTGTGCAACCGACTGACACTAGCCAATATCTCTGGTCCCAGACATAACCCTAGAAACCTCCATCTTGCAGTGTCCAGTTATGCCCGCTGGACACTGCAAGTTTATATGAGTTCGTCAGTTTAAGAAAGAAATTGATATGTACTAGGCTTGTTATCCCAAGGGGAGTCTCTGACATGCTTCAAACCAAACGCACTGCTTCAGGTAGAATATACAAACAGATTTATTAACTACAAAGATAGATTTAAGTGATTATAAGTCAAAACACTACAAGTTGGATTTGGTCAAATGAAATAAAAGCAAAACACATTCTAAGCTGATCTTAACACTTTCAGTTCCCTTACAAACTTTGATGCTTCTCACCACAGGCTGGCTGGTTGCCCTTCAGTCAGGCTCTCCCCTTTGATCAGCGCTTCAGTTGCTTGATGGTGATGTCTGTAGATGGAGGTGGAAGAGAGAGAGTATGGCAAACAACTCTCCCTTTTATCATGTTCTTTCTTCCCTCTTGGCTTTGCCCCCCCCCAGGGGGTCAAGTGAGCATTACCTCATCGTAGTCCCAAACTGTCCACAGGAAGGGGGGTGCTCACTCCAGAGTCCAACAGATCCTTTGTTTCTGCCTAGGCCAGTGTCCTTTGTTCCTGTGAGGCTGGGCTGGGTTTGTCCCATACGTGCCCTCACAAGGTGTGAACTGCCCCTCTGTTCCTGGAGAATTTTCCCTGGGCTTGTTTTAAGCCATGAGCACACATTTTTAACCTCATAACTATATTGATGAAATTACAACCTATAACATTACTATAACAACAATTACTATAATATTACTATAACAACAATGCTCAGTGCATCATGAACCTTCCAAAGACACCCGACATGACAAACTTTGCATTGGATACCAGACAATCATTTTATAAGGATGACATGGGGTGCAGGGTGTTCCCACGAGGTACAGAACATCACAGGAACCCTTGGTCACTAACTGGGGTTCCAGTGTCTATATTGCATTATGCAGGCCCAAATACAACCACCTATATCCCAGATTTCCTACACCCTCCCAAAATGTGGCTGCTCTAGTCCTTTGTTCATGGCGTAGTTGGAAAAACTTGTCTGTCCACCAAACTTGACTGTCCAGACAACAAAGAAATTGGCCCATGGGATTGTGGGATATTTTGGTGGACTCCCAAAGCACGAGTCCAGTTAGGCTATGTTTACACTGGAAATCAATAGGCCTTGAACCCTGGGTCCCAGTTTGATGCAAGCTCAGACTCTCCACCCCCTTGTGATCCTGAGACCCTGGGTCCAAGTCCTGCGTTAGTAGGATTTGTGCAGAGATGGAACACTGGTTATGCTTGAGCTTGATTTTGTACTCTGGGCTTAAGTTGCAGTGTGGACATACCCTCATGGGGCTAGGCAGCAATAAACTTAGGGTACGTCTATACTACCCACCGGATTGGCAGGTAGTAATCGATCTATTGAGGATCACTTCATTGCGTCTCGTCTAGAAGCGATAAATCAATCCATGAATCGACGCCCGTACTCCACCTCAGCAGGAGGAGTAAGCAGCGTCGACGGGGGAGTCACAGCAGTCGACTCACTGCCATGAGGACGGCCAGGTAAGTCAAACTAAGATACTTCAACTTCAGCTATGCGAATAGTGTAGCTGAAGTTGCGTATCTTAGATTGATTCCCCGCCGTGTAGACCAGCCCTTAGCAACTAGTTGCTCAAACAAAGGATGGGAAAGGAACAGGAAGCTTTATACCTCGTGGTGTCCAATCAGCAGCGTGCTTTTAGCCATTTGACCTTGCTGCATTAGCAAGTGTAGCTTCTGGAGGTGGGGTATTAGCAGCAGTTCCCTCACCAGACCTTGCAGCTTGGGGGTGCTCAGGACAAGGCTCCCACTTGGCAGCCTGTGCTTTGAGGCCCGACAGCCATGGAGACTTCTGCTCAATATGCATCTGCAATTAAAAAAAAAGAGAGAGAGAGAGAGAGAGATTAGGAATCCTACAGAACAAGATGGAGAATAACAGAGAGAATATTATCATAGCCCTATATAAATCAATGGTATGGCCTCATCCAGATACTGGGTGCAGCATTAGTCACCCCCTCTCAAAAAGGCTATTGTAGAATAAGAGGGGTTTGGAGAAGAGTGAGGAGAATGACCAAGGGGCTGGAAAAACTCTCCTGTGAAGAGAGATTGAAAAAGTATTGTTGCCTTAGAAAGGAAACAAATCAGAGAAGACATGATAAAAGTATATAAAATACTGAATTGTCTAGAGATGGTAGATTGGGAACAACTGTTCTTCTTGACTCACAACACAGGAACAAGGGGACTGTCACTGAAATTACAGTGAACTGTAATTCAAACTCAATAAGAGGAAATACTTTCCCCTACAATATGAGATTAGATTGTGGAGTCATTGAGTCATTGAGGCCAAAAATTTCACAAGTTTCAAAAAGGGATTGGGCATTTATATGGATAATAAGACTGTGTAATAGTTAACACTAACAGAGTCATAGAAGGGATATTAAACCTCCTGCTTCAGGAGATGGGGTTGGGGGGGGCAGATCATCCCACATCTGCCACTGCAGGTTTCCTACACCTACCTCTGATGCTGGCCACTGTCATACAGAGGATGCTAGGCAGGTTTACCTGAAAACAGCTCACAGAAGTGTGCTTGTCTTTAGCACTCAGATGCCCAACTCCCAGTGGGGTCTAAACTCAAATAAATCCATTTTACCCTGTATAAAGCTTATGCAGGGTAAACTCATAAATTGTTTGCCCTCTATAAAACTGATAGAAAGATATGCACAGTTGTTTGCTCCCCCAGGTATTAATAGATACTCTAAGTTAATTAATAAGTAAAAAGTGATTTTATTAAATACAGAAAGTAGGATTTAAGTGGTTCCAAGTAGTAACAGACAGAACAAAGTAAGTCACCAAGCAAAATAAAATAAAATGCGCAAATCTATGTCTAATCAAACTGAATACAGATAATCTCACCCTCAGAGATGTTTCAGTAAGTTTTTTCCTCAGATTGGACACCTTCCAGACCTGGGCACAATTCTTTCCCCTGGTACAGCTCTTGTTCCAGCTCAGGTGATAGCTAGGGGATTCTTCATGATGGCTTTTCTCTCTCTTTGTTCTCTTCCACCCCTTTATATATCTTTTGCATAAGGCGGGAATCTTTTTGTCCCTCTGTGAGTTTCCAGCCCCTCCTTCTTAATGGAAAGACACCAGGTTAAAGATGGGTTCCAGTTCAGGTAACATGATCACATGTCACTGCAGGACTTCATTGCCCCCTTGCCAGCACACACGTATACAGGAAGACTTACAGGTAAAACACAACACAACTGCAGACAATGCTCCTAGTTAATGGGAGTCATCAAGATTCCAAACCACCATTAATGGCCCACACTTTACATAATTACAATAGGCCCTCCGAGTTATATTTCATATTTCTAGTTTCAGATAGAGTGGTACATTTATACAAATAGGATGATCACACTCAGTAGATTATAAGCTTTGTAATGATACTTTACAAGAGAGCTTTTGCATGAAGCATATCTCAGTTACATTATATTCACTTATTACATGTTTATAAAACCATATAGACTGCACAACGTCACAGTATGTTCCTAAACAACATGATCAAGAAAGACAATTGCACTAGTTTCTAACCATGGGAGGGCAGAAGGACTAGGGGGAAGCTGTAGTAGCTATCAAACATGGGCACAAGGTAATACAAAGAATTCAGAAAAAAAATCTGATGATCAAGTTGGTCAAATAATATTTGGGGAGAAACTTGACCTTACTGTAGCTCTAGTCCAAGGAATGCAACACTGGCCCAGGACATGGGGTAACACGACCGTGAGCAGACCCCTCTTGCGGATATGAAAATGTTCAGTTAGCTTTATTTGGAGCATTTTTCATTTGCACTCAGCTCTGCCCTTCCCAGCTCCAGTCAGCGCTCGAAGTGAATGTGCTGGGAATTCCAAAAAACTGGGTTTGAAAGATTCAGACTTGAGAGGCTCAGACAAGGGCCCCACAGAACTCTCCAAACTGAATGGAACCTCTGAACACCTGGAGACTTGCCTAGCTAGTCTAGCCACCTGAATGATGTTCCCTGGGATCCAGGAGTTCTCAGGTGTCTGTTGTCATTTAAGTGGTGGAGAAGTGCTATACTGTGCACAGTGCATGGCCCAGGGCTCACTGGTAGATCACAGCCCATTATAGGGGGCCATGGAGTGTCACACTGAAGTAATCTGAGATGGGTCAGAATCAAGACATTGGATCTGAACTCCTATGGGGATGATCAGAGCTGAACATAATGGTCCCATCCCATCTTTACCTCTGCTGCCTGCAGATCTGAAAAAAGGAGACTGCAATCGGTGTCAAGTACACGTCTCTCTCTGCCGCCACATATTCCAGGGTGGGCACAGTTTTTCCATCAGCAATCCCAGGTAGTTATAGTGGGTGAGATACGCTCCACTGCAACCCTCAGTTAAGTGGTGACACCAGTCAAATGGTGGGGAAGTGAAAGCTTCCCTGGATAGTGGTTTGAGACACCATTGCTTAACTGCTGCAGTATTTGAAAGATCTCAAATTTCATTGCTATAGAACCATCTAGGGAGCTGGACCTCTGCAAATGCCCTTCCTGAGTACTTGCTATCAACAGACACCTTTCCAGCCAGGCAGATGTATGGGCAGAGCCATTCCAGCAGTGCATCAGAGTCACCTAGTGATCACCCATGGTACTGCAAAGTGTCTGCATGCACAGCCCTAGGTATGTATAAACAAAAATCAAACTATTTGCTTTTGCTATTTAAATTAGGGATGGGAGAATGGCATTTCATGAAATGAAAAGTCTGTTTGTTCTATTTCAGACAACATTCAAATAAATCCGGCAACTTCAGAGGCAAGATACAACTTAAAAGTTTTTCACAGATGTAAAATCAAAGAGAAAGGGAATCAAGATACTACATTACTTGTTAGTTATGAGTAGAATGCATCACAATGTTGCTCCATAGGGAGAAACACCATTGGTAGCATGTGACCTGTTTTCAGACAAACACCTGACATTAAGGCCCTCTCCAGCTATTCAGACATGAACACATTCTTCATCAGAGAAAATAAAGATTTTCTGGATAGAAGTCAGTGTTTGGTACTGCAGGCACAGCATGCGGAAGAACCAGAGAGGGCAGTGCAGAACAGGGAAGAAAATTGGCAGAATCTGACCTACAGAAGAAGAAAGCAGAGAACCCATGTACCCCCAATGCAGACAGAGGTAAGAAACTGTTTTCAGGCTCTCTTCACAGGTACTACAGCGGAGAATGGTTTGAAAGAGTCATCTGAGGGAAGGGACCGGAAGGAGACCCCATAGACTGGAAGGCAAGAGATCCATTGACCTAGCAATGGGGGTTCCACAACCACCACTCCCAAGAGGAGGAGGCATGTGATGGTGGTCGGGGACTCCCTCCCAAGGGGGACAGAGTCATCCATCTGCCGTTCAGAGCGGGAAACTCAAGAAGTGTTGTGCTTGCGTGGAGCTAGAATTCAGGATGTGATGGAGTGTCTGCCAAGATTGATCAAGCCCTTGGACCACTACCCCTTCCTACTTCTCCACATGGGCACCAATGATACTGCCAAGAATTACCTTGAGCAGGTCGCTGCAGACTATGTGGTTCTAGGAAGAAGGATAAAGGAGTTTGAGGCGCAAGTCATGTTCTCGTCCATCCTCCCTGTTAAAGGAAAAGGCCCAGGTAGGGACTATCGAATTGTAGAAATAAATGCATGGTTACACAGGTGGTGTCAGAGAGAGGGCTTTTGATTCTTTGACCATGGGCTGTTGTTCCAGGGACAAGGATTGTTAGGAAGAGATGGGATCCACCTAATGAAGAGAGAGAAGAGCATCTTTGCAGGCAGGCTTGCTAACCTAGTGAGGAGGGCTTTAAACTATGGTTTGCCAGGTGATGGAGACCTAAGCCCTGAGGTAAGTGGGGAAGTGGGATACTGGGAGGAAATACAAGGAGGAGGGTCCAACAGGAGAGGCCTCCTGATTCATACTGAGAAAGTAGGGCAATTGGCTAGTTATCTTAGGTACTTGTATACGAACGCAGAAGCCTGGGAAACAAGCAGGAATAATTGGAAGTTCTGGAATAGTCAAGGAACTATGATGTGATTGGTACGACAGAGACTTTGTGGGATAACTCACATGACTGGAGTACTGTCATGGATGGATATAAACTGTTCAGGAAGGACAGGCAGGGGAGAAAAGGTAGATTTGTTGCTCTGTATGTAAGAGAGCAGTATGATTACTTAGAGGTCCAGTATGAAACTGGAGAAAAGCCTATTGAGAGTCTTTGGGTTAAGTTTAGAGGCGAGAGCAACAAGGGTGATGTCGTGGTGGGTGTCTGCTATAGACCACCAGACCAGGAGGATGAGGTAGACGAGGCTTTCTTTGGACAACTAACAGAAGTTTCCAGATCACAGGCCCTGGTTCTCCTGGGGGACTTCAGTCATCCTGACATCTTCTGGGAGAACAATACAGCAGTGCACATACAATCCAGGAAGTTGTTGCGGACAACTTCCTGGTGCAAGTGCTGGAGGAACCAACTAGGGACTGTGCTCCTCTTCACCTGCTGCTCACAAACAGAGAAGAATTAGTAGGGGAAGTAGACAGGGGTGGCAACCTGGGCAGCAGTGACCATGAGATGGTCAAGTTCAAGATCCTGACAAAAGGAAGAAAGGAGAGCAGCAGAATACGGACCCTGGACTTTAGAAAAGCAGACTTTGACTCCCTCGGGGAGGGCAAGATCCCCTGGGAGGCTAATATGAGGAGGAAAGGAGTCCAGAAGAGCTGGCAGTATTTTAAAGAAGCCTTATTGAGGGTGCAAGAAGAAACCATCCCAATGTGCAGAAAGAATAACAAATATGGCAGGCGACCAGTTTGGCTTAACAGAGAAATCTTTGGTGAGCTTAAACACAAAATGGAAGCTTACAAGAAGTGGAAACTTGGGCAGATGACTAGGGAGGAGTATACAAATATTGCTCGAGCATGCAGGTGTGTAATCAGGAAGGCCAAAACACAATTGGAGTTGCAGCTAGCAAGGGATGTGAAGGGTAACAAGAAGCATTTCTACAGGTATGTTAGCAACAAGAAGGTCAGGGAAAGTGTGGAACCCATACTGAATGGGGGAGGCAACATTGTTACAGATGATGTGGAAAAAGCTGAAGTACTCAATGCTTCTTTTGCCTTGGTCTTCACAGACAAGGTCATCTCTCAGACTGCTGCACTGGGCAGCACCACATGGGGAGCAGATGAGCAGCCCTAAGTGGTGAAAGAACAGGTTAAGGACTATTTAGAAAAGCTGGACATGCACAAGTCCATGAGGCTGGATGCAATGCATCCAACAGTGCTGAGGGAGTTGGCTGATGTGATTCCAGAGCCATTGGCCATTATGTTTGAAAACTCCTGGCAATTGGGGGAGGTCCCGGATGGCTGGAAAAAGGCAAATATAGTGCCCAGCTTTAAAAAAGGGAAGAAGGATAATCCAGGGAACTACAGACTGGTCAGCCTCACCTCAGTCCCCGGAAAAATCATGGAGCTGGTCCCCAAGGAATCCATTTTGAAGCACTTGAAGGAGAGGAAAGTGATCAGGAACAGTCAACATGGATTCACCAAGGGCAAGTCATGCCTGACCAACCTGATTGCCTTTTATGATGAGATTACTGGTTCTGTAGACATGGGGAAAGCGGTGGACGCAATTTATAAAGCTTTCTTTTAAGCAAAGCTTTTGATACGGTCTCCCACAGTATTCTTGCCAGCAAGTTAAAAAAGTATGGATTGGATGAATGGACTATAAGGTGGATAGAAAGTTGGGTAGATTGTCGGGCTCAACAGGTAGTAATCAATGGCTTGATGTCTAGTTGGCAGCCGGTATCAAGCAGAGTGCCCCAGAGGTTGGTCCTGGGGCTGGTTTTGTTCAACATCTTCATTAATGATTTGGATGATGGGATGGATTGCACCCTCAGCAAGTTCGCAGATTACACTAAATTGGGGGGAGAGGTAGATACGCTGGAGGGTAGGGATAGGGTCCAGAGTGACCAAGACAAATTGGAGGATTGGGCCAAAAGAAATCTGATGAGGTTCAACAAGGACAAGTGCAGAGTCCTGCACTTAGGAAGGAAGAATCCCAGGCACTGATACAGGCCGGGGACCAACTGGCTAAGCAGCAGTTCTGCAGAAAAGGACCTGGGGATTACAGTGGACGAGAAGCTGGATATGAGTCAACAGTGTGCCCTTGTTGCCAAGAAGGCTAACAGCATATTGGGCTGCATTAGTAGGAGCATTGCCAGCACAGGGCCTCCCAGAGGGGGGAGCAAGTGGGGCAATTTGTCCCAGGTCCCGGGCCCTGCAGGGACCCCCATGAGAGTTTTTCGGGGCCCCTGGAGCGTGGTCCTTCACTCGCTCTGGGGGCCCCGGAAAACTCTCGCAGGGTCCAGGCCCCCGGAGCTTCTTCTGCTCCGGGTCTTTAGCAGCAATTCGGCGGCAGGGGGTCCTTCCACTCCGGGATCTGCCACTGAAGTGCCCCGAAGACCCGCAGCAGGGGGTCCTTCGGCCCTGGGACCCGCTGCCAAAGTGCTGGGTCTGCCCCCGCCACCGAAGACCCCAGGCCCCCTGAATCCTCTGGACAACCCTGTGCCAGCAGATTGAGGGAAGTGATTATTCCCCTGTATTTGGCACTGGTGAGGCCCCATCTGGAGTATTGCGTCCAGTTTTGGGCCCCTCACTACAGAAAGGATGTGGACAAATTGGAGAGTCCAGCGGAGGGCAACAAAAATGATTAGGGGGCTGGGGCACATGACTTATGGGGCGAGGCTGAGGAAACTGGGCTTATTTAGTCTGCAGAAAAGAAGAGTGAGGGAGGATTTGATAGCAGCCTTCAACTACCTGAAGTGGGGCTCCAAAGAGGATGGAATTTGGTTGTTCTCAGTGGTGGCAGATGACAGAACAAGGAGCAATGGTCTCAAGTTGCAGTGGGGGAGGTCTAGATTGGATATTAGGAAAAACTATTTCACTAGGAGGGTGGTGTAGCACGGGAATGGGTTACCTAGGGAGGTGGTGGAATCTCCATTCTTAAAGGTTTTTAAGGTCAGGCTTGACAAAGTCCTGGCTGGGATGATTTAGTTGGGGTTGGTCCTGCTTTGAGCCTAATCTTCTATGATTCTGTGACTCTATAGTCTAGCTCATCGTGATTTTTGTGTTTCTTTTTATATCATTTTCATAGGCTCATAGATTCCAAGGCGATAAGGGACCACTGTGATCATCTCATCTGACCTCCTGTATAGCACAGACCAGAGAACTTCCCCACAATAATGCCTAGAGCAGATCTTTTAGAAAAACATCCCATCTTGATTTAAAAATTGTCAGTGATGGAGAATCCACCATGATCTTTGCTAAGTTGTTTCATTGGTTAATTACTCTCACTGTTAAAAATGTACACCTTAATTCCAGTATGAATTTGTCTAACTTCAACTTCCAACCTTTGGATCATGTTAGACCTTTCTCTGCTAGATTGCAGAGCCCATTATTAAATATTTGTTCCCCATGTAGGTATTTACAGACTGTAACCAAGTCATCTGTTAACCTTCTCTTTGTTAAGCTAAATAGATTGAGCTCCCTGAGTCTATCACTATAAGACATGCTTTCCAATCCTTTAATCATTCTCATGGCTCTTCTCTGAACCCTTGCAAATCTATCAACATCTTTCTTGAATTGTGCACACCAGAACTGGACACAATATTCCAGCAGCGGTTGTACCAGTGCCAAATACAGAGGTAAAATAACATCTTCTCTATTCCTACTCAAGATTCCCCTGCTAATGCATCCAAGGATTGCATTAACATCTTTGGCCACAGCATCACGCCAGGCACTCGTATTCAGCTGATCACCCACCACGTCTCTCAAATCCTTTCCAGAGTCATTGCTTCCGAGGACTGAGTTTGAAACCTACTTGGGTACTGTGGGGTGGAATTTTTCCAAGGTTTGTTTGTGGCATTTCTGTTGGAATGTGACATTTATCACCCATGTGTTCTGTGGTCTGGGTAAAGATTGCTCATTTCGAAAAGCGTTATGGATCAGTGGTTGTGCTGTGTGTGTGTGACCAGAGACATCTTGATGCCAACTGGTGGAGGGCACCGGTGTGCATATGGGTTACAGGAATCCCCTGGATCTGCTATTTACAGATTGTCATGTGGTATCTCTAATGAAAGCCTGTGTTTTACTTGCCATCAATAGCATTGTGAAATACATATACGGTTGTTGTGTACGGAGTTATGTACATACAATGAAAATTGTGCCCTTAAGGTCTGTGTCTAGGGATCGATCACTAGGAAAAGTGAAAAGCAGGTTTTTCTTTAGGCAAGAAATGTTTATCCCTCTGTCCATTTACAAATAAACTGAATATAGTCTGGCTCATAATGGGCAGCCATTAGCATTCTAAGTCAACGCTAATGAAGAGCTGGCGGTGAGTTCAAAACGAAACTAACAGGTAAAGGTAAAGGTGGGGGGAGGAGAGGGACCTTATCTCAATGCGACCCTCAAAGATTTGCTGTTTGGTGCTGAGTCACTTTTACAAAGAGCTGCATGCCATCCTTGGTGGAGACCCCACCACCTCTTCCAAGAGTACCATGGATACTTTCAAGAAGCCTGAGTCACAGGCCCCTGCTGCAGGAACTGTCAGGAGGAGGAGGTGGATGAGAAAGAGGAGGAGCAGCATAGGTGACAGGGGAATCCTGCTGTATAGCGAGCCCAGACTTGTTTTTGACTCCACCGCAGTCCAGCCTGTCCCAACAGTTCAGCACGGGTGAGCCTGATGCAGGGGAAGGAACTGTTGGCAATTGTGCAGTTTGCTTTGAAATTACAAGGTTGATACTCCCAGAGTAACAGGACACATCATTTGATTTATTCATTTTTACTTGTGCTAGAACAAGTAGTGGAACAACCAAGAGAGGTAGAGTTGCTATCTGCTTTTCATTCCCCTCTAGAGTTAGGCAGTGGATGCCACATGGAGCAGTTTGTTATGGCGAACAGGGGATGCTAACAGTGAGTTTCGCAAGGGAGTTCTCCAGGTGAAGGAGGAGCAAATACAGCATCTGTGGGGTAAGTGACTGTCTGTAGTGTGTGTTTGTGTTTGGGGGTTACTTGCTGTGTGCTGAGCTTGTGTTTGTTTGTTTGTTTGTTTGTTTTGTTTGTTTGTTTGTTTGTTTGTTTGTTTGTTTGTTTGAAGGACCGTGTGCTGTGGCTGGCAGTTGGAGACTGTGAGCTTCAAAGAAAGGTTTGAAAGCTAGAAGCCTCTGGTAATTGGCTGAGCCTTAATCAGTGGGCGGGGCATTCGCTCAGGCCAGGGCTTTATAAAGCCGCGCACAAGTGACCAGGGAGCTTTGCGAACAGGGAGTTTGGGAAGGGAGTGGGGGTCCCTTGTCGGTTCTATCTGTGCCCCTTTAGTCCCCTTAAAACCTATAAACCAAACTACATTCAAAACCTCTTTCTTTAAACCACCCTTTCATTAACTAGGAGATAATGCAGGCAGAAGCCCAGCAGCAGAGTGGGGGCTATCCAGTTTATTGCACTGAGTGTAGCATGTATGATTACCTGCCCTGTGGGCGGGTGGCGTATGTGTGCAGTCGGTGCAAGGAGCTCCTGGCCCTCAGAGTCCATGTACGGACTTTGGAGGCCAGGGTGGCAGAACTGGAGGAGCTAAGAGAGGCAGAGAGGTATGTTGATGAGGCTTTCCGGGACACTATAGAATTGTCCCACCTCCGGTCAGACAGCCCCTGCGCTGTTGAGGAGGAAGAAAGGCCCAGGGAAGCAGAGCAGTCAATGGAAGCAGAGGGAAACCTTCCCATAGTCGGGACCCTCCTTCCAGATGGTGCTGGGGTTGCCTCTCACACTGAGGTTACCCCTCCGGGGGAGGGAACTCCAGTTTCTAGGAAAAGGCAGGTGTTAGTAATGGGAGATTCGATCATTAGAAACGTAGCTAGCTGAGTTTGTGATGACTGGGAGAACCGTATGGTGACTTGCCTGCCTGGTGCGAAGGTTGCAGATCTCTCGAGGCATCTAGACAGACTTATATGTAGTGCTGGGGAGGAGACGGTGGTCGTGGTACATGTAGGTACCAATGACATAGGGAAGGGTAGGAGAGATGTCCTGGAAGCCAAATTTAGGCTGCTAGGGAAGAGACTGAAATCCAGGACCTCTATGGTGGCATTCTCAGAAATGCTCCCAGTTCCACGCGCAGGGCCAGGTAGGCAGGCAGAGCTTCAGAGTCTCAATGCGTGGATGAGATGATGGTGTAGAGAGGAAGGGTTTACGTTCATTAGGAACTCGGGAAACTTTTGGGATGTGGGGAGCCTATACAGGAGAATGGGCTCCACCTAAACCAAAGTGGAACCAGACTGCTGGCACTAAACATTAAAAAGGTTGTAGAGCAGTTTTTAAACTAGGAGATGGGGGAAAGCCAATTGCTGCAGAGGAGCATGTGGATCGGACACAGACCTCTCTTAGGGGAGAATCTAATGATAGAGAATCTCCAGGTTATAGTCAGGAGCAGAGGACTGAAGAGTATAATGTAAGGGCCAGATCAGATGATAAACAGTCACATAAAAAAGAATCTGGCACATCAGAAAAGGGCAGAGAAATAAACAGGGACAAGTTTTTAAAGTGCTTGTACACAAATGCTAGAAGTCTAAATAATAATATGGGTGAACTAGAGTGCCTTGTGATAAAGGAGGATATTGATATAATAGGCATCACAGAAACCTGGTGGACTGAGGGCAATCAATGGGACACAATCATTCCAGGGTACAAAATATATCGGAAAGACAGAACAGGTCGTGCTGGGGGGGGCGGGAGGAGGAGTGGCACTATATGTGAAAGAAAATGTAGATTCAAACGAAGTAAAAATCTTAAGTGAATCCACATGTTCCATAGAATCTCTATGGATAGAAATGTCATGCTCTAATAAAAATATAACATTAAGGATCTATTATCGACCACCTGACCAGGACAGTAATAGTGATGATGAAATGCTAAGGGAAATTAGAGAGGCTATCAAAATTAAGAACCCAATAATAGTGGGGGATTTCAATTATTCCCATATTGACTGGGAACATTTCGCTTCAGGACGAAATGTAGAGATAAAATTTCTCAATATTTTAAATGACTGCTTCATGGAGCAGCTGGTACACAAGGGGAGAGGCAACTCTAGATTTAATCCTGAGTGGAGCGCAGGAGCTGGTCCAAGAGGTAACTATAGCAGGACCACTTGGAAATAGTGACCATAATATAATAACATTTAACATCCCTGTGGTGGGAAGAACATCTCAACAGCCCAACATTGTGGCATTTAATTTCAAAAGCAGGAACTATACAAAGATGAGGGTGTTAGTTAAACAGAAATTAAAAGGTACAGTGACTAAAGTGAAATCCCTGCAAGCTGCATGGGCACTTTTTAAAGACACCATAATAGAGGCCCAACTTCAATGCATACCCCAAATTAAGAAACACAGTAAAAGAACTAAAAAAGAGCCACTGTGGCTTAACAACCATGTAAAAGAAGCAATGAGAGATAAAAAGACTTCCTTTAAAAAGTGGAAGTCAAATCCTAGTGAGGCAAATAGAAAGGAGCATAAACACTGCCAAATTAAGTGCAAGAGTGTAATAAGAAAAACCAAAGAGGAGTTTGAAGAACGGCTAGCCAAAAACTCCAAAGGTAATAACAAAATGTTTTTTAAGTACATCAGAAGCAGGAAGCCTGCTAAACAACCAGTGGGGCCCCTTGACGATCGAGATACAAAAGGAGCACTTAAAGACGATAAAGTCATTGTGGAGAAACTAAATGGATTCTTTGCTTCAGTCTTCACGGCTGAGAATGTTAGGGAGATTCCCAAACCTGAGCTGGCTTTTGTAGGTGACAAATCTGAGGAACTGTCACAGATTGAAGTATCACTAGAGGAGGTTTTGGAATTAATTGATAAACTCAACATTAACAAGTCACCGGGACCCGATGGCATTCACCCAAGAGTTCTGAAAGAACTCAAATGTGAAGTTGCGGAACTATTAACTAAGGCCTGGTCTACACTAGGAGTTTATGTCGAATTTAGCAGCGTTAATTCGAATTAACCCTGCACCCGTCCACACAACTAAGCTATTTAGTTTGACATAGAGGTCTCTTTAGTTCGATTTCTGTACTCCTCCCCGACGAGGGGAGTAGCGCTAAATTCGACATGGCCATGTCGAATTAGGCTAGGTGTGGATGGAATTTGACGCTAATAGCTCTGGGAGCTATCCCACAGTGCACCACTCTGTTGACACTCTGGACAGCAGTCCGAGCTCGGATGCTCTGACCAGCCACACAGGAAAAGCCCCGGGAAAATTTGAATTCCTTTTCCTGTCTGGCCAGTTTGAATCTCATTTCCTGTTTGGACATTGTGGCGAGCTCAGCAGCACTGGCAGCGATGCAGAGCTCTCCAGCAGAGGAGTCCATGCAATCTCAGAATAGAAAGAGGGCCCCAGCATGGACTGACCGGGAAGTCTTGTATCTGATCACTGTGTGGGGCAATGAGTCTGTGCTTTCGGAGCTGCGCTCCAAAAAACGGAATGCAAAGACCTACGAGAAGGTCTCCAAAGCCATGGCAGACAGAGGATACAGCCGGGATACAACGCAGTGCCGCGTGAAAATCAAGGACCTGAGACAAGGCTACCAAAAAATCAAAGCGGCAAACAGACGCTCCAGATCCCAGCCCCAGACATGCCGCTTCTACGAGGCACTGCATGCCATTCTAGGTGGGTCTGCCACCACTGCCCCACCAATGTGCGTGGACTCTGACGATGGGATAGTGTCAACGGCCGGTTCCTCGGTGATGTTCGTGGACGGGGAAGATGAGGAAGGAGATGAGGCAGACGAGGCAGTCGACAGCGCTTACAACGCTGATTTCCCTGACAGCCAGGATCTCTTCATCACCCTCACGGAGATCCCCTACCAACCCTCCCTGGCTGTTAACCTGGACCCTGAATCAGGGGAAGGATCAGTCGGTACGTGCTTTAAACATGTAAACATTTATTTTTAATGGAACAAGAATCTGAACAATGTGAAAAGAAGGTCAATATATATGGGGATAGAACAGAAATCCTCTTGGGAGATCTCCATGAAGCTCTCCTGGAGGTAATCGAAAAGCCTACGCATGACGTTCCTGGGGAGAGCTGCCTTATTGGGTGCTTCATGGTAGGACACTTTTCCACGCCAGGCTATCATCAGGTACTCTGGGAGCATTGCCTCCACAAGCATGGCAGCATAGCCCCCTGGTTTGTGCTGGCTTTCACGCAGCATGCGCTCTCTATCTGTGTCAGTGATCCTCCTCAGGGTGATCTCGCTCGGCGACTCCTGCATTGAATTAGGGGAATTAGGGTAATGTTAGTATTGGGAATGCTTCACTGTTCCTTTGCTTAACAATAAGCGTCAGTTTACAGCCATGTGGTGGAGGCTGCAGAGGGGCAGCATACAGGGATCTTTCCCAGGGACAGCCGCAAGGGGGTGGAACAGGGGCAAGTTCATGCTTTCCGGATTGCCTGCAGCAGGAGGGCACTGCTATACATTAAGTTTTAAGTAGCCAAAAGTCTACGGCTTACCATGCCTGCCTGCTCCACGGATTCTGCTGTCCTGCCCCGCTTGTCTGATCTCCAGTGCAAGACCCCAGGCAATGAATGCGAAGGCCGAAAATTCGAACTTGTCCTGAGTGTGCATGAGATAGGTGCTGTGCATGGTCTTGTTCACAGAGACAGACTAGACTGTGTTCATTGTTCGCAAAAATGTATCTTTGTAAGGAATTCACTCCCTTTTTCCCATCACACAGCTGCGACTGTCTCCCGACCTGCCCCAGCATCCCCCTCACAGAGGCTGGCGCAGATTAGGCGGCGAAAGAAAAGGACACAGGACGAGATGTTCGCTGAACTTATGGGCTGCTCCCGAGCCGAGGCGGCCCAGCAGAGCCAGTGGAGGGAGAACCTCTCTCAGTACCAGCGCTCACACAGCGAACGGGAGGACAGGTGGCGTCAAGAGGACCAGCAGGCGACTCAAACGCTGCTTGGACTAATGAGGGAGCAAACGGACACGCTCCGGCGCCTTGTGGATGTTCTGCAGGACCGCAGGCAGGAGGACAGAGCCCCCCTGCAGTGTATCTGCAACCGCCCTCCCCCGCCACAAAGTCCCATACCCCCCTCACCCAAAGTAACAAGAAGGAGGGGCGCCAGGGGCCGTGAAAACTGTCACTCCACTCCTGCAGAGTGCTCAATTACCAAAAAGCTCTCATTCCCTAAATTTTGAGAAGTCCTTTCCTTCCTGCCTCACCCAAGCCCCAATCCCAGTTTCATCCCCTAACTGTCTAGTTGATTATTAAAAATACTTTGCTGTTAATTACTGTTTCCGTCATGTTCTTGTACAGAAGACTGTGTTTGAAGGGGGGAAGGAAGGGGGTTGGTAATTGGACAGGACAGTCACCTTTACCAGGGTACAGATGTGGGGGCAGGATCAGCAGCAGGTCACACACACAGTGCAGTCAGTAGGCACCCTGGTCGGTCTGGGAGGTGGTTTTCATGTTCTGTGTGGGTGGGGGGTACGTGACTTTGTGGCGGGGGAGGGCGGTTACAGATCTTATGCAGCGGTCCTTGTCCTGGACCACAGAGCCACGCAGCAGGGGAATCTGTAACCGTCCTCCCCCGCCACAAGGTCACATAGCCCCTGCACACAGAGTCCCGAAAAGGAGGGATGGCAGGCTCCGTTGAAACAACCAGTCCGGCACTGCAGACCGCTCTAGGAGCAGGAGCCTGTCATTCCTCGAGTTTAGAAGCGGTCTTTACATCACTACACACCCTACTCAGCACAGTCTGCATCCCAGTTTCAACCCTTTAACGCGAAGTCGTTAATAGAGAAAACGTTGTTAATTAACAATGTTCCATGTATTTTATTTTTAAACGTGTGTTGGAAGGGGGGAAACGTGGTGAACGGGGTATGTAACTGCAGAGGATAGTCAACAGTAACTGGGTAAAGAAACAGGGGCAGGTTCAGCTTCTCTGTAAAGAAACTGCCTCCTCTATGTTAGCTCAGTATAAATCTGGGCTTTCTCTCTTTGGGCCCAGCTGTTTGTGTCCCTTATCCCACTCGATGGGGTAGCTGGAGTGCTGTGGAACATCAGACTGCTATGTTCACAACATACCCACAGGGACTTCAGATAAAAACATATATACTCTTGTGGGAAGACTGCAACATAACAGTGTTATTTCTTAGCATTCAAAACAATAATACACACAAGAACTCAAAACCAGAGAGGGAGACAAAGCAGGCTGCTCTCTAATACAAAGATGCACAACATATCCCACCTTACTCTAGGCTGATTGGCTGCAGATTGATTGCTGCTAAGTCCAGATCACACACAGAACCCCTAGCCTGCAAGCAGGACCAAGATACTTCCGTGAGCATTTAAAGGGACAGCTTACAATTTCAATACGCCACACAGACTCGGTACCAGGACAACAAATGCCACAAAAAACTTTTCCTGCAGTAGAAGTTCCAGAATGTGTGAGCTAATTTTAGTGAAATGTGTTGAGCTCTGGAACAAGTTACACACCATTTAGCTTGTGATCCTTGGGATTTCTCAGGATAAAGCTTCCACAAGCTAAAAAGTGGCTATAGAGATTTGTTGGCTTTCTTCAGTCCTGCACTGATGCATTTCTGAAGTGTAACTGACACGTTTATTGTTCACTTTAGTAGGTGTTGCTTGGTTGATACTGGCCATTAAATTACAAGGTTATGAAATTTACGGCCAGATCCTGGGCCCTCCACTCTGTCTGCTTATGCTGAACTGACAGGAACAAAGTTGATTTAAACAGCTAGGTGGGGATTCCTTTGGTGTAAGGGGAATTCCCATGTGGCATAGAGCCAGCATCGGGCATAAAGGGGTTGGAAAAGGAATCTCACACTTATCATGCACTGTATTTCAAGAAAACCAGGGCATGAGATTTTCTCCCTTTCCCCTTACCCTTGAAGCAAGAGTATCCCCTGTTGAAGGCAGGAATTTGGACTTGATCCAGTATGACAAATGGCCAGGAACTGACCTATCTCAGGTATCAGCTACTCGTATACTACAGTTCATCCCTAATCTTGGTTAGAAGAAAATTAGTGGGAGGGTACAGAAAACTTTGATTGCAGTTTTATTGGCCCTTAATGCCAAAGGCAGAATCTGTCAGGTTGCCAAGAAGCAGCAAGAGACTCGCTCTTCTTGCTACATCAGCCCCTCTGCACACTGCAGAAGAAAGTGACAGGCCAGATTCAGAGCTAGATCACAGTACGTTAGCCTGCCAAACTGCAAATCATCCCCTGGCTGCAGGTTACTCGTGGAGGGAAGATGTTTGTTTATAGTGAGAGCAAATTAATCATGCAGCTGCTAGCAAAGGAAACATACCCTGTGGATACTGGATGAAGGAAGGGTGTACTTCTAGTAGGAAGAATAGAGCTGGGACCCTTTCCTCTAACTGCGGAGGAGCCAGCCCCACCTGCAGCAAGTGTGCTCTGCAGAGCATGAGGACTGCACCCTGTTATCCTCATGCTGCATGCTGCACTCCAGTACAGGGTGTGGCAGTGGGTATGCGCCCCAATGTAGAGAGCTCATGAGACACCAGCTCCCAGGTGCTTTGGCAGGGCTGGTGCCCTGGAGAGAGCCCCTGTGTATCTGGTATAAACTGGAGTGCACTTTAAGTTCTGGACACTCCTAAACATGTAGCTTCATGGATGGCTCTGAGCTGCAAATCACAAGGCACAGCGATTCATCTCCCCAGGCACGGGAAGACAATCAGTTACTGTCGCATTAGGGTGCACGCTTCCCCTCAGCACAGAGTAGCAGCAGCACAGAAATGTGCGTGCCAGCTCTAAGCTGCCACTTGCAGAACTTTGTGCTTCAGTGCCAGTTGCACACATTGCACTCTGCTGAATGACTCGACTGCAGCCTGGTGCCAGCTACCCGGTCACTAGTATATTAGTAACATCGGGGAGTGGTTTGGGGATAGTCTGATGCTGAATCCAGAGTGGCTGTCACTTGGTCACTGGATGCTGCTCCACTTTCCTGCAGCTCTCCTGGCACTGAGACTCATTGCTCCATTTCCATCAGGAGCTTCGCGCAGGGCTGCTCAGAGGATTCAGGGGGCCAGGGGCAAATCAATTTTGGGGGCCCCTTCCATAAAAAAAATTGCAATACTATATTCTCATGGGGCAAATTGCCCCACTTGCTCCCCCCCCCCACGGGCGGCCCTGGGAAAAATGAACCTTGTGCATCTCGGCACAAACCCAGTTTTGAGAAAACTTCTTTACAAGGTATCACTGGTTCTCAGCATCAGCTAGTGCTAAAAGGCACTAAAGCTCACTAAAAGGGTTGGACAAATATTTTCCATCAAAACTTTTTTTTGATCGAAAACTAGGGATTTTTAAAAAGCAGAACAAAATCACAGACAATGGCTGCTTTCCTTCAAAATTTGTTGTGTTTTTTTTAATTGAAAAGCTGAAATTAGTCTGCCAAAACCTGAATATGGTTTGGGGTTTCAGAAGTGTGTGGCCAAATATTTGCTGTTTGCTGTGTTTGATTATTTAAAGAAATAATAAAAAATTCTGTTTAAAAAAAATCCAAAACTTTTGAACCACCTCAGCTTGTGACCAAACGCCTGAGCCCATCCAGTCAGAGATTTTTCCAGGTTTCTGATACTCTGCTGGCTTCCTTGACTCATATCTGGCTCCATAACTTTGGGTTCATTTAGCTTAGAACATAAGAACTAGAGGTCCCTTCCAACCCTAATATTCTAATATTCTATGAACAGCCATACTGGGTCAAACAAAAGGTCCATCCAGCCCAGTATCCTGTCTACTGACAATGGCCATTGCCAAGTGCCCCAGAGGGAGTGAACCTAACAGGCAATGATCAAGTGATCTCTCTCCTGCCATCCATCTCCACCCTCTGACAAACAGAGGCTAGGGACACCATTCCTTACCCATCCTAGCTAATAGCCATGAATGGACTTAACCTCCATGCATTTATCTGTTTCCTAGATACTGGCTCCATGGGGTCCCTCACAAACTGGAGATGGTTACTGTGGGTTTGTCTTTAATACAGTTTATCTACATACTCCACGAACTGAGCATTTGAGCTTGTTACAGAATCTGGGATGAGCCTATGTTGTGAAAACTGAAATGCTCAAAATAGCACATGCATATGAATGGACACAGGGTGCTAAAATTAAATTAACCCAGGGGTTCTCAAACTGGGGGTCGGGACCCCTCAGGGGGTCCCGAGGTTATTACTGGGGTCGCGAGCTGTCAGCCTCCACCTCAAACCCCACTTTGCCTCCTGCATTTATAATAGTGTTAAATATATTAAAAAGTGTTTTCAATGTATGGCGGGGGTCGCACTCAGAGGTTTGCAGCCCCACCCCCTTACCACGTGGCTCTGAGCAGGGAGGAGCTCAGGCCCCGCTGGAGGCACGCTGCAGCTGTTCAGGGACGCTCCTGGATGTGCTGAGGCTCCTGGAGAGGGGAGGAGGCGGGGTCGGGCTGGGGCAGGAGCCTCAGCCGTTCTGGGCGGCCCTGGCTTCACGGAACATATTAAGTCTCAGTTTGCCAGTCCCATTTGTATATTTTGCCATATTTTTTAAGCAGGGAAAGCCTTTATGTAAGTGACAAGGACACGCCATCCGGCCCAGCCCAAGCACTCTTAAAATTCTGGATGTGGAGCTAACTCTCTATCAAGGATGCGTCCCCACCAGAGCACCTCCTTTGGAGGTGGTATGGGAAGTGCGTCCAGCAGGAGCATTCAGTGCAGTCTAGTGATGACAGGCTCTCAGCCCTCTGGCCGAGGCCTTCTGATTATTTCTCCCCTTTTGGGAGTTCCAAGAGAAACAAACAATCCAAGGGCAGCAAAAGAATTAACCAAAAGGGCAAAACCTGTAGGCAGTCCCAGCCAGATCCTTGGCCTCTCTCCAATGTTCGCTGAGGTCTCCAGCACAAGCTACAGCATACAGTCCCTTCTCCCTTTTTAATAAAGGGGACCTGGGTTCCCTTTCTGTGAGGGCAGAGGATCTGCTAACTTCCAGGCCTCTTCCTAGGAGCTGGGAAGCTCAATTGCCTGCTCCCCTCCCAGGATTGTCCATCTTTCTTTCTTTCTTGTCATTTTATGGCACAGCAGCCTCAGCACATGAGGCTATGACCGCCACCTACCCCTGTTTTGACATAAGCAAAAACTAAATCCTCTCACCCAGTCCTGTCTCTTTAAAAAAGCAAAGTAGTGTTTGTTCAATGCTACCCCACGGTCTCAATACTCTCCCCAGCCCTTCAGACTGTTCTTTCACCTTGAGGCAACTCATCAAGAATCTTTCCTTCTGTGCCATTCTCCCTGCATTGCCAAAGCAGATGCGCACCTGTTTCTCTAAATTTCCATGTGTCACGCAACCCAGCTGGATGCATGGTTAGCAAATATAAATCACCACTTAGGTCACAGTGACCTGCTAGCATTCAAAAGATAGTTACTTTGCTTCTTCGATCATAGCTATTAACCAAACCAGTATGCTAAAGTTGAGGGCATATGTCATAGAACCTTCACCCTTTTTTCTCTTTGCTCCATAGTTTGTGCCATTCCTTCTTAAGTTCATTCCTAACCAAACTTTTGATTAAAGGGATCTTCATAAAAACCTCCTCATTTTTAAGACATTTTTGGCTGCTTTAGGTACCATTTCATTGCCTGGTATCCGACACATGCCGAAATCCACACTAATGCTATATGTATACTTAACTGTATTGTTTCCATAGTTAAGAACAATATTTCATTGATTAAGTCATTCCTACTTTCCAATGATCCCTTTCTGATTACCATTATAGCTGATAAAGAGTCAGATAGGATAGCAACCATAGTTGGGCATGCACCCCTTATTCAGATTAGTGCCAACAGTATGCCCATCAATTTGGCTGTCATAATGGCTACAAAACTGAATAGTCAGAGATTTCTTAATTCTCAATTCAAGGATGCAAAAGGCCATTCTCACTCCACCCTTATTGTCATCTCTAGAGCTGTCAGTATAGATCTGGCAATGCTGACCCCATTTAGACTCATAGACTCTTAGACTTTAAGGTCAGAAGGGACCATTATGATCATCTAGTCTGACCTCCTGCACAAAGCAGGCCACAGAATCTTACCCATCCACTTCTATAACAAACCCCTAACCTATGTCTGAGTTACTGAAGTCTTCAAATTGTGGTTTGAAGACCTCAAGCTGCAGAGAATCCTCCAGCAAGTGACCCATGCTGCAGAGGAAGGCGAAAAACCTCCAGGGCCTCTGCCAATCTGCCCCGGAGGAAAATTCCTTCCCGACCCCAAATTTGCCATGTATAAACTCATAAATCTTAAGTATCATATTTGACAGGCCTGCTTTTCCATTTGTTGTTATTGTATAATTCCAAATCCACAACTGCAGAGACAACTGTCCAGCTGTCATTTGATTTCCCAGGACTACAGATTTTCATTTCTTCCAGTCCTTCCTTTTCACCCAGGCCTTTTACCCACCTTTTGATGCCGTTAGCATGTGGAGTTTGTAGCGCCCAGTTACATCTTGTCTACTTAATCCCTACAGACCTGGTATATTTTTGTAGTACTCTTATCTCCACTGTTTCCATTAACCTTACCCCAAACAGTTAAATCTAACAATTCCATCCTTCAGTTTATAGGCTTTCTCTGATTGCTACCTGCAGCACCAACAAGTGTCGTAATACTTGCATCACGTGTGATTGGCAGAGCTTGGGCATGGGTCGACTCTAATTTTTTAAGTGTTGATTTAGAAGCTGAATTAAAGGCTTAGCACTCACAATCTATAACAGGTCTAATTAATGCCCTATACAGCATCAGCAAGGTGTTCTCATCTGCACCCCAATTGTCCCCAGCAATATTTTTAAGCACATTCAGCCAATTTTTTCATTTAGTCTTGATATTATCTATTTGACCCTTCCAAGTTAGTTTGTTATCAAGTATAACTCCTAAGAACGTAACGTTTTGAACTACCTGAATTGTTTCTGCATAAAGTTCCCTTCTCCCCCAAGCTTCCTTTTTGTGATGATCATTCCCTTTGCTTTAGCAAGTGAGAACTTAAATCCCCAGGAATCGCCCTGAATGCCTCATTGGTTCTTTCCATAACTATCTTAAGTCCTCTAAGTTTGGCCCATACAGTCATCTGCAAATAGAGTAATATTTATTCCTGCCTGTGTGCTCTTGGCGAGGTCACTAATCATAATGTTAGACATGGTAGGGCTGATAAGACTTTCCATTAGTTTATAAACATTCAACAATGCCAACCCCACCCTGACTAGTACGGTTCTACCACTTAAGCTGTTGCTTATCCAGCAGAACATTCTTATTATTATTCCAGTTGTAGCCTTCCCTCTACAGCGTGTCATACAATGTCCAAAGAGACAGTTCTCATAACCTCTCTGTTCCTCATGCCTTTTTGTATTTCTGTTTCTAACCTTACAATATGATCCTCTGTGCATCTTTCTTTCCAGAACCTATCTTGTTCACTCTTTATAATTTCATTTTTTCCAAGTATGCTACTAATCTCTCATGTATCATTATTTCCATACTTTTGCCCACACGCAATGTGAGGGTGCTAGGTCAATGTGCATCAGGTATTTTGCATAATTTTGCCAGGTTTCCCTATCGGTATAACCGCCGCTGGCTTCCGTTCTGCTGGTGGTTTTCCTTTTCCTTGTGTATTATTCTATCATTTCAATAAAACTCTTAAACTTCCTTCTGGTAGGTGCTTGTGCAGGTGCAACAGTGAGAGGGCCCTCCAGAGTGCACATCTCTGGGCAATTGCTACACCCTGTAGGTGTTCAGAGTCAATTGACCTCCAGCCTTGTGCTTTACCAGACCTCCTGAGGCAGGGTCTAATCACTTAGAAATCCAGCCATGGCCGTGTCTTATTGGTTAAACATCAGCTTCCCCAGCTGCAAATTTACATCCTCAGCATTGACTCAGCTAATGTAGCTGTCATTCAAGTGTTAGTGATCTGCCAGAAATAGCACTTGATACATCAGCTATTAAGGACTGGAGTCTGATGGCTTCCAACAGGAGAAATTGGTCCCAGAGCATCCAGTGGATGGAGGGTGTGCTTTCACCCATGCTCACCTTCAGAGCCCCCGGGTGTTGCCAATGCATCTCTAAATACCCTGGCACAGGCACTTCCTGACATTCATACTGGGGTAGTCTGGCTGAGACCCTGTGCAGCTCCCTGGGGCCAAGGGAAGAGGTGAATTAAAGTGGCCACAACCTCAGGTGCACTGGGGGACTGGAGAGGGAGCCAAGAAGCCCCAAGCATGGGTACACTGGCGGGAAGGAGACATGGCCAGGTACTTCCAGATCGCCCTGTAATGAGGGCTCCATTTTGGAAAGTGGGGAGTTTGGGACCGTATTTCTCCTTAGATGCTGAGTTCTATGCTATTCAGGAACAGGGAGTCTGGGGGATGTGCTGGCAGAGGATCCCTGCAACTGGTGCGAGCATCCCCTGGATAAAAAGGACCTGCCAAGTTCGGGGCATAGACATTGTAAGCTGCTTAAGAGGCCAACTCAGGGGCAGACTACAGAGGTTTAACGACGGCACAAATATCACAGTCTAAATCAAGCTCAGTCCCTCCTGCTCCCAGCAGCTGAGTCCTGAGCTGGGGTCCATGCTGCGCTGTCAAGGATTGAGGACAACACGGACACCCAGAGCAAAACAGAGGATGCAAGAACATGCTCTGCGCTAGGAGCCAAACTCTGCCTCATGCCCACCCTGGACAGCCTTAGCAATGGCCCCAAGTGTTTCATCCACAGCCCTGTGAGACCATCCCCCTCTGATGGCTTTAATGCTGTCAGTCAGCATTGTGTGTCTGGCAATGTACATGGTCGGCAAAGTAGCACTGACTCTGGGAGAAACCAGCCAGCACCCCTTCCTTAACATTCGAGTACCAGGCCTGAAGGGGCGGGCTCTCAAATCCTGCATAGCATTCACTGTACCATAAGTCCCATGGGACTTGGAGACAACTGACATGTGGCCTTAAAATGGGATGTTCCACTCTGACAGTGCCACGTTGCAGTGGTTCTCACCCTGTAGTCAGTGGCCACTGGTACTCCGCAGAGCTGCCAAAGGGCTGACAAATCATGTCATCTTGGCTCTTACTCTTTGCTTCTAGCTTCTTCATGTAAAGGAGAAAATGGAGGCCTGTTAAAACAGCTGGAACCAAGGAAGAGGAGAGAGCAGATCGTCACTTCAGAGGAGGAACAGGGGAGAGAGGAAGTGCTCTTAAAGATCCGGACCACCTCCAGAACTATAAAATAACTAAATTCCTTCCTCATCTGACAGGGTGCTGTTAGCAGCTATAAACAGACCCTCTGTTGACAGCCAGCACCCTGGTTACTTAGAACACACGGGACACTGGGTGTAGTTAGAGTAGGAGGGAATTAGGCAGTCTGATTGAGTTTGAAAGGTTAGAGGGGATCCTTTGCGCCTATGGGGGTATGAGGATTAAAAATACTGTTCAGCTTGGAAAAGGGATGACTAAGGGGGGATATGATAGAGGTCTATAAAATCTTGACCGGTGTGGAGAAAGTAAATAACAACGTGTTATTTACTCCTTCACCTAACACAAGAACTAAGGGTCACCCAATTAAATTAAATTATAGGCAGCAGGTTTAAAACACATCAAAGGAAGTACTTCATCACACAACGCACACTCAACCTGTGGAACTCCTTGCCAGGGGATGTGGTGAAGGCCAAGACTATAACAGGGTTCAAAAAAGAACTAGATAAGTTCTTGGAGGATAGGCCCATCAATGGGTATTAGCCAGGATGGGCAGAGATGCAACACCATGATCTGAGTGTCCCTAGCCTTTGTTTGCCAGAAGCTGGGAGTGGACAACAGGGGATAACTGTCTGTTCTGGTCATACCCTCTGAAGCACTTTGCACTGGCCACTGTCGGGAGACAGGATACTGGGCTAGATGGACCACCAGTCTGACCCAATATGGCCATCCTTATGTTCTTATAGGGCGTCTGATGAGCTAATGAGGTAATTAGCTCACTAGCTAGGTAGCACAGACGAGAAAGCAAGCAGTATAAAAGGCTGAGTCAGGGAACACAAAGGAAGTCCCTTCTATCTGCTGCTACATTGTGTTGTACCTGGAGCATAAGAAAAGAAATAATAGTGAAGTTATCTGGTGGAGCGTGTGCTTTTAATCACCAGGAGGGCTTACCACCCTGGCTTTCTAGGGCTGGTAAGAACCTGCCAATTTGCCAACACCTGTTAATGCTTTTCCACATAAAATGATTGCTGCAGGTGTCACAGGGATGTTCCACAAGCATGGATGGGTGGGGAAGAGGGTCCATGGGATTGGGAACAGGTGGGAAGGTGTCCATGATGAGTTCTCTCTACTAACGCACAGTATAGCAAATGCCCATGGGACAGCAAAAAGGAGATTTCATTTATCTTTGGGATGAGCTTGTCATGCTGACAGGCCAGGTGCCAGCTTACATCAGGGTCCAGGCTCTCAGCTGGGCACTGACAGTTACCCTGCTGGAATCTGTCTGGCTCACATTGATAAAATATCAGAGGGGTAGCCGTGTTAGTCTGGATCTGTAAAAGCAGCAAAGAGTCCTGTGGCACCTTATAGACTAACAGACATATTGGAGCATGAGCTTTCGTGGGTGAATACCCACTTCGTCAGATGCATGTGACAAAATGGGTATTCACCCACGAAAGCTTATGCTCCAATACGTCTGTTAGCCTACAAAATGCCACAGGACTCTGTCGTTTTTTATTGATAAAATAGATATTAGAATTATAAAGAACATGTTTAGTGCTTAGACTCTATTGAATGTTTGTGAGTTGCTGCCTGCATTAATCTCGCTTGTAATATCTGTGTCCCATATTGTAACATAATATTTGCGTGGTTGTATTGTGAGCGTCTGTGACTCTATGAATTGCCACACAGGAAAGCAACACTAATTAGTGTGCTCTTCTACAGAAATTGTTATGCCCCTCCCGAAAGAGGAGACCCATCTAGATCAGATGGGCTGTGATTGATGCTTACAACTGGAAACTCTTTACATCTGGATTGAGAAACTATCAACAAAAGGACTAAAGATTCATATTGTTCTGCTCTCCTCACTGTGAAGATGGAACTAAGGATCTCTGTGCTGCTTGGGCTCTGGAGGGGAAGGTGTTTCTAGGCATAAGCAAGAGATCACCCACTGTTTAGCCTGTCTTAGCCCTAAAAGATGAATGGAGATTGCTGATTATAGAAACCTAAGACTGTAACTCATTCATGTGTCTATGTTTGCTTGCTTTAACCTTGTAAATAACTCACCAATTTAATAAATCTTCATATTGTTTATTATAGAATTGGCTACAAACGTTGTCTTCGGTGTGAGACCTAAAGCACAACTGACCTGGGGTAAGCGACTGGTCCTTTGAGATTAGGAGTAACCTGAATATTGCTGTGATTCTTGGTACAAGGAGTCATCTGTCACAGAGATACACTCACTGGGATGGCAAGACAGACCAGAGCACCGCAATGTGACTCCGCGGTAAGGCTGTTAAAGCACCTGAGGAGTTTGGACTTGGTGCAGTTGGTTGGTGAAATCTAAGTGTAGAAATCACAACCAACATGGGGATTGTGCCCTGGTTTTTAACAGGCTGCCCTGAGCTTGGTACTCACGCTCTTGCATCACCAGTGGGACCTTCACAGAGATGACAAACTGAGGCTCTGCTAGTGCGCTATGCAACTGTCAAAGATCACAGAGCACCTAGTATAGGAGTAAAGGGAGCTGGCCCTGGTATCTTGATCACATTCTAGTCCAGGCAATTACATCCTGCCTCATTCAGACTTCAGTTAGATTTGACGCTCTTCTTCACTTCCTGTCCTAAACCGTGATGCATTGCTGTGTGAGCTGTTGAACAGCTGTCATGTTCCATCCAGGAGGTGGGTGCATGTTCATGACGAGTGAAGTGATCTATGTCTATACTGCCTACAAAGCAATTTGTGATCCTTTGAAATGAAAGGAGCTAGCTAAGTGCAAGTCATTATCATTATCTTTCAATGTTTACTTGATAATGTTCAATTAAGTCCTACGCTGCGCGATATGAATAATTGAAAGGTACATAGTGGCTCTGAGGAGCAGATTAATGGATAGTAACAAGGGACAGGAACACAAACAAGACCGATCCCAGCTAGGATATGTAATAGTTCTGTGGGGCGGAATTCAGAGCATTGTATAGAGAACTCTCCCCTTACAAATATGGCTGACTCAGAGGTTCTTGGGCATGGGGGCAACACCCAGAGTTCCAAAGCTGCCACTGCTGGGATGTGCCATTCCAAATCCAAGACAAAACCTTGCTTCTCAGAAGGCAAATCCAACCTGGAGACTGGGATTTCACTTACCTGCAGAGCCCTGCTCTGTACCCAGCAGAGCGGAGATGACTAGAACAACTATCCAGAATGCAGGCAGCTGCACCACTGACATATTCAGATAGAGCAGGAGGGATGAGAATGAAATGAAAAGGAGCCTCACCCCAGAAAGAGCCACCCACGCCCCTGCTGAAGAACCAGATGTGCCATAAGGGGCACTGCCCGTGTCAGAAGTCTGACGGCCTCTACTGGGTCACTGCGCTGCTGTTTGTGGAGAGGGGTCCTGTTGCACTGGCACATCTATCCCCAAGCACCTGCAGAAAGGAGTGAAAAGGCCCGGAGCGGAGCTGGCCAAACAGGCAGTGGACTCCCCCAGACTCTGCCTACCACAGGTGCCAAGGCGAGTCGCTGCTTTCAGTTGGGAGTGCCCATGTTCACAGTATGGTCGTGATCTTGACGCTCCCCCTTGAGGGGACTCACATGCCTGCCTGGGCTGCTCAGGCTGAGCTCCCCCATCTGGTTAGACAGATAAGTGGAGGTGCGGCCCAGCCACCAACCAAGTATGGCACTGAGCTGAGCCCATTGTGCTGAGTTCCGCAGCCTCCCACCCCCTGGTCTCCCCTCTGCGCTTGGCTGAGCAGTGAAATAGATGACAACGCTGATATTCAAAGTTCAGAGCCCCACACCAGTGCCTGCCCTGACCCCACCCCCTGTGAGGATCTGAGTTCCCTCAGTGCTGGGGGGAGGGGAGACTGGCCCAAATTCCCAGCTCTGGTCAACCCCCCCCCCTCCATTGTTCCCCTGCTGATACCTGACCCCTCCACTGCAGGACATGGCCGTGGTTGCAATGGCTTTACGGCAGGACATGGCTGTAAATGTTGTGGTTCAGCAGTACCTGTCCCAGCCCCCCACTGCAGGGGGTGGCTGTGAGGGCCATGGCCATGGCTCACCCAACCCCCCTCTCTACCACTGTCCCGCGTGGCTGTGAGTGCCGAACACCCGACCCTGCAAGGCATGCCTGTGGGTGCTGTGACTTAGCAGTACCTCACCTCCGCCTTGTGCAGGGCATGAGCAGGCCCTCACCAGAGACACACAATCCCCATACTCCCAAAAGCTCTCCTTGCAGAGGTGCTAGGCCCCACAGGAGCAGGATTCCTGTGCTTCAGAGCAAATACGTGAGATTGTTGTCATCTCACTCCGGGTGCATTTTGAGAATTACTTCATTAAAATGGAAGGTGAGTAGAGGATTTTATACTCTGCTCACGTGCTGCCAACTCTCACAATTTTATTGCAGGTTTCATGACATTGGGTGTTTTTCTTAAAGTGCCAGCTCCTGGAGTCTTGTGATGGTGTGAGACTTTCAACTTTCATTTAAGAAAAAAGTACACTTCTCGCCCTCACAGTTGTGGAGGAAAGCTGCAAGATAGGCCCCCTCAGAGCTCAAAAACAGGCAAGCAAATAAAAAGAATCCCTAAAAATCTCAGTATTTTCAAGCTAATCTCATGATATTCGGGGGCCCTGACTCCTGATTTCTGAGTGCTTGGGGTTGGCACAACTGCACACATTGAGGCCTTTGCCACGTCCTGTAAGGCTAACGTGCTGCAGACCACACGGGAGCTTGCCTAGCAATGCTACGGAACTGTGATAACAGCAGCATGGATTTGTCCAGGCTCAAACATTTGAGATTTGTCCCGCAGCCCCAACAGATGAGTGAGCTGGAGGATCAAGAGGGAGAACGACACTTGCTGGAGGCTGCTACGACTGAAGTGGCCACAAAAGCCCAGAGGGACTATAACCTCCAGACTCAGGGACTGACTGGTGCCAGCACAGCACCTCGAGCAAGGGGACGTTGGCCACAGTAACCACGCGCGTTAACAGCCTACAATGGCGGAGGAACTGGCAAGTCATAATTGCAGCAATGCTGCACAGACAGTGTTACACGAGAACGTGACGCTTAAACAAGCCTCCCAGTCGCTCAGCACCCACTGAAGAGTTACGGAGGGAGAGGCACTAGTAGTGAAAGCAGAAATGCTAGAAATGCCAATAACAGTTTGGTCAAAGAAGGGGCAGGGAAAGAAGTCGTAGGGGAAAGGCCAGGGAACTGGAGACCTCTGGTTTTCAGGTGCATCACATCTGGGTCACTCTCGTCCAGCTCATTCACTTTCAGGGGTGACAAGCTTCTTTCCCCTCTTCGTTTTGGCCAGATGCTGTGCCTGCCCACCAGGCCTTTGGGAACAGTGCTTTGGAGCTGGGGACTTCCGGCCATGCCCTGGTCCGTCAGTATCCACCCCCCAAAGGCCACCCTCCACATGAGCCCCCTCACTGGCACTCGTAGCAGAGGGTGCGCAGATTAGACAGGCACAGAGACCTGGCCCCTTCCCCCGTGGCCCCTGGCTGTGGCACAGTGGCAGGGCAGAGCGGGAGACGTTTGTGTGATTAATCAGAAGTCGCGGGCCTGCGGACTTTCTCCCTGTGATCAGCCCTGCCCCTGTGTGAGGGGAGAAGGCTGCTGAGCTTCAGTTAACCCCTTGTTCACTGGGGGCCAGTGCCTCTCTACCAGCTCGCACACATTACTGCGTAACGAAGCAGGGATGGGATTCGGACTCTCACAGCCGCAGCGTGCAGAGACCGCAACTCCCCCTTGGCCAGCTAGAGGACTGTTCCCCCAGGGGAGCCTCTGGGACTGCTGTGGGGAAGTGTGACTGTTTCAGTGGGTGGAAGGGGGAGGGAAACACTCTCACAGTTCTCAGTCCAGGATCAGGGCCTGTGATGGGAGAAATTTGGGCTCCGCTGCTCTGAGAAGGCATAACACAAATGGGGACTTTGGTCCTTTGCATTTGAATGGTAAGTGGTGATCTGCGACACCCACAGGAGGGCTATTGGCAGGGATGACTTAACCAGGGGATCTCTGGGGCTTAAAACATGAGCCTTGACCACCGGAGTTGTAGCACCAAGCCAGGAGCAGGCTCACAAAGGCCGGTGTGGCCCAGCCCCAGTCTGTGTTGGGATAATGGCACTGAGGCTCACATCCTTTCAGGGAGAGCAGGGAGCTGGAGAGGCTCCAGGTTCAGCTTCAGAGAGGATCCCTCTGGAAGGCAGCCGTGAGCTGGGAGGATGGAAGTTCTCCTCCTCTGCTCAGCTGGCCGGGCAGGGGTCTCGCTCCAATCTGTCCTCAGCACCCCCTCCTCCAGCAGGACAGAGTGGGGAATTCACGGGCTAGGTAAGGGAGGCTGTTTCATTCACAAAGAGTGACGCTGAATGTAGGGTACATTGAGCAAGTGGAACCTTGTAAAACCCTGTTCACTGCTCTGTCCGTGTGGCTGAGTCGCAGCCTCATGCCACCTGTGCCGAGTTCCACCGGTGTCCCTTCTATAACTGTAGTGGTGGATTAGCCACTGGACCAATGGGGCTCATGCCCAAGGGCCCTGTCAATTGGGGGCCTCCAGAAAAATGGGCACCCCCGTGCCCTAACCCGCTCTGCCCACCTGGCACTTCTGCAGGGGAGCGGGGGAAGCCCCCACGCCCCAACCCCACTCCCCAGCAGCAACGCTGAGGGGGAGCAGAGGGGATGTCAGGCAGAAGGGGTGGAGAGGGGTCTCCATTTGCTCTGGCCTTAGGTCCCACAAACCCCTAATTCTCCTTGAATAACCGCTCCTCCAGGGGACGGGCTGCGGCCCCCACTCCTTCCACTGATCCCAGCACAAGGGTAAAGAGGGCTTTGGAAAGGGGCTCCCCTTGCACTCCCACATACACCTGACTCATGCTGTTCAGCTGCCTGGGAGGGTGGCTACAGGAGAAGGCCTGGTCCCCTGGGAGTGACATAGGGGGAGGTTAACGCCTTAAGAAGTCTAATGGGGAAAGCACTGAGGGCCAGATTCACAAGGGGACTTAGGCCATGTAAAGCTGAGCATTGCAGCACCCGGTGTCCTGCTGCCCAGTGGAATTCACTGCCCTGAGCTAGGTACCCAGGCTCCCGACACAAGGCCTGGGGAGAGTTAGGCGCCTAAGAATGGGATCTACAAAAGCCAGCACGCTGAGCAGGGAGCCGTCTAAGCTAGCCCAAAGGAAATGCCGAGGAGGAAGGGCTGGCCTAAGCTGTTCCCCTCCAAGGGAGATAGATGCCTGTCTTTGCATGGGATCCATAATGAGGAACCCATCCCTGGAGTTAGGCACTTAAGCTGTTTTCTGTATGTCATAACTATAAAAGGAAGGGAACAGCCCTCCTGTGTACAATACTATAAAATCCCTCCTGGCCAGAGACATCAAAATCCTTTTACCTGTAAAGGGTTAAGAAGCTCAGGTAACCTGGTTGACACCTGACCCAAAGGACCAATAAGGGGACAAGATACTTTTGTTTGTGCTTTTTGTTTTTGGGTGGTTCGCTCTTGGGACTAAGAGAGACAGGACATCAATCCAGGCTTTCCAAATCTTTCTGAATAAGTCGCTCATATTTCAAACTTGTAAGTAACAGCCAGGCAAGGTGTGTTAGGTTTAACTTTGTTTTCTCAACTTGTAAATGTTCCTTTTTGCTGAGAGGATTTTACCTCTGTTTGCTGTAACTTTGAACCTAAGGCTAGAGGGGGTTCCTCTGGGCTCTTTGAATCTGATTACCCTGTAAAGTTATTTTCCATCCTGATTTTACAGAGATGATTTTTACCTTTCTTTCTTTAATTAAAAGCCTTCTTTTTAAGAACCTGATTGATTTTTCCTTGTTTTAAGATCCAAGGGGATTGGATTTGGACTCACCAGGAATTGGTGGGGGGAAAGGGGAGCGGGGGATGATTAATTCCTCCTTGTTTTAAGATCCAAGGGGTTTGGATCGGTGTTCACCAGGGAATTGGTGAAGGAGTCTCTCAAGGCTACCCAGGGAGGGAAAAGTTTGGGGGTTGGAAGACAGAGTTTCCCAAATGACTCAAACTATTTGGGTGGTGGCAGCAAAAGCAGATCTAAGCTGGTAGTTAAGCTTAGATGTGTTCATGCAGGTCCCCACATCTGTACCCTAAAGTTCAGAGTGGGGAAGGAACCTTGACACTGTAAGAAACTAAACTGCAGCTGCTGCTCCAGTAGCCTTCAGTCCAGTCATGTGGGAGACCTAGATTCAACTACTCCTCCATCCAGGGAGACAAAGGGATTAGAACTTGGGTCTCCTCCCTCCCCTGCAGTAAGGGCCCAACCACTGGGCCATAGAGTCATTTGCACTCAATTTGTGGCCCAGTGCATATTCAATACACCATAGAAGAGCTTCAACAGGAAAGACTGAGAGTGACTCCTACCAGCATACCCCAGGGCCCAGTGGGCGGGGCCCTGCCCTCATGTTCAAGTCCTTCCCCCCCGTTAGGCCAAAGAGGCACTTGAACCTGTGTTACTGCTGTAACCATGGGACTAAAGGTTACCAGGGGTGGGGACATGTCCCTGGCTATTTTGTTTGTGTTTAGGTGTTCCCGGAGTATGCTTACCGGATCGGACCTAAAGGCGAGTTAGGCAGGGAAATGCTGAGCTAAACCTGCGGGGGACGGGGGGGTTCAGAATGGGATGGCTGTTCAGAGGCTCAGTTGTTGGAATTTAGGCACTTTCCCAGCAGAAATGTAGGTGCCTAGGGACATCAGGCACCCATATGGTGAGGCAGCAGCTGAGCAATGGCCAGAGAGGAGCAGGAGGACCACAAGAGGGGGAAGATGGGGGTCAGGGGTGCTACTTACCTGGTCACTACCCCTTGGGGGGGGAAGGGGGGCTCATCCTCATGCTTGTCCAGGGAGACACCGCCAGGGCCTGGGGGCAGCCCCGCTGGTCTGAGCCCTCCAGCTGCATGGTCTGTGCTGACCTGTACATGTGTTAATGCGCACTGGGTGCTGTCTGCTGATGCCCATTAGGTTTGTTATCACTTTTTGGTCTAGTCCTGTTTCAAAAAGGCCTCAAGTAATGGTTACTGCTCATGTGTCAGGGTGCGCACGGACAGTCAGCCCACAGCACAGCAGGCTAGTGTACAGTCGATCACCTCCCAGCTTGCTGCAAATTGGCCACCCTAGGCAGCTGCCTAGCTTGCCTGTGCCTAGAGCGGCCTCTGTGCATATAATGGTTGAAAAGGCATCCTACATACACCTAGTCTGCCAGGGAGCGGGTGCTCATCCCCTGGAGCCTCTACTAGCTTCACCACTGGGGCTCAGTTCTTTTATTTAATCTATGCACAGGATTTAGAGTATTTCCCAAATCCATCCAGGAGGTGAAAGCCGCATTGGAATCCCGCTCTGTGTATTTCCGGCTTCGCTCCTGGTCGGGGGTTACTACAGTTGCCATTTTGGCAGTGTGATCTGGCTTTCTCTGTAGAGAGGGCGTGGTTAGAAAATTCCTTAGGGGAGCAGATTTCTGGGCTTACCCAAGACAGTATTAAAGGGCCAAAATCACACCCCCGACGTGAGAGGGAAAAGGACAAAATGTGCGAGAGCAAAGGTGCAGCTAATGTTACCACATATGTGGATCCCTTGCCGGATCACAGATCAGAACTGGGACCTTTAAAAACATCAGTGTGTCCCTTTAAGAGTCACTCTCGCTTGTATCAACTCCCTACTGCAGCTGTGAGGGAAACTAACAACTGGTGAGCCCACTGTCAGCTGCTTTTTGCGATGCCACTTCTGCCCCCACTGGCAATAAAGACAGTGGGATGGAGCAGCAGAGTGGAGATAAGAGGAAAGATCATTGGTTAAATCCTCCCCTCAGGTGAGCCGTGTGTGTAACAGAATGAGACACAGCAGTGCTACTTAATCAGCGCCAAAGCTCAGGGGAGTTTGTCTGAGGTCTTGCTGCGCTATAGGAAGCAGGCAGGCTTAATGAAATCTTTCAGTCGTCAGTAAATGCCGCTGTACGAAGTGTAATTAATGGATTTACCAGAGCTGGAAGTAACCCAAACTGAAATCTAAGCGTTTAGAGAGCTGGTTCTGAGCAGCGTCCTCTACGCTGTTAATTATAGGGTGGTTACCGGAGTGAGCAAGAGAGCCTCGCTAGTACCTCTGGCTCTGGCGGGGAAGTTGTCAGCTCTAAATTTTTCTCTGGTGAAGTGATTGATTTTAATAGCAAGACATCAGCACATTTGCTGATCAGGAAGCAGCAGCACCAGCAAGGCAGCCTGCACCGAGGCCCTGATCCAAAGGCCACTGAAATCAGTGGGACTCTTTGGATAGGCCCTGAGAGCGTGCTAAGGGCCAAGGTGAAACTCCAGTGCAGCGCACACAGGAACAAGCAATGTGAATGCACCTGAGAGAGGGCCTGGATTGTGGATCTGAGCTCCCTCAGCAGCCAAGAGGTCTGGGGCAGCAACTGAGACTTCGGTTCTGCCTACTGTTGGGGCTGTCATATTTCATGGCAATAGCACCCATATTCCCCCTCTCTGGTCCAGCAAGTGCACGCACTCGAGGCTTCCAGCTCCCCAGCTGTTGGTGCTCTGGGGTGGAGACATGTGTCTCTTTCCTTCCTGACTGGGTGTTTCCAGGCTGCACAGTCCCCTGACTACCCAGCAAAAGACAGGCTGCCTCAGCAAGCTTCTTTTGCCTCTCTTCAGAGACTGTTAACAGTGTCATTGGCACAGGTATTGGTTACCGCACAGCTCTTTCTAAGTACGCACATTTTATTATCATGGTATAATAAGAAAGCATCTTAAAAACAACAAAAGAACCGACATGCATGGTAATGAGCTTAACCAGCTCCAATATGGGTTCTGGCAGGTGAGCAGTCCTTCCAGCCCCACCCAGGGGTGGTCATGTAGCCTCATGTAGCCTCAGCAAACACCCTTTGCTCAGAACAAGAACCCTATGAATCTGTGAGTCAGCCTTTATCCCATTTGGGCCTTTAAAGAGACCCTGCACAGGTAATTAACCAGACAATGCTTTTCTGCTCAAAGCAAAGCTTCAAAAGGGGGTGGGTCATCTGCATTCCCCTCACCCCAAGTATTTCCTAGGAAATCCACTTCACACGTATTGTCCTCACAAATCCTTTGAAGTTCCTAATACTTCCCAGATATTACATTAATCACATCTCCTTGAGAAATTACATACAATTCCACAATAACACATAAACAATTGCATTTTTAATACACTGGACTCATAAAATACTCAATTCCATAAGATTTGTCCAGAGTATTGCAGCATATTGTCAAAGCTGTCACAGGAGCCAGTTGAAAGTTTGGACCTAGCGCCAAATTTCACCAAAGTCTGGGAGGATTTGAGTCAGGTTCCTCTCCAATGTACATCAGCCATACCCAGACCTCAAAGCAAGGACTGAAGAACCATGCAGTCTCATGGTTCTTACTTCCCGCATCATTCATCACAGATACACTGTCTGTATCCCCCCATTGGGGGATCTGTACACAGGATCCCCCAATGGGCTTTCTACAGGGCTCTAATTCTGGTCTCTTTGGCATCTTCCATAGCTTAGTGTGCTTATCAAGTGTTCTCCTTCACCTTCCTCCCTACCTGCCTGATGTCTCGAGCCATGAAACAATGGCAATAATAATTCATAAATGATCATGCTTTGCCTTTCTCCAGCCACACATGGCCACACATCAGACAGGAAGTTAATCTCAGATACTTTCTACCTATAGCAAATATGACTCTCTAAATCACACTTCCTGCACCTAGCCTGTTATCATTCACAGAAAGCAGTCTTCTCCTGCTACCCTGGGCCACACTGTGCCACCCGGCCTCATGCAGGTACCTGACTGGTACCTGACTCCATAAACCAATCAATGGATCTGAAGTTGCCAGAGGTGTCTTCAGAGTAAAGTTACTTGGAGAAAGTAAAGGGTGGCACAACCTGACCTGTATAGTGGAGATGTAAATGGGCTTCCCAGAAAACAACATACCTAAGGGTCAAATGAACCAAAGGTCTAAGCAAAGTGGATAATAATGTCCCCTTTGTCTACCTTATTTTTTTAGACTGTAAGCTCTTTGGGGCAGGGACTGTCTCTTACTATATGTCTGTACAGTGAAGTCCTGATCACAGTTAAGCTACATGCTATTGTAATAGAAATAAGTCCAGAACCTAACAGATATATCCCCTAACCCTCTGCATCATGAAATTTCCATGCAAATCTCCAGCATATTTCAAAGGACCAAAGCCCATTATGAGGAACAATCAGCAGCAGATTTTAATAGATACATTTTACACTCAGCCATTACCATCTGTGTTTCCCCATTAGAAATGCAGAATGAACATATTTTGCAATTACATCTGGAGAGAGTGAGATGTAAGGAACTGGGAGGGGCCTGGCAGAGGGGCCTGGCAGACCACAGCCTGCATTTGTTCATGTTTTTCTCCATTTTCAAATATTATTTAGGGGAAACCATTGCATACCTACCTCCCAGAATGCTACTGTTGCCTTGGCTGTATGCTCAGGCTCTCTCAGAGGTCTGCACCCCATTTAGTGCCCATCAAGAGGAGACTAGACCCTGATGTGTGCACCTGCCCCTCAGGCATATTAAAAACAGAGGAATGCAGCTAACTGTACAAAAATAAACCTCAAAAATACTAGAAGTGAGCCAGGCCTTGTAGCTAAACATGCCCAAACTCTAGGAGGAGTGGGGAATGATTTTGAGGAAATTGGGACTCATTTCTAGATGTTTGGCATGAAAAAAAAATAAACAAGGTGTCATGTGTTGGCAAAATTACAAATTGTGAATTATTCACATCTCCCTGTAAATTAGCCAGCTTCATGAAATAGACCTGCGTTCCAGAAAACCCAAACTAGTCAAGTTTCACAGAATCATAGAAGTGTACAGCTGGAAGGGACATCAAGAGGTCATCTAGTCAAGTCCCAGCACTCAAGGCAGGCATTCCTGATAAGTGTTTCTCTAATCTATTTTTAAAAACCTCCAATGACAGAGATTCCACAACCTCCCTAGATAATTTGTTCCAGTGCTTAACTACCCTGACAGTTAGGAAGTTTTTCCTAATGTCTAATCTAAACCTCCCTTGCTGCAATTTAATCCCTTGGCTTCTTGTCCTATCTTCAGTGGTTAATGAGAACAATTTTTCATCCTCCTCCTTGTAAGAACCTATGATGTACTTGAAAACTGTTATCGTGTCCCCCCTCAGTCTTCTCTTCTCCAGACTAAAGAAACCCAGTTTTTTTAGTCTTTTCTCATAGGTCATGTTTTCTAGACTTTTAACCATGTGTTTCTCTCCTCTGGACTGTCTCTAATTTGTCCACATCATTCCTGAAATGTGGCATCTAGAACTGGACACAATACTCCAGCTGAGGACTTATCAGTGCAGAGTAGAGTGGAAGAATTACTTCTTGTGTGTTGCTTACAACACTCCTGCTAATACATCCCAGAATTATTTTTGCTTTTTTTGCAACAGTGTTACACTGTTGACTCATATTTCGCTTGTGATCCACTATAACCCCCAGATCCCTTTCTGCAGTACTCCTTCCTAGGCAGTCCTTTCCAATTTTGTATGTGTGCAAATGATTGTTCCTTCCTAAGTCGAATACTTTGTGTTTGTCCTTATTGAATTTCATCCTATTTACTTCATATCATTTCTCTAGTTTGTCCAGATCATTTTGAATTTTAATCCTATCCTCCAAAGCCCTTTCAACCCCTCCCAACTTGGTATTGTCCACAAACTTTATAAATCTATTCTCTATCCCATTATCCAAATAATTGATGAAGATATTGAACAGAACCAGAGCCAGGAGCCATCCCAGTGGGACCCACTCAATATGCCCTTCCAAATTTACAATGAACAACTGGTAACTACTCTCTGGGAATGGTTTTCCAACCAGTTATGAATCCACCTTACAACAGCTCCATTTAGGTTGTATTTCCCCAGTTTGTTTATGAGAAGGTCATGCAGGACAGTATCAAAAACCTTATTAAATATACCACATCTACTGCTTCCCCCTATCCACAAGGCTTGTTACTCTGTCAAAGAAACTTATTAGGTTGGTTTGACGCAAATTGTTCTTGATAAATCCATGCTGATGTTACTAATCACCTTATTATCTTCAAGGTGTTTGCAAATTGATTGATTGCCCAATTATTTGCTCCATTATCTTTCTGGGTACTGAAGTTAAGATGACTAGTCTGTAATTCTCCGAGTTGTCCGTATTTCCCTTTTTATCGATTGGCACTATATTTGCCCTCTTCCATGACTTTTTGAAGATAATCACTAATGGCTCAGAGATCTCCTAAGTTCCTTGAGTATTCTAGGTTGCATTTAATCAGGCACTGCCTGCTTGAAGACATCTAACTTGCCTAAGTCATTTTTAACTTGTTCTTTCCCTATCCTAGCTTCAGATGGTACCTCATTTTCAGTGGCATTCTCTATGTTACACATCCAATTACTACTAACCTTTTTGATGACAACTGAAACAAAAAGTCATTTAGCACTTTTGCCATTTCTACATTTTCTATTTCTGACACACTGTATCTCAAAGTACCACCTGTTACCCCCATATTCACCACTGTCATATAATTATGATGTGTTTTGTACAAAGTATGTCTTGTGAGGGGTCATTTGAAAAGATTGATCTGCTGTACATTAATATCCAGTTGGAATGTATGTGCTGTCATTGTGTGTGAAGTTATGCTATATGTGTCACTGAAATATGTTGTGAGGTTGGGAATGCCCACAGCCAGCCTTTCAGTTGCAACAAAGGAGGCCCAGACACTGTTAATGGCCCATCAAGAAAACTATCCACTATCCCAGAGGCTCCATAGAGAAGGCACGTAGGCGATGGAGACTGCTTTCCCAGTGGGGACTGCCTGACCCCCATGTCACAGCAAGGATCTTTCTAGTAGCTGGAAGAAGGTATAAAAAGGGAGTCAGTGACATCATGACTTGTCCTCTCCTCCCCTGCCACCATCTAAACATCTGAAAAAAAACTTTGAACTGGAGAAGAGTGGTCTCAGGCAGGAAGGGTGCCCAGTCTGTGTATTGAGGAACTGTACCCTGCTTGTTGTACCATCTGTTAGGGTGAGACACTGCTTGATTCAAATTGTCCTCAGTCTGTTAAAGTTAGAATTAGACTGCAAATTTATTTTTGTTTCTTATGTAACCAACTTTGATCTCTATGCCTGCTACTTATAGTCACTTAAAATCTGTCTTTCTGTAGTTAACAAATCCATTTTATATTTTACCTAAAACAATGTGTTTTGGTTGTGTGGGGGAGGATAGCTCAGTGGTTTGAGCTTTGTCCTGCTAAACCCAGGGTTGTGAGTTTAATCCTTGAGGGGGCCATTTAGGAATCTGGGGCAAAAATCTGTCTGGGAATTGGTCCTGCTTTGAGCAGGGGGTTGGACTAGATGACCTCCTGAGGTCCCTTCCATCCCTGGTATTCTATGAAGTGTTTTGAAAATCTCAGCTCAGATTACAAAGGCTGGTGCATGTCCACTTGCCTATGAAGAAGTGGTAAACTAAGTAATAAGCTTACACTTGCCAGGCTTCTGACCAGCACAAGCTGTGGGGTGCAAGACTGGGGGGAATTGGCTGGAGTCTCTCTATTGATGGTTCATGAGTGGCTGGAAAATCATTCATGTAACTCAGTTGGGCATGGCCATGCCTGTGGATGGCTGTGTAAATGCAGTCCTGTCAAAGGCTTGTAGCTTGACATCAGCATCACAATGGGAAAGGAAGCCCAGGTTGGTGGGTTTGGAGGGCTCAGCAGTCTTACAGTCCAGGCTGCAGCCCATGGACCCCATCACACTGATATTGTTTTTCTCCCCTCATTGAGTAGTGGGCCTACCCTGTCCTTGGTCTTCCTCTTGCTTCTAATGTATTTGTAGACTGTTTTCTTGTTATCTTTCATATCTCTAGCTAGTTTAATCTCATTTTGTGCCTTGGCCTTTCTAATTTTGTCTCTACATGCTTGTTTTGTTTGTTTATATTCATCCTTCATAATTTGACCTATTTCCATTTTTTGTAGGACTCTTGAAGATCTCCTGGTTATGCTACGTTGGTCTCTTGCCACTCTTCATATCTTCCCTATGCAGTGGGATAGCTTGCTCTTGTGCCCTTAAAAATGTCCCTCTGAAAAACTGCCAAGGCTCTCAAACTCTTTTTCTCCTTAGACTTGTGTCCCTTAGGATTTTATCTACCAACTCCCTGAGTTTGCTAAAGTCTGCCTTCTTGAAATCCATTATATTTATTCTGCTGTTTTCCCTCCTACCTTTCCTTAGAATCATGAACTCTACCATTTCACGATCACTTTCACCTAAGCTGCCTTCCACTTCCAAATTCTCAACCAGTTCCTCCCTATTTGTCAAAATCAAATATAGAACAGCTTCTCCCCTAGGTGCTTTCTTCACCTTCTGAAATAAAAAAATTTCTCCAATGCAATCCAATAACTTGTTGGATAATCCATGCCCTGCTGTGTTATTTTCCCAACAGGTGTCTGGGTATGCATTTCATGCATTTTCACATTTCATTTTGACTATGCTTGACCAGCTCTGCCCTAGGCTTCCCATCGTGAGTTGCTTTGCTCCTCTAGGGCCATAAAAGAATGAGGATTCATGAGATTAATGGATTCATGAATTCATGGGATAAGTGTTTATACGCCTAGCGTCCAGAGATATTTATCTCCTGGGGGGAGATTTGAAACTCACTGGTTCAACAGATAAGTTACAATGGGAGGTGCAGTTCCAAACTGGGCCAGTAGGGGAGCTGTCAATGGGCTCCTGTCTGGCTGACCAGCAGTGCCACTGGAAGGGAGTGAGGATAGGGACTGGTGAGTGCTGGACTCTTCAGCAGGCTTGGGAGACTTCTCCCCTCTATGGGGTGAACCATTGGGCAGTTGGGAGGATGTGTGCAGAGGGGGGAGCCTGGCCCCGGGCAGCACAGGAGGCCCCAGCAGGAGTGACTGGGAGTGATGATTCCTGCCAGCAATACACAGTGCACCTCCCCTCGGCACGGTAGCTTTAAACAAAGATCAGTGGGTCCCAGTTTGGCCTCTAGGGGCAGCACTGCTCAGGATGCCAGACACTTCCACACAGCCCCTTGTTTGCAGGCTGCTCCTATGTATCAAGCCACAGGCTGCTTTCCAGCCTGGTACTTAGTCCCTCACTCACAAATCCCAGGCTGCCGGGCCTCCTCTCCACAGCCAGCTCCCAGGCTGTAGTCTATGGCTCCTGCTCCCACACAGCATCTGCCTCTGCCCACGCCTGGCCCCTCTGGCAGTGCCTCCCTTTCCTGTGATGGAGGGATTACGGAGCAGTCCCCTGGATGGATGTTGGGGATAGCACAGTGGCAGTGCCCAGTAATGAGCCAGCAGGGTCATTACAGTTCTGTCCAACTTCCCCAGAGACTGTCTCAGACCCTGACTATTCCACACCCCTCCCTGCCACTCAGCATGCAGCACTTCCTGCCCCGGCTCCATCCCAGACCTTAGGCACAAGATGCCCCACCCAGACTGGGAAGCAGCAGGAGGGAGGGGCACTGGCTGGCTTTATAAGGAGTGCACCACTCTAGTTCCATCTCTTTGTAGGAAAATGAATTGTCTCTGCAGAAGCAGCACAAACACTGGCAACAGCTCCAGTCTGGATTGGAGAGTAGGGAAATAAAGCCTAGGTGGAGCTACTATAAGGTGAGTACACAACTGGTTGGAAAACATACTCAAAGAATAGTTACCAATGGTTCACAGTCAAGCTGGAAGGGTATATCGAGTGGGATCCTGCAGGGAACTGTCCTGGGACTGACTTTATTCAATATCTTCATAAATGATTTCGATAATGGCATAGAGAGTACACTTATAACATTTCCTGATGATACCAAGCTGGGACAGGTTGCAAGTGCTTTAGAGGACAGGATTAGAATTCAAACTTATCTTGACAAACTGGAGAAATGGCCTGAAGTAAATAGGATGAAATGCAATAAGGACAAATGCAAAGTACTGTACTCCACTTAGAAGGAATAATCAATTGCACAAATACAAACGGAAATGACTGCCTAGGAAGGAGTACTGCAGAAAAGGATATAGTGGATCATAAACTAAATATGAGTCAACAATATAACACTGTTGCAAAAAAAGCAATCATCATTCTGGGATGTATTAGCTGGAGCGATGAAAGCAAGATGCAAGAATTTTCCCACTCTACTCAGTACTGATAAGGCCTCAACTGGAGTATTGTGTCCAGTTCTGGGCACCATATTTCAGGAAAGATGTGGACAAATTGAAGAAAGTCCAGAGGAGAGCAACAAAAATGCTTTAAAGGTCTAGAAAACGTGACCTACCAGAAAAGATTAAAAACACTGGGCTCGTTTCGGCTGAAGAAGAGAAGAGGGGGGACATGATGACAGTCTTTAAGTGTGTAAAAGGTTGTTATAAAGAGGAGGGTGATAAATTGTTCTCCTTATCCACTGAGGACAGGACAAGAAGCAACGGGCTTATATTGCAGCAAGGGAGATTTAGGTTGCACATTAGGAAAAATTTCCTAACTGTCAGGGTAGTTAAGCTGGAGCAAATTACCTAGGGAGGTTGTGGAATCTCCATCACTGGAGGTTTTTGAGAACAGGTTACACAAACACCTGTCAGAGATGGTCTAGATCAGCGGTTCTCAACCAATTAGTACATAGCTTTGGCCCAGCTGTGTGCTTAAAAAAAACTTTTCTAAATTTACCGCTTTGGTCTGAGAGGGGGCAGGGCTGGCTGAGGGGGAGACAGCATCTAGCAGCCTGCATGAGCACTCCTGCCAGCAGGGTACTGGTGAGTGCCACAGGGGAGCAGGGAGAGTTGGTCTGTGGGTAGGTTTGTGGGCGGGGGAGGGCGTTGGGAACTAAAGTTTTGCCTGGGTGCTGCAGCACCCCCAGGTTTTAGGTGGGGCTCTGCTCTTGGGGTCGGGTCTGGCTGCCACCTGCTTGGCTCCATGTGTGGGGGGTCCTGAGGTCCAGTGTCTGGCCTCATGCTGCAGGGTCCAGGTTCAGCTGCAGGCTGCCCGGCCCCGCACTGCAGGGTTTGGAGTCTGGCATCTGACCCCACTGCAGGGTCCAGGGTCCAGCTGACCAGTTCCACGCGGGGGGTCTGGGTCTCAGCTGCCCGGTCTGCTCCTGGCCCTGCTCTGGGTGGGGATGCTGGGCATAGGGGACTGTGTGTGGGGGGGGTTTGGGGGGAGGGGGTGAACGCAATGTTCATCATTGAAGCCCACAATGATAAACAGGCTGAGAACCACTGATCTAGGGGGCTGGACTATATGATCTCTCAAGGTCCTTTCCAGTTCTACATATCTGTGATTCTAAGATTAAAAGCCCATTGTTTGATCCATTCTGTCTCACTCGCCCTTTCCCTTCACCCCTCTGTCTGTCTGTCTGTCTGTCTGTCAGACAGGAGGGTCTTTGCAGTGGGCACTGTGCCTTCTCTTATGTTTGGAATACACCATTTTGGGCACTGTCGGAGACACTCAATAATAGCAAGGAGAAGGCAGTCCAGCTGGCCAACCCAGCTGCTGCTGCCAAGCCCCACCATGGAGTCAGAATCTGGTGTCGGCAGCAGCACACTCTGCTGCCATGGAAGGGAGCATGTTGGAATTCAGCATGACGGGCTGGGCTGTGCATGGGATTCAGCCACAGTCTCAGACAATCCGCCAAAGCAGCAAGGAGATTAGGAGCTCACCATAGCTCCCTTGATTCCTACAGTGATTTACACCTCAGAAGGATCTGGCCCAAGATGTTAGGAAGTGCAAGGCCGGTCTGAAATAGGTGGAATTTTGCCAGCCTGTGAAATCAGAAGAGGAAGGTGTGGGGAGTCTAGCTGTACCATTGGGGAATGCTGGCTGCTATTACCAAGTTATTTTGAAACTGCAGCACCGTGAATATGTCAATACCACCCTCTAAACATGATTTTTGCTATTTCTGGCATGGGCTGAGCCATATTCTCCTAGGCCAGGGACGACAGAGCTCAGTGATCAGCTCAGTGAGAGCTCAGTGATCAGCCACTACAATAAAAATAGTTGGGAACAATGGGTGAGCTCAGGCCTAGAAAACAACAGTTTTACCCCCACATTTTTGAGGGGGGATGGGGAATGTGGAGAGTAGAAATTTACCAGGAGCAGAACAAAAGATGCCAGGTGACCAATCAGGGGTTTAAAGAAAGATTCGGGGGTGGGGGGGGAGAGGGAAAAAGACATACAGGAAGTTTCAGCACTAGGAAGAGCCTGGACCAGCCCAGGTGGGAGTAGCTGGGTGGGGGAAATAACGCTCCCTGTTTTAGGACAAGGCAGGCACTGAAGTAGGACTCAGGACAACTGCAGGGACTCTGCCCCCATCCCAAATGCTGCTTGGGAGTGGTGAGGAAATGGAGGCAGGGAAAAAACATGCAGCGTTTATTCTTTTTGTATGGAGTAGTGTATTTTTTGTGTGACTAAGTAAACATCACCAGTGTGGGAGAACCCTGTGTGAAGTGTCTGTGTGTGTTATGTGTACAACTACCACAAGCTCCCCAGAAAGAGTTAAACTAACCCAGAAGGCTCACCCCCTACAGTGGGAATCTGGGAGATGGCGTGTTTAAGCTACAAATCGAGTTTGAGGCGTCAGCACTGGCTCTAGGGATTAAGCCGCTAAGCCATGGGGCCACAGCTAGCCCTCAAGAGGGGGTGCTAGATAGGTCACCAGCCTGAGTGTATTTAGGGATCCTCAAGACTGGAGGAAAGCCTGGACTCTGTTCAGACTCGAAGTTTAAAACACCTGGGGATCCAGAGGCTGGATCCCCTCACAACAGTCTGGCTGGCTGCTGGCAGGGGGCCCCACCTGTGATGGTGATAAACCACATGAAACTGGCTCAGAACGGCTGAGGATGGGCCAAGCTGGAGATTGCTCAGACATGGGCAAAGGTGATGGGGTAATCGTGGGAGTTCCCAGGTAATGGGGCAGAATCCAGACCTGGGTAATACTTGGTGCAAGGACCAAAGAGGAGTGCCCAGAGAAGGGGCAAAGGTGGGGACAGCTCTGAGAGGCAGGCAACGAGGAAGTGAGCTAGAGAGAAAGCCCAGAGAGGGGAGATGCCAGAGGAAAAAGGTGTCTCCTTCATTAGCGGTGTTAGGAGAGAGAGCTGCAGCTAGGAAAGTGGCTGAGTGGGAAGAAATCCGACAGGAAGTAGAAACTCGTGAGCTGGTAGGATAATTACTTTTTTAATCAAGTCTTTTCAAAACATCTAATTTTATTACTTTATTCTTCCATTTCAATAGCAGAACGATTAAGATGGAATCTTAAAAGAATTCTTCACAACAATCATAACGTCTCTTATCGCAAGAGGCAGTCTCTGTCTGCTCCGTTCTGCGAATTCCCAGCATTTAAATATTCACTATATCAAAAAACTCCATTTCATTCCACAAAAATAAAAAAGTCACATCACACACATGTCCCCCCTCCCCTGCCACAAAAAAACCCACCCAACTCTTTTCCCCTTGAAATCACTGCAAAGCTATTTCCAGAACAGACCATGCAGCGCTAGTAGCTAACTCAGCTACCTCTCTGCGACCTTCTAGAGACTTCGTTGCTATAAGAATCCACTGAGAATCGTAGACCTCTAGGCATTGCTGAGGAAAATCTCCCACAGCTGGAAGGTTGGAGGTTGGTTGGATTAAGACCAGAGATAAGACAAACCAGGTCATATCTGACTCTGTCCAAGCCTTTTATAGACTCATAGATTCCAAGGCCATAAGGGACCATTGTGATCATCTAGTCTGACCTCCTGTACAACACAAACCACAGAACTTCCCCACAATGATCCCTAGAGCAGAAATTGGCTATGTTTGGGGAATGGGGTTGGATTTCTGGCTCCCAGGAATATGCATAGGGGAATTTGGGGGCTGCTGGGAGCTGGTTTGGGCCGCAGTTGCCATTGCAACAGGGCAGCATCTCCCTGGCCAACACCACCCTTGACACACCCCTCTCCTGCCCTGGAATTTCCCTGCCCTGGGCTCCTGCAGGATGGCATGGGGCTGTGTAGAACTGGTTCTGTGGTTGAGGGTCTCTTGCTCCATTCCTGACAGGCCCTATGTAGCATAGCTGGCACAAAGGGGCCAGGGACAGCCGTGAATCCAGCCCTTGCACTTTTCCTTCTTGGGTTTGTCACACTCAGGCTAAAATCATCCCAGCAATCCTTGGCCTTCTCCTAAGGCTGAACAGGAAATGTTAAGATTTGTGACTGCCCATGCAGCCTTCATCCTGCTCCTTTGCTCATCCATCCTGTGCCCCAAATGAGACAAGATCCTGTGAAAAAAAGAATATTTGCTCATTTAATTAAAGCCTGTCCCATAAGGCATAGACACCAGGGGGCTGAATGAAAGTTGTATTTCCTACCTTTTGATTGCTTGACTTTGCAAATAGAATAATGTTCTTTTAGCAAAGTTTTGTACGTAATTTCCTTGGTTGTTTTTTTTCCTAAAGGCAAAAGGTACAAATAAATTCTCTGTATAATTGTAACCCCCACATCATACATCATTCTTCAATGCTGACTCTTCAGCTCTGTCGCACAGCTGCAGCTCCAGGACTAATTATAATCACATTAGCTAGTAGAAGGCCCATGTGCTGGGTCCTGGCAATGGCTGGTGAGTGGGGAAGCCCTGACTGGCCCAGCTCAATTCTGTTGTATCCTTGGGGCAGCCGGTGTAGGAAGCAATCACTTGAGGCCAGAGAGCAGACAGCTAACCAAAACCTCCATTTTATTTACAGAGACAGAGAGCTCACTCAGCCGGTTGAAACCGGCTGAGCTATCCCTTAATAGTCTAACTCAGTTGCCATAGGAACAAAACCCATGACAACCAAATACACAACATATTCCTCCCCCCCAATAAGAACATCCCCTAAATAAAACACACACTAAACTAGAGAAGGAGGGTAGACTGCCTTCATTCCCGGCTAAACCCTGGGGATTATTTTGCCCCATAACCGTGGGTTCGCCCTAACTAAAGATCCAGCCGATGAGGAGGCCTTCTGTCTCTAGGTGGATTACGGCGAACTTCTGGTGTTGTTGCACCCGAAAGTACTAGGGGCTCAGGGTCCGCAGCACGAATAGGTGAGGAGGTGGTATCAGCTCGTGCTGGGCAAAGGGGTATCTCAGCTGCCGGCAGTAATGGAGGAGAACAGTCAGGAACAGGTGACTCATGATTCGGTGTCTCACCAGGAGGGGTGAAGTCAGACCCCTCAACTGCAGATGGGTCCTGAAGACTGGCATGACCTGGCAACAGCTGATCTACATGTCGCCGCCAGGTAAGATTCTCTGCAGTCCGGACTGTATAGGAAACAGGTCCTGTTTGAGTGATGACTGTGGCCGGGACCCATTTAGCTCTGGAAGTATAATTCCGAGCCAAAACTGGCTGCCCTGGGCTAAAGGTTCAGTCTTTTGCTCTGGGTGCCCGTCTGATGACTTGATATTGCTGCTGATGTTGCACAGTTTGTCTGGGTTCAGAAGGTTTCAGCAGATCAAAGCAAGTGCGCAGCTGTTGTCCCATCATTAGAAAGGCTGGGGAAGCCTGGGTCATAGCATGAGGGGTGTTTCTATAGGAAAGTAAGAAGGTATCCAGACGCTTTTGAATGGAGTGTTGTTCCTTTGCTGATTTCAAAGCGTTTTTCATTGTCTGCACAAATCTTTCAGCTAATCCGTTGGTGGACGGATGATATGGTGCTGACGTGATGTGGTGTATCCCATTTGCCTTCATAAAATTTTGAATCTTCTGAGAGACGAACTGCGGTCCGTTGTCGCTCACAAGTTGTTCTGGCAGACCAAAACGACTAAAGAGTCCTCGTAGTTTTTGGATAGTACTCTCTGCAGTAGTGGACTGCATTATAGAGACTTCTGGCCATTTAGAATGGGCATCTACTGCCACCAAGAACATGCTTCCTTCAAGGGGGCCAGCAAAGTCAACGTGAATACGTTGCCACGGGTGCCCACTGGGGTGCATTTCTTACACCCTGACATGACATACAAGCTTTTGCCTTCTCTTCAATAGCACTGTCCAATCTAGGCCACCAAAAATAGCTTCGTGCAATTTCCTTCATGCGCACTATTCCACAGTGACCGGAATGTAGCTGTTCTAACATCTGTGATCTCAGGGGTGGTGGAATAATGACACGCCTCCCCCACAACAAACAACCAGATTGGACCGATAACTCCGTCCACTTGGACATGTAGGGAACAAGGTCGGGTGAGACCGGAGAGGTTTGTCGAGATTTTCCATGCATCACCAGGTCCTTACACCAGCATTCTGATGCCTGGTGACCCAGCTTACCACAGCGGTAACATTCTTGACTCTGCACCGTTTTGTGTGTCAGTTCTTGTGACACTTTTTGCACCCTAGGGGATGCACCGATGTATTGTGCCTCCCTTGTAGCCAGTTCCATGGAGACAGCAATATCAACAGCCTTCTGTAATGTAAGCTGAGCCTCTGTCAGTAGGCGCTTCCGTATAGCTTCACTGCAGAGGCCACACACTAACCTGTCACGCAGGGCATCATTTAACATCTCTTTAAATTCACAGTGTTCTGCTAGCTTTTTTAAAATGGCTACAAATTGTACAACTGTTTCATCTTCCTTTTGGTCTCTTTTGTGGAACCTATATCTTTCAGCAATTACCAGTGGTTTTGGGGAGAAATGAGACCCCAGGATTTCCACAATGTCACTGTAAGATTTAGTCTCAGGCTTAACAGGGTGTAGTAAGCTGCGTAGCAGAGAGTAGGTTTTAGCCCCTACAACAGTTAAGAATATTGGCACCTTCTTCGCTTCTGTAATGTCATTTGCAATACCAAAAAGCTCAAAACGCTCAGTATACACATGCCACTGCTCTGTATTCTCATCAAAAGGCTCCAGGGGCCTGGTCAGAGTAGCCATGATTTTTAGTTTCACTTTCACAGTCAGTGCAACAAGCAGCTTTTTTTCTTTGTTTGGTCTTTACCTTGACTTCTACTTCCTTCTGTTACTGGAGCAGCACCAGGATCCCATCCTCGTCGCCAGTGTTGTATCCTTGGGGCAGCCGGTTTAGGAAGCAATCACTTGAGGCCAGAGAGCAGACAGCTAACCAAAACCTCCATTTTATTTACAGAGACAGAGAGCTCACTCTGCCGGTTGAAACCGGCTGAGCTATCCCTTAATAGTCTAACTCAGTTGCCATAGTAACAAAACCCATGACAGCCAAATACACAACAAATTCTTTCTCTCCCCATGGGAGGTGGGGTGCTCCTACCCCATGTGGCATCCCCAGAAGGGGTCGTGGGTCACTGGGGCCACGTTCAGGGTCTGGTGGATTTGCAGTGGGAGGATGGCCCAGGTTTTTTCTCCCCCCATGGGAGCTGGGTGAGCTCCTGCCCCTTGCGTTGTCCCCAAAGGAGGAGGGGAATGGGATGCTGGAACCATATATTGGGATCTGGGGCATGTAAATGGGGAGTGGGAGCTTGGCTGAGCTCAGTCCACCTTCTCTGCCTCCATTGCTGCTTCGCCAACTCTCAGGTATCCTTGGCAGTGACTGCACTTTGGTGGCAGTGCAGGTCCAGCCTTAGCATGTTCACGTTCAGTTATTCCTGCCGCAGGCTGCCAACACAAGCAGCAGGTGGGAAATGGTGATTTTCAGTCATTTTTATCTCAGCAAAACCTGGCTAGGGATTTCATGGGACAAGCGAAAGGCACGTCTCTAGCCCCAGAGCTTTCCCCTGCTGAACTGCAAGGGCCTGCTACAGGCAGGGCTGGGGTTAGTGCTTCTTAAATAAATGGCACAAGAACCTTTTATAATGGAAAGCGTCAGGGAACCTGAATATTGGAGTCAGTACCAGCCCCCCCCACCCCATAATGTCAGACATGTTTGTTTCCTTTTCCTTCTCCAAGGGGAGCAGGTGTGCCTGGAACAGCAGCCTGCAGCAGTGGGCTGAGAAGGAGACATCAGATGAGTGGGAGGAATACGCTTACAATGTGTATTTGGTTTGTTTATGATGACTCTGTACAAAGCACACCTTTCTGAGCTCACTCCGCTGGGCAAGTGGTCTCAATGGAAGAAGAAAAACCCTTAAAGCCTTGCTCTGAAATAAGGCACAAGGAAATAACATGAAATGTTGGAAAAAACACCGACGACCCTGAGCTACGTTCTCTTTCCAAAAGCAGCAAGTCTTCTTCTTTCATGTGGCTTGAGTAGGTAGCCACGACTAGAAATTTATATCTAGATTTGATAGCCAGCACATTGCCGCAGCAGTGAGCTGGTGAATGTCCTTTAGGCTCCCGGTGAAAGAATGAAGGGGACACTCAGATATGCTGTGCTCCACCGTTTTTGCTTGGTGACCACAATTGCATACAAGTGTTTGCCTCAACTTCCATTTAAAGGGAGTTTGTCCGCATCTCCTATGAGATGTCCTGATGCGATTCAATCTGCACCAGTCTCTCCAACATAAATCAAAATTCAGAGGTTCCTCAGCAGGGTCAACGATGAGCTGTTTGTTTTGAGTGGTTGAAACGCTCCATGTGACTCTCCATTGACCCCCAGCATCGAAATTGGGTGTGAGGGTCATGATACGGTTCCATAGAGGGTTGCAGGATTTTGATCTTGGTTTGGCATCCCTTGGGGCTCAATTTTTAATCTATACACTATGGATATACCAGTGACGGAGTCGAGGAAATTGTGTCATGTGGATGCCATTGCCCTAGCTGTTCAGCACACAAGCCTCCATACCATCAGCTGCACCCTAACCCAAGATCTTAGCACAATGGCTGATTATTTCCAATGCTGGAAACTTAGGCCTGACCCAAAAAAAAAACCCATAGTAACCGCTTTCCATCTGAACAATGTGGTGAGAGCGTCAGCCATGAGGCCAACCCAAAGTATCTCGACTGCACCTCGAGACCACCCACTATAAGGTCAGGTCTCGTGTCGCGCTATCAGAAAATTGGCTGGAATATCATGGGGCTCCAGTCCACAGACCTTACAAACTGCAACAATATATATTCTGCAGCTGAATATTGTGCGCCAGTGTGGTCTCACAGCAGTCACACTAAACTCCTGGACACTCAAGTCAATATTGCTATGCACATTGTGTCAAAGACACTCAGATTGACTCCAGTCGACTGGTGTCCTATCGCACATCCAGCCACCACAGAGCTGCTCAGACATCTCACTTTCTTAACCATGTCAATGCAAACACGAGGATCCCGTTGCACAAGGACCTGCAGAACCCACCAAAGACAAGATTAAAGCAGTGAAACTTGTTAAATGTCCTTTGGACTTTTTCCCTCCTGCCCTGGTTCCACCTTGAGCTGCCTCAGAATCCCCTCATGATGTGTCCACAAGGGGCACATGGGTCCCAAACTAGGAGGGCCCAGTTCACCATCGCCCTGCACTGGTGTTGGTGTCTGTACAATGTGCCCATGAAATGCCGCTGTTCTGAGCTGGCTGCACTTTGCACTTGCTCAGCACTGTCATAAAAGCTAGCACAAGATGTGGGGCAATGGTGAATAAGGCCCTGAGACTCATCTCGAAGAAGAGAGGGCCCCTTTGCAACAGCTGAAGGGAGGAGGCAGCCATGGCAGGGGGTGACTGAGGTAACTGTTGATAGGCTATTTCCTGGTAAGAGTCAGTGACAGCTGCTTTCCTGGCTAGGGAGGACCCCTCTCCTGCCCCCGCTCGAGAAGCAAAGCTCTTCTGGCAGGATGGACTCTTGAAATGCTGTCTTTTTTTTTTTTTTCCAGTTTTCAGAAAGAAAGCTCAGAACCTGCCCTGTCCTACGTCCAGACACTGTGATTCTGAGTGCCACAATCCTTCCTCCTGAGCAAGTGCCAGCTGCTTGTGCCTGACATCACCCACACACCCCTCCGTGTGACTCAGGAGCCTCTCACTCCTGGGCAGGCTGTACAAGCTTGCCCAAGGCCATAGCTTTGTACCCAAGTGGCTAATCCTGCTAGTGTGATTTGAGCTAGCTAGAGCAAAGCTAGCTTGGGTGCTGCAGTCACACCTCTGATTGCAGTGTGGACAAACCCTGAAAGGGCCGAGCCCCTTTCTCACCTAGGACTCCGAACGGGACCATTGCCTATGTCTACAGAACACTTAGGCCACGTCTACCCTTGGAGTTCTGGGTGCGCATCCCAGTTCCTGCAGATGTACTTGTGCCAGCTCTCCTCTGAACTAGCATGCTAAAAATAGTAGCGTAAGCATGGTAGGGGCTAGCTGACTCGAGTACAGAGCTCCTGGACCCCATGGATACTTACTCGAGTAGCCCTGCTGCCACTGCCTGCTACGCTACTATGTTTAGCACGCTAGCTCAGAAGAGACCGAGTGCGAATACGTCTGAGTGACGGGAATCTCCCCTCGGCTTGCAGTGTAGACGTAGCCTTACAAAGGTGGTGACTGCAGAGTCACTCAGCTGGGAACAGCACAGTAATGCTGAGCTAAGTCCAGTTAATGATGCTGAATGCTCGCTTGGGGCCTGTGATCTTGCCAGCGGTAGAATATAGAGGGCGACCCGCACCCTTCACCAGCTGTGGGGACCTGATTCGAGGGGAGATTTTCAGAGACTCAAAGGGCAGGTAGGTGCCAGCTCTCAGTGACTGCCAGTGAGAACTGGGCACCTAACTGCCCCATGTGCCTATGAAAGTCTTCCCCTCCATTTTCAGACTTTCACTGACTTCTCCATTGCCCCAGGCCACTGCAGCTGCAGTGGTGACCTCGTGTGGTGGACACAACGCCTAATACCAAAGCCAACACCATCAAACACCCAACCACAGATTGTTTCCAGATATGGCGTGTCCGCTCTGAGTCTATTGGCTGATTCCTGCTAACGTTTCGGATTCACGACCTTGTTGGGAGATAAAAGGTGCTTATCCAGATCTTTGCAAATAACAGATAATATGGCTCCACCCCTCACAATGAGCAAAGATGGCCCAGTGCTTAGCGCCCTAGCATTAGCTACTGGACACCTGGGTTCAATTCCCTCCTCTGCCCTAAGCTAACTGTGTGACCTTGGGCAAATCACTTAGCCTCTTTGTTCATTGTCTGTAACACTTCCCTACCTGCCAGGCATGTTGTGAAGCTAAATGACATCAAAGGTTACAAGGTGCTCAGATACTATGGCAACAGGGGCCAGAGAAGTACCTAAGATAGATGTGTCTGTGCATCTGTCTTCTTTGGTCCCATCTCCCAAGGGCTCCAGTACCTGGATTGTTTGTGGGCCATCAGGAACGCTTACAATCCCAAGCAGCTGTCACACTATGACCTGGTAAATTTCCCCACTCGTCCCGATGGCAGTAATTTGACAATGATCTCCTAAAAACTCACTGCACACAATGATACAAATGTTCTAACACATAATTCTCCCGTAAAAAAGAAACCCCTTTCAGCAGTTAGTGAAACGAGCTGTATACAACATCTTTTTTTTTTTTAAGGTGAGGCCTGAATTTGGATCAGTTATCTAATGATATAATTTTCTCTTCTGAAATGGCTTCCCCACTGCATCGATACTCTCTTAAGATGAGTAATTTTCAATTGCTGTCTATCTTTAATAGACTTTCCTCGGGTTCCCCGTGTGCTCACTGCTTGTGTGCGCTGGGTAGAGATTAAAATCTACCGGAGCTTGCCCAGCAGTTGTCCATCACTGACAGTAGTTTCATTAGTTGATGAAAACCTGCTTAAAAGAAATTCTAATTAAACTAGAACCTGAAATAATATATTTTGGAATACAGATCGTTCACATTTCAGTGGCATCTATTCCCTGCACTGTGCTGCCAGCCAAGTTATTATTTAGTCCCAGAGCTTGTCATTGTGGATGTATTACCAGACGACACTAAATAAATAGCACTTTCATTAAAGACTTTGGAAATCCGGCAGCAGATTGAATTATTTGTTTCTCAAGGTAGATGGTTCATTCTGTGCGTGTGTGAGAAAGACAGAGAGAAACATATTTCATAGGCATTCTCATTCCAACTGGCTGATCTGTTTATCGGCTTGTAAGTGGCCCTGGCACTGTGTCATCATTCTGATGTCACGGATGGTGATGTTACTCCTCTCCGCAGTCACTCGGTCCAGAAGAGGAATGAGGAGCTGTCAACAATGCACTACAGAGAGGCTGGGGCTTGCTTACTGTAAGCAGAGGCAGTGATGTTTGTTAGGAGTTTGCTCGATGAAGCAAAGTGTAGATTAGGATGAAGAGCAAAAGCATCAGCACAATGCCATGGCGTTAGAATTATGGCAGAGCGGGGCCTGTCCGGAGACTCATCCATGCTAGCTACCCCATGATGGTGACTCAGAGCTCTTTGGATTCACGGTGTTCGGACACCAGGGTGATGAGCACAGCATAAATGCCTAGATAGATGGATTAGATGCACTGGGTTGGAATAATCAGAGGTGTTTAGAAAGGGACTGTTGTTAAACCAAACCATATATGATGAGAGAGCCTGGTGCTTGTATTCAATGGACAGAGAACATCATCGGGCTCAGGAGATCTGACTGGCTCAGATAAACAGACCGAAGTTTGGATGATCACCCCAGCCACTGGAGTCGGCAAATAGGGGCTAAAAATCTTGCCACAACAGCCTGTCTCTTGAGAGTCCTAGAAGGTGCAGCTTCTGGTCAGGCTCCAATGCCACAAGAGAGCCTCTCCTGGCATTCTGGCACTTCTGCTGCCTGCAGAATGGACATGTGCAATAGCACACCAGGACATGGGGTAGCAGAAATACTGAACTGAACTTCTTTTGTCCCTTAAAGCTATGTGTGCATTGGCTGGCTTGAGTTTTGAGTGAAAGTTTGGCTGGGTTCTTGCTTTATCCAAACCCACATGGGCTGTGGTGTCACCAGAAGGTAGGTGAGATAAAACATCATGTCCCCTTTTAAACAGGCTCCTAGATGAGGATCCGTCTTTGCTTCTTCAGTGGCTGTTGGAGACTGGAGTCGCATGAGAGCGAGCTACCTGAAGCACCATCCAGACAGAACTGGGGGGATTAATGCGGTTGGGGAGGAAGCTAAAAAATATTGTAGGGTAGTGTCTGATCTCACTGTTGAGACAGTTTACCCACCCTCTGCCCAAGAGTTTTGCAACTTGGGATGCACTGGGGTCCTTCTTACTCCTGGGAATCCAGGTGGCATTGGTGTTCAGGAGCAAGAATGCCTTAGTTCATCTGCTTATAGCAAGGTTATTTCCACCACCATTCTCGCTTGCCCCCTCACCAATGCCTTTGTTGTGTCTAGATTGAGATGCTGGCTATATGGGACTATCCTGGAATGTGGCTTGGACACAGCAGCTGGTGGAGAATGTATCTGTGCCTCTGCTGGATGGCATTAGCTGCAGAGAGCATTTTACACCCTTTCTCTGCAGGCTGCATTCGTTTTCTCTTAGTTTCTGGGTGCAATTGAAGGTGTTGACACCAAACGACAAGGTCCTAAGGGGGCTGTGTCCTAGCTATCCGGGACAGCTGTCTCTGTCCCCATGCACTCTCACAGCAGCTGTAGTCAGCTGAGGAATTTTCACTCCTAGTCCCTAAATTTGAATGTCTAGGGGTGGGATAAGGCATTATTGGAAGAGGGACTTGGAAAATGGAATTTGCTTCCAAATTTCATCCTCCAGAACCCAAGCCTTCTGACTTCCAGGGCACATTGAAAGGTCCATCTCCTCTTTCAGGTTTTGCCTGACTGGGTGTGATTTGGGGGAGCTCAAAGTGGTTTCAAAGTGGGTAACAGACTTTACTGCTGATCTCACTGTTTCTGTGTGTATTGTACAGCCGGCAGGGACTCTGCTGACAGGCATTTTGATGGATAGAAAATAAAACTCAAACTTTACCACAAATGTCCTTTTTAATTTATTCTCTTGGATTTTATAATTTAGGTAGCATACAAAATTAACCAGTCACTGATTGCACAACAACTCCAAATATATGGAGATACACACATGGACATACACACACAGTCCAGGCTCCCAAGAGCAAGCCACACTGCACAACGGATGTTCTAATACCCAGGTCAGTTCCCCGGGGAGAGGAAAGTCCTGCTACCCTCCAGCCCTGGCTCTGCTCTCACTCTGAATTTAAAAGATGCAGCTCCTCTTGCTGTCTGTAGCACTTTGATGCTAGGAGCCACCTGGCCATGGATCCCCACATAAGGGGTGGTCACAGTGCAGTCCCTGCACTCCCTGTGGGCCATCCCCCAAGTGGGAAGGGCAAGGCAGGGAGGAGGTGGGCACGCAAGGAGGGTGAGTGGATTGGGTCAGGTACACCATCCTATGTGTAGTGTTGCCAGCAGCCCCTTCCATGAGTGCTTTGTTCAGGCAGTCTGGCAGCTAGAGAGCCAAAGAGAACTGCAGGGTCTGTCTTTGTCCAGCTGCCTCAATAAAGATTCCATTTTATAATCATTCCAGCCAGGGGCGGCTCTACAAAGTAGGCTGCCCCAAGCAGCGCGGAGCGCTGCGCCGCCCTTCCCCAGTCCCGCGGCGGGTCCCCTCTTCCCGCGGCTCCGGCTTCCTGGGGAGGGCGGCATTTGGCTCCGGTGGAGCTCCCGCCGGCATGCCTGCGGCAGGTCCACCGGAGCCCGGGACGAGCGGACCTGCCGCAGTGATGCCTGCGGGAGCTCAACCGGAGCCGCGGGAAGACGGGACCCGCCGCAGTCATGCCTGCGGCAGGTCCGCTCGTCCCGGGCTCCGGTGGACCTGCCGCAGGCATGCCGGCGGGAGCTCCACCGGAGCCAAATGACGCCCTCCCCAGGATGCCGCCCCAAGCGGGCGCTTGGCCCGCTGGTGCCTAGAGCCGCCCCTGATTCCAGCCAAATCCTGCCTCTTCTCTGCCATACCGGCACTAGCCTATGAACCTTAGGCAGCTCCTCTCACATGCACTGTGGATCTGGTGCTGCACACTTGAATTCTGTGGGAGTTTTGCCGTTGCCTTTATTGTAACAGGATTGGGGCCCCAAATATTTCCCAACTTCTGAAAAATATGTTTCCAGTTTTGCAGGCAGCGTGCTGGGAAGAAGGATCCTCTGAACTTATCCAAACCAGTCTGCCTGCCCCAGTTACAGTGGAACTGCTTTACTCACTCTCAGGAATACAATTCTATTTAAAGCACAGAATCATGTTGTAGCTACTTCTTATTTACCAGACTGGAAAGTTACATTACGAAGTTATCACTTATCTTGCCGGAGAACAGATTAAGAGTGAAGTACCATTCCACAGTTTGCATGCAGCTGCTCTTCCTAGGTTACTAAAAAGACAATTGATGTAACAGTTCAGGAAGAAATATGATTTTCATTATGATATGCAGGCATCAGGGATTGTGTTCTAATGGTCCCTTGTCACCATCGAAGAGCAAAATGGCCTGTGACCACTGTAATGGAAAAAAAGGTTTCCTTGCTATTTTGCATAGCATGTCAATTCTTTGTTATTTTCTTGTACCATTTTGACTGAAGCATTAAAGGGAACTGGACCTATTTTGCCCAGGACAGATCTTACCTAGCATGGGAATCTTGGCCTTCACAGCAAGTAACTTTTCTCACCCTGTATATATGAGGAATTATGTTTGCCAACAAAGTCTTTAATTAGACATTGTTAAAATAAAATTGGGGCCAGGTTTTCAAAGGCTTCGGGGTGCGATTTTAGATCTCTTTGGCAGGCACAATTACCACAAGCCTGGGGGCAAATAGGGTGAGTGTGTGCAAATACGTGACTGCAAGCATGTGGGGGGCTAAACCTTTCCAAACTGTGGCCAGTAGAAAACAGTAGAAAACATAATACAGAACCAAACTGCGGAGCCCTTCCTTGACCTCATGAGTGCTTCTGCAAGAGCCCCAGTGATGTCAGTGGGCTACTGTCTGAGGAAGCGTTCACTGAGATGAGTAGGGGCTCCCCAATCTGGCCGTTATTTGCACTTCCTTCGGCTTGGTCAGTGCAACGAAACTGGCCAGCCCTTCTTTTTAAAGTCTTGGTCATGTCGGGTTATCACGCACTAGCACCAAGCTGTTGGGTTTAGGTTTCCAAAACGGTTTCCCTGTTGTCAGCAGGTTTTGACACCATTCATGAAGACAACTCCATTCCTGTTACTGAGTGTTTGTAACCCCCTCATCCTCCTTTTTTGTAAAGCAGAATCTGTATTTAGGACTTTAACAGTTGGCAGTGGCCCCTAAGAGTAAGCGTTTCCCTGCTGTCAGAGGTCATCATCTCTCGTTCACAGGGATTATTTCTAAAGCTGAGCAAATAGTGCAAAGGATTTGCCACAATTATTCACTCAAATGTGTAAGTACATTTTGATTTGACTCTATTGCTGACCCTGTCCTCTCTGCTTTCTGCAAACAATCACTGGAGCTCTGGAGACATGGATCCTTGTGAAAAGTGAATGTTAAGGCAAAATATTCGCTGAGAGTGGAGTTTGACTGCAATATTCGGAATTCATAATTTCCCAGTGCATGCCATATTGGTTAGTTACCTGAGCGATCCAACAAGGGAACATAAACAACACCACAATTCACATAATTGACCAGCACATCATCAATCACTATATTTTGATATTGAAATTTATTGTGATATTCACAATAAAATGTTTGGGAGCAGTTCATGGGGTGAGGGGTGGGGTGTGGAATTCCCAAAGAAATCTGTGAATTAATTGTGGATACCTGGTCAATTTGGAGACCAGGCTGGCTGGAAATGGGTGATCTGAAGTGTGTACGCCTAGCTCCAGGAGCAGGAGAATGAATGATACATTTGAGAATTTCACAATTAGCTTCTGAGCCACAAAAGATGTGAAAATTTGACAGAGAAATAATTTGTTGCAAACGTTTTAATAGTCTTTAATTACCTGATTGGCTCAAGAACTACAATGAGTTTCAAATGTAACCCAAATTCCACCATCACTATGTGGTGATGAGGCACTTCCCATCGTGTGAACTTCCAGACAGCTGGGCTAAGCAGCTTTCCTTTAAACCAATGTAAATTAAAGACAAACAAATTAGGTCCATTGATCTGTAGCTGCGGAGCCTCCTGTTTAAACTCAGGGAGCTGGAGGAAGCATAAAGCTAGTGCACAGGATTTTCCTTGCATTGCTTAGATTAAAGGACTTTGGGATGAGTGGTTTGTGTGATGATCAAAAGATGTAGCATACGCTGCACCTGTCACAGGTACAAGTTCAATTCTGTACAGATAAAAACAGAGTGGAGCTGGCATAGCATGAGAGACTTACTGTAAAGTACGTGTGGGGAGTGTATTTCAAGCAGGCTACATAAATATAGGATTAAATGCTAATATTGTATGATAAAATGCTAATTTACCTCGATTAGGCCATTCCTAGCATGAGGTTCCTGTTGATCAGAGCCTTCTCTGTGAGATAAGGAGGGCAATAAGGGATTGTTTTCATAGAAACACGACTAAGGTTTCTAAGCCCCAGTTTGATCATTAACATGATGATGGGATTCATTCCCTTTATACTAAGACTCCTTTGCACTGCCAGAGTGGTGAAAAGGGGCCCGCACCTAAATGAAAATCTGGCCCTGCCTGTCAAGTCCCGACTCTTGCCAATTTCTAGTCCTTGCTGTGACTCTGCAGTTGATCTGGGAAGCTGGAAACTACCTGGGAATTGGCCCTGAAACCAGGCCCAGAGGCCAGCATGATGGTTCTGAAGTTAGACTAGGCAGAGAAGGTCCCGGTGCTCTACCGGTTTGACATCTTGGCTGTCCAGCAGTGATGGATCCTGCTAGTTGAGCTAGGCACTGCCACAGTACGAACAATAAGAATGGCCATATTGGGTGAGACCAAAGGTTTTCTAGCCCAGTATCCTGTCTTCTGACAGTGGTCAATGCCAGGTGCCCGAGGGAATGAACAGAACAGGTAATCATTTAGTGAGCCATCCACTGTCGCCTGCTCCCATATAATGATTATAATTAATAATAACCAAGAACAATGGATGAAATTGAGCCAAGGCAACATTGAGACGGACCTTCAGGAAGCCATTCATGAGTTTAGCCTGGGCTAATGGTCCCTGCAGGAATGAGTGGGAGGCGTGTGGCTTGTTTAGAATTAAACTAGGCAGCACCCTGAAGCAGGCAGGCGAGGGGGCAATGCTCTATAATCAGGGCTGGTATGGGTGGCTGGGAGTAAGGTGTACTCTGCCTTTAACTTCTCTCAATCTGTCAGTATTGGACTGAGCAAGGCATCATCCCAGGAATGTCCCCGTCTGTGTGTCCTTCTGAAGCATCTGTTGAGTCAGCATGAAGCGATGGTAACAGCTATGCGCATGGCTGAGAGCGCGTACTGTATGAATGTTGCTGGGATTCGCGGGCCATTACCATCCAGGTTGTAAATTCTCAGCCATTTTTGCCTTTGTTAGACATGTGGCTTTATGAACTACACCCATAGGTACCGACTCCGTGTGTGCTCAGGGGCTCAAGAATCCACAGGGAAAAAAAAGTGGGTGCTCAGCACCTACCAGCCACAGCTGTTGGGTAGTGCCGCCAATCAGCTGTTTGGTGGCTAGCAGAGACTCTTGGGAGAGGGGTGGGCAGACAGCAGCAAACATCTGCGGGGGGTGTCTGGGGAGGGGACAGAGCGAGGGCAGGAGGAGGCAGAGTAAGGGCAGGGCCTTGGGGGAAGGGAAGGAGTGGGGGCAGAGCCTCAGGGCAAGCGGGGATGGAGAACCCATGGGGAAAAATAAAAGTCAGTGCCTATGCGTGCGCACAGGCCCTCAGCTACTAGCTTGAAAATAATGTATCTCTTTTGTGCTCCATTTATCAACACAGGCCTCAGGCAGGTCAGGAGCAATCCAGCCGGAGCTGCTCTGCCTTGTAGCTACCTGCAGATTCTGTATGGCAGTTCCCCCACCGGGAGGCCTCCCAGTAGAACACGGCATTCCCTCTTCAGGGGGCAGAAAATAATGCTCTGCAGTTGTTAACAAACTTGATGGGTATCTTCAGGCAAAGAGGAATCCTGGAACCCTGGTGTCTGCCCACCACCACCAGATCCCAAGTATGAGGAGCCAGTAGGGGAGCTCATGGGCATGCACAGACATTGTGAATCACACTTATTCCAGCCACTGCCCTTTAGAACTTTACTCTTCCATTTCAGCGGCAGAAACATAAGGCTGGACCTGAAAGGGATCCTCCTTAATTACAGAGACAGACTCTTCCTGTGCCTCACTGCCCTCTCTATGGAGAGAGCCTGCAAACATTTCCCATGTTTAATAGATGCCGAGTGTACAAAGAAAATCCATTGTCCTCCGCAAAAGAGTTTGGCTCACATTGGCAAACAGAAAAAAACCAACCCAATGCTCTGCTGCCATTATGTGCCTTGAATGGTTTAGACAGAACAGATCCTGCATCTTGGCAGGGGGCCAGAAGAGATGACCCTTGCAGTCCCTTCTGACCCTCTGGGTCTATGATCCTATAAACAACACCTTCTATTGTGGAAGCCCCCTCTACTACCTTCGTTCCCACCCCTCTCCAAAAGAACTCAGACTATATGATGAGGCTACATCAGATCCATATCTGGCTGGGATTTAGTTCTGAGGCTGTGGTGTGAGGTTATTTCCATTGTCCTTTATTCCAACGCTGGTGTCCTCTCTCTGCTTAGAGGTAGCAGGTTTTGCATGGCAGCTTCATGAGGAGAAACCAGCAATGTGGAGGCTGAGTATATTCCAAGTGTAACTTATTTTATTTACACAAAGACACCAGCCTTGGAACAGACATGGTCAAACAGGATGCAGGGCAGCCCCTTCATCACGCACCGATACTGAGTTCCCAAAAGCAATTCTGCTTCAGGAACTGATGCTGATTAGACCACGGCAAAGAGCAAATTCTCCTTTCTCAGGATCACCACCTCCACACACAACCTTGCATAACCAAACAAAAACAGCACAGCTTGTCTTCCCTAGATGGAGCACTTACGCCGCACTAAGAAAAAGAACATGCAAGATTACATGTAATAGCACCAGCTGGTGATGGCTGCCATAACACTTCCTTGCCATCTAATTTATTCCCACAGCTAGCATTTCCTGCCCTGGGCGAATACAGGTCTTCAAGCTTGTTTTCAAAATCAATCTACTGCTGGTGAAAGGTGCTGAACTTACGCCCCTGGAGACTTACTACTGGGGCTATAAAGGATCCAGGAGAATCTAAGAGAGAGGAAGACCTGGGAGTCAGGAGACTGGAGAAGGTCTCTGGGGAAAGCTGCAGAGAACAGAAATCTCCGTGGGCCATCCCTGGACAGAGGGAGGAATTATCAGGAAACAGGGATGGCCTTAGGGAAAATGGAGCCCTAAGCAAACTGGTATTTTGGTGATCCTGACTGCCACTGCTGCTCTGGGCTCCCCACCCACCCCCCATTGCCCCGACCCCCACTGCCTCTCTGGGCTCCCCACCCATCCCCCACTGCCCCAACCCCCACTGCCTTTCTGGGCTTCCCAGCTATCCCCATTGCCCCGACCCCCACTGCCTCTCTGGGCTCCCCACGCATCCCCCATCGCCCCAACCCCCGTTACCTCTCTGGGCTCCCCACCCATCCTCCCATTGCCCTGACCCCCACTGCATCTCTGGGCTCCCCACCCATCCCCCATTGCCCCTGGCCTCAGCAGCCTCTCCATGCTCCCCAGGCATCACCCCTGGTCCCCACCACCTCCCCGTCAAGCCCCCCCTCACCTCTGTGCCCTGTTGCCTCCCCCCTCGTTGCCCCAAGCTCCCATCTGTGGCCTCACAGCCAGATCCACCCTGCTCCTTGCTTCTTGACCCTGGCATTCTGGGTGGTCGCCCACCAGGAAGGCCAGCCCTGTCAGAAAGCCAGCAGAGGGGCTAGCTGGCTGACCTTCCTGAGCCAGTCCCAGTGCTGAGAGGCTAACAAGGACTGAGGGCTCAGCGACAGTGGAGGGGTTACCCTACTGAGCTGCCTGAGGCAGAAAGCCACAGCCAGAGACAGCAGGAGAGAACCAAAGGCTGAGAGCAGCAGAGGGAGATGTCTGCTGGCTCTCAGAATTGAAGGGCGGAAGCAAGAAGATCAAAGAGGGCTGAAGGCTAGGACTGAAGCATGGCGGGCAACACTGGAGTTGTGCTGGAGAGCCAGTGCATGGTCAAGACTCTGGAGCTGCTGGAGAGTCAGGGCCTCATGAGGGGCTGTGCTGGGAAGCCAAGGGATGCCGGAGCTCTGCTGGAGAGCCGTGGTGCAATGAGGGATGCCAGAGCTGTGCTGGAGAGCCGGGATGCAGTGAGGGAGGCTAGAGCTGTGCTGGAGAGCTGAGGTGTGGTGGGGGACACCGGAGCTGTGCTGGAGAGCCGTGGTGCAGTGAGGGATGCCAGAGCTGTGCTGGAGAGCCGGGATGCAGTGAGGGAGGCTAGAGCTGTGCTGGAGAGCTGAGGTGTGGTGGGGGACACCGGAGCTGTGCTGGAGAGCCATGGTGCAGTGAGGGATGCCAGAGCTGTGCTGGAGAGCCGGGATGCAGTGAGGGAGGCTGGAGATGTGCTGGAGAGCTGGGGTGTGGTGAGGATGATCTCCAGCAGAGAGGCTGTCGGGGTTCCTGTGGGAAGAGTGGTGTTGGACTCCAGCTGGAAGGACTGGGGACAGAAGACGACTGATGAGGAGACCAGGTGGAGGAGCAGATGCCGACTATGGTATATGGTGCATCATGTCATGGGATTTTAAGGCTTATATAGACTGTGATTACAGCTGGACTATGTTGAGGACTTTTGTTCTGGACTGATTTGCACTATAGGTTTGATAATGAATGGGCCCCAAGGATGGGCATTATTGAGGCAAGAGAACCTGAAGTAAAGTCCTTGGGTTACCTGAGTTGGGAAACTGAGGCAGGCACACATGTCATGTTGCAGCCTGCAACAAGAGGGCGCGCTAGGCAGGGCCGTCCTTTGACAAGCCCCACTTAAGATTGGGGCCCCATTGTGCTAAGGGCAGCGTAAATTCATAGTGAGAGACAATACTGCCCCCAAAGTGCTTATCGTCCAAATGACAAGACGTTCCCCCATACTACACTGCAAGTGTGCTTCACTCCATGTTCTAGAGGGACAATCCCAGGGCAAGCTCCCAGCATAAAGTAATCTCTTTCCTTCTCAGAGACAGCCAATTAGCACCAAGCCCTATGCGGGGTTTTATGATGTTAGGTAGAGGTCTGATCCAAAGCCCAGTGAAATCAATGATTGCAGTGGATGCTGGATCAGACCCTAGGAAATGAACTGAGACCTCCACTTCCTTCCACCCATGCCGCTGAACAGCTGTCAGACCATGGTACTGACTCGTGGTCACTGGTAATCTGATTCAAACCAGGCAACAGGCGCCCTATCCAATTACAGTCCCTTGAGTCATCCGGTCCCTCCGTCATGAGAGCTTGAGTGTGCAGGTTCATTACAGCTAAAGAGATGCTGCCAATGTCAAAATGTCCAAGACAGGTTTTTTCTTTATATCACTTTACAATGGACAGTTTCCCACATCCCAGCATTCATGGACAACTTAGCAATAACCATCCTTTATGAGCATCATTCCAGTGTGCCAGAGAGCAGAGCAGGGTGCAAACCCCACAATTAGTCTTACCGTCGCAAACGAGTGAGCACATGTGCTTGGAAAACGCATGGAAAGTCACGAGATCCCCGCAGCAACCTTGGAAGGGGTTATTCTAAACAGTGGGAAAAAGAATATTTAAAATTGTGAAACTTCTTTTGACAGGGTCGTCCTTTAATTACCCCGTGGAGCGATAAAATCCCAACGCTAAAAATGTGTCTTTACAAATCTCTAGCTGAAGTAATTAGCCCTGTGCCTGGCTCTCCTGAGGGATTATTGCTGCCTTCTTTTCTGATTACTTACTCAAACAGAAGTGGAATCACTGCTATGTTTGACAGTAAGAAATAAAATCTGAGATAAAGATATTAAAATCCTGTTGCACATGGCGGATTTCTGCAGATTGTGTGTCTGCTCTGTCGAGACAGGGCACTAGAGCCGAGTAAATAATTCACAACAGAGGGTTGGTGTGACAAATGTCACTTCTTTGTCTGCTCCTGGCCATTCCAGAAAAATCAGTGTAATCAGGAATTTAGTAATTATTCAAATGATTCAATTCCATGGCTCGCAACTTGTGTCCAGTCTATAGCTTGCAGTTTGAGCGGAGTGGCATATCTGTGATTGGTCACAGGAGTCATATAGTATTATTTCTCTTCCCTCATTGGTTGAGAGTATTATTATTATGTATTATTTGTATTACTGCAGTGCATAAGAGCCCTAGTTGTGGACTAGGACCAGTGTGCTAGGTGAGGAACACAGAACTAACAGTATAACTCAACTGTATTTAAGTGTGCAAACCAAAAATTAATCACAGGCCACATTTGAAGCCATTGGGAAAAGCCAGTTCTCTATGAGCTGCATTCCCCCCGCCCCACACACACACACACACACATGCACAGCCCTAGACACTTCTGCAAAAAAACGTGCTGCCGCCTTTCTTTGTTTCTGTACAGATGTAAATACTTTCTTTCAAGGGATGTAAAGTCTAGGTATTCTTCCTCATCCATATACAGTGTTAGGATCTCAGAAGGAGGTTTCTCTTCAGCTGAGGGGACAAGATGGTTGTGGAGACTTTCTTTAAAAATATATATATATTATTAGTTCTGGGAAGGAGGGGACTTGGGATGGGAATTCAAGTTCTCCCAACATTGTGTCAGTCTAAGTGTTTATTATGCTTACGGTACTCGAGAAAAGTGCCTTGTCTGACAATTCTCATTGGTTGCTGCACAATGGTACATATTCTAGCCTATGTGCTTCATCCCTTTATTACCCAAAGGATGAATTTATACCAGTGTGAGAGTATTTCACGCACCCAATGTAAATGAGCTAGTAAATACAGTTGTACAGAAAGTGTAGACAGACCATAGTGACAGCAGCCACTGAAACATGTTTTCAAACTCTAGATTGCCAAGAGGTTTTCACCCCTCCATGATACATATTTTGCATGTAATGTATTTGTTAGCCCCCACTACAGTGTCTGTAGCTCACCAGTTTTTAATGTGATGAGTGGCATAGCTCATCCATGGGTCATCGGAGAGGAGGAAAGTGTTTAGCAATGCAGTTGTTCCCAATCACCAATACAAGGGTTTCAGGCTGCCCTTAAAGAAGATGCTCATGTCTTATTTACAGTAAGAGTTAACACCACATTAGGACTTCCCAAGTGAGTACAGGGTTTAAACATGGTCCTCTAGAAAAGTGCTAGCTCTGCTTCACATCTCAGTGGAGGCAGGGCTTCTGTGCTGGTCGTGGGGGTGCTGCACACCTTCCATTGATTAACGTGCACTCTGACCCACAGAGGATCTGAAAAACCTGGAGCAACCTAAACTCCATCATGGGCTAGAATGTGATCATAGGAATTGGAGGCCTATATCAGCAACAGTGGAAGGATCACAAGAGTGTCCCTAATTAGTCACAATCTTTACAATAAACCCGGAGTAATTTCAGACATGCATGGCTGTTGCACTTTTGCTTGTATTAGGGATGGATCTAGCTTGTGCAGCCAAGCTCTGAGTCCTGGGAACTTGGGACAAATGCCCCAGGAGGTTGGGAGCCATCATTGTAATGGAGTCATTCTTGAATCCATTCTTTGTAGCTCCATTTGTAAGCATAGTCACCTCGCCCCCCAACGAAAAGTCACCGTGTTCTGGCCTAGTCTGCCCATCCACCTGCCTTTTAGCACCAGCAAATCCCACTCAGTCATCACTTTTCCCATGGTCTGGAGGGGGAAAGCACAGTGGGCCATTGTGTGCTTTGCTTGAAATGCTGCAATTCAGAAGTTCCACCACTGTGACTCCCCTATTAACTCCAGTAAGTCAGTGCAGTTACTCCGGCTTTTTCTTGGCTACACCAGTGTCAGAATTTGGCCCAGCATCCAATCATCCCAAGTACTTTTCTCTGTGAATTGTTTCTTGAGCATAGTTCCACGGGCCTCTCCCCACACGCATGAGCTCCTGCTGCAATCCCCATTATCACCATGGAGGGCAGTGTCACTGCGACAATGAAGGCAAGGTCCCTTGAAGTTGCCACGAAGCATCACAGAGTAATAATTGGGTGGCAGGGTATCGCAGGAGCTAATTCCACAGCGAGTGGAGGCAAACACACAAGCTGCTTCCCCCTTTATTTTATTTTGATTACATTTTTTGTTTTTGCATGATTACCTACAGTAAGCAGATCATAATTAACGGGGGATGAATAATATTTCTGCCAGTCTGTGTATTAAGTTTTCTCACAACAAATGAAAACATCATTAGCATTGCCTAGCACCCTTATCTCAGGCAACGCGCCACAGTTAGGATGATGGAGATTTACAGATAGGCACAAGCTTGTTTAGCTACTTAGGGATGAGAACAAAACATCTGTGACTGATGGGACGCAGCCACGCTGCATACTGAGCACACGTCTTGCAAGGTGAAGCGCAATAAGTCTCCTCCAAGGAGCCAGAAGATCGCTCAGTTGGCTGAGTGGTGCAGTAGCTCTGGTGGGAGACAAGAGGCAGGACTTGTTTGTAGTGATTAAAAAAGAGACGTTTTATTGAGGCTGCTGGGCATGGAACAGGCTGGCTAAGTGTGATATGTCCCCCTCTAGTGGCTGCTTCACATGGCAGAGAAGAGCAGAGATTTCTTGTGCAAAATAATAATTTATTCAAAAACCCAATTTTCCTTAAAAAGGCAGTTTCAAAAGAAAATGTTCAACCAGCCCTAGCTGTAGGGCATCTCTTCCCATTCTAGTATCTGTGACAAACCAGATACTGACAAAGGGCCACAGTTTGTCAGCTTGGTGTTCCGAGCTTTGGGGGTACAGTATGAAGTGAAGCTTATTGCTTTCATCTCCTGCTGGCCATACGGGAATGGACTGGCCGAGAGAGAGCAGTACAGATTGCTAAGAAAATTCAGCAACAAAAAACCCCTTACTAGTTCTGCTGAGCTACAGAGCAGCATCACATACATAATCCAGCTCAGCTTGAGCTAACAAAGCAGAACCATGGGGTCAGCCTCAGAGATCAGTCTTCAGCCTAAGTGGCACTGCTTAAGGTTGTGAGGCTGAGAGATGCCCAATCTAAAGGGTCTCAAAGGTCTCCTTTAACCATCAGATGCAGCCCAAAACTTCTACCAGGAGCAGGGGCGGCTCTAGAAAATAGGCTGCCCCAGGCAGCGCGGCGTGCTGCGCCACCCTTCCTCGGTCCCGCGGCGGGTCCCCTCTTCCCGCGGCTCTGGTTGAGCTCCCGCGGCAGGTCCACCGGAGCCCCGGGACGAGCGGACCTGCCGCAGGCATGACTGCGGGCGCTCCACCGGAGCCGCGGGAACAGCGGCCCTCCCGCGGGCCCGGCGGCGGACGGTTCGCGGGTCCGGCGGCTCCGCGTGAGCTGCCGCCGTCCGGCCTGCGGGAGGTCCAGCCGAGCCGCGGGACGAGCGCCCCCTCCGCAGTCATGCCTGCGGCAGGTCCGGTCGTCCGCGGCTCCGGTGGACCTCCCGCAGGCATGACTGCGGCAGGTCCGCCGGCCCAGCCTGCCGCCCCCTAGATTTGGCCGCCCCAGGCAACAGCTTGGTTTGCTGGTGCCTAGAGCCGCCCCTGACCAGGAGACCCACTCCTGCTAGAAATATGAAAAAAATATCAGATGACACCAACTGTTGTTACTGGTAGCCACACCCTGAGATCCCACATGGCTGAGACCAGTCAAGGTGCAGCAGGAACAGATGTGTGTAATGTCCCTTTCTGACTCTGACAGGAGGAGAGGTGGGGGAGGTTCTAGGCATAAGCTCTGCGGGGAAGCACAGGCAGAGAGTAGCTTTAGGGATAATTCTCTCTTCCTTAATCTAACAAAGTTCCTTGTTCAGAGGTCAGGTTGAAGAAAACCAAGAACATATCCCTCGTATGTCAGATAGCTCGGTGGTTTGAGCATTGGCCTGCTAAATCCAGGGGTGTGAATTCAATCCTTGAGGGAGCCATTTAGGGATCAGCAGGAAAAAGAATTGGGGATTGGTCCTGCTTTGAGCAGGGGGTTGGCCTAGATGACCTCCTGAGGTCCCTTCCAACCCTCATGTTCTATGACTCTTGGGGATTCTTGGCTTTTGTCAATGACATGATCCCTTTGAAAGCTGTTCAAACCAGTTTCCACAGATTGTTTCCCTTTTCTCGTCTCCCCCTGTTCCAAAGTCTCCTCAGCAACACTGGGGTCCTTAATGGAGATAATTTTTTCCCCTCAATAGACTCCAGTGCAAAGTCCTGGTGTCCTCTTCAATCCCAATGCTGCTCTGCCCAGACTTTTTACCCAAGTAAGAATATCCATAAGTAAATGTGAAATCTTTTGACCCCAGGGAGCATAACTTGCACAGTACATCTGTGTCCTGTCATTCTCTTCTGCGTCAGCAACTGACTTTGTGCCTCCTTGTCCTTTGCTGGTGCTGCCTGTGCTGCATAACAGACGCAGTGTTCCAGCAAGGTATAATTGCTAGGAGTTTGTGCACTGCCTCTCAGCACCTTACCTGAATCCTTACAAAGTGAATTCTGGTCACTGACTAGTACAAATAATGAGTTTTCGAGACCAGAACTTGGCCTGGTTCTGCTGTCTGAGCAACAGGAGGGGGGCACTGAATCCTGCAATGGCAGAAAAGGCGGAAGGGCAAAGGTGTGATTCGATGGGTTCAAGAGGAAAAGGGCTTGATCCTCCACTTTTAATATATAATAATTATGTATATTGCAGTAGATACAGAGCACCTAGCGAGTGTCAGCCGCATGTCAAAGAAGCTGCAAGGTCCTTTGGAGGAAGAGAGTTGAGGAGTTTGAAAGAAAGTTGCACTGAGGATGCTAAGCAGCTGACAAGCCATGCTACCGTCTTCTGCTCCACACTCCTTTCCACTCACTGCCTTTGGATTAAATGTGCGCTGTCACAGGCAGGTAGAAGGTAGGTGCAGCCATACACCACAATGACATTTTTACAGATTCTTTTTCAGATCGCACCATCGCAATCAGTTTGGGCAACAAGTGTCTGGGTTGAACCTTCTCAGAACTGCCGGGGTTGGGACTGACTAGGAAACAGGGGTGGCTTTGGGAGACAGCCCTGCAAATTTATTTCACTTCCTCTTTCTCCTTTAGTGAATGTCTCGCTGGCGAAAGGAGACTGATCAATAGGCCTGTAGGCTGAGATCTTCTCTCCATCCCTGGGCAGCAGCAGCACTGAGCTGTCTTCCATCCCCTCTACTTTGGCTGCACTGTGGCAGTGTCACTGTTTTGTTAATGGTCACTTCCACTTCCTGTCTTATGCATAGCATGGTTATATCATTCTCATGCACGCTCTGCTCCAGGTCCTGCTCTGGGTGTGCCGCATCTGCAGGGGGGCTGGAACAATTTGTACAGTGGGGGGCAGTGGCAGCTCCAGGCACCAGCGCTCCAAGCACGTGCCTGGGGCGGCAAGCCGCGGGTGGCACCCTACCGGTCCCTGCAAGGGCAGCAGGCAGGCAGCCTTCGGCGGTGCACCTGCGGGAGGTCCGTCGGTCCCGCGGATTCAGCGGACCTCCTGCAGGCAAACCGCTGAAGCTGCGGGACCAGGGACCTCCTGCAGGCAAGCTGCCGAAGGCTGCCTGACTGACATGCTTGGGGCGGCAAAAAAGCTAGAGCCGCCCCTGAGTGGGGGGTGCTGGGAGCCATTGAAGCAAACTGTAAACCCCTGAATATGATGGAAGCCACTTCAAGCCAGGGAGTGTGGCAGCATCCCCAGCACTCCTGTTTCTGAGTTTAAGGCCAGGATTCTGACATAGAGCCAAGAAGCAACACTTGTCCAGCTGTAAAACTGAATGCGAACATGTTTGTAGGTGCAAACACCTATGTATCAGCTAACGTTTGCATGTGCCTTTCAGACTGCAGGCATGCAGGGGTTAGGATCCTGAGCAGAGGTGAGCACCTGCACTTGTGCCTCCATGCAGGTCCACATGTGGAGGCCATGCTACTTCCCTGGATATCGATGGGGAGTGGATTTTCATTTATTGTAAATTTCAGCAGCTTTGATAAAATCCTCGGCTCTATCTCCCATACAGATGGGCTCTGTAGTTCAAGGGTTTGTCTACACACGGTTTTCATACTGGATGAATGATATTGGTTTAGAAACAACCATACATTTACCAAAACAAGCTACACTACTTTACGCACCTTTATACCCGGATAACAGCAGCCACATGAGCTGATTGCACCATTTTGCTTATATTGGTCTAGAAACTGCATCTAGCCTAGCCCTAAGAATGATAATATAGTATCTTACATGAGCACCTGCTCTTTACAAAAAATACCTTATTTAGTCTTTGTTAAATATAAGTGATGTGTTGGGGCCTGAACAAAACACAGAGACCATCCACCCCCACAAGGAACTTTCAGGCTAAAAGACATTTAAGACTTTCTGAAACATTCCCAGGGCTTTCAGCTGGGCAATTTTCTACCCAAATAAATGTGTGAGATTAACAAGCTGTTTTCAGTGCGGTCATGGAACAGTCAAGAGACTATCAGATCTTTGATGATAACCTTTCATCTGCTTTCAAGTGCTTGACATCAGGGTACACACTGTGCTGGCTACATACCATTTTGGGTTTGGATGTCATTGGAAGGCAACCATTGGCCACGGTTGATAACGTAATGATCTCTGGGCAGCGGAAAATAAATTATCCATCCTAAATTAAAAAGAGTGCTCTCTGCTTTCGGAAGATCACAAATGTACCCAAAAAGGCAGAAGCAAACAAAGCTCCAGCCAAGATCTTTCTAAAATGGAGAATTCTCCTGATAAATAAATCTCTTAATGAAATACAAGCAATTAAACTAAAAGCCCTATCAAATGCAGCTTGTCACTCAGCACACTGACATTTAATTGAATTTTTTTTCCATTCCATGGTCCCTTTTCCCTGGTAAACAAATTCATTCACAACAGATCAGGTTTCACTAACCCAGAAACCGGATGATAGTCAATCAACTAATTGACACAACAAAGACTTTTATATAAAGAAAAAAGCTGTCTAATTAAAGCTCAAATGAAATGTAATAATGCACCGACTTCATATATTAATTACTCTTTATTAACCCTTTCCTTCCTTCCAGTTGCCGCCATGCTGGGCAAGAATAAGAAGGCAAAGTTAGCAAACCCAGCACTACTGCAGTACATATGTGTGTATGCTTTCTATGGACTGGCAGCTGGGTTAGACGCACCAGCAGGGGCGGCTCTAGCTTTTTGGCCGCCCCAAGCAGTCATGCGCGGGAGGCGCCCCGGAGCCGCGGGAGCAGCGGACCTGCCGCGGGCATGACTGCGGAGGGGGCGCTCGTCCTGGACCTCCCGCAGCTGCGGGCGGCTCGCGGGTCCGGCGGCTCCGCTTGAGCTGCCGCAGTCATGCCTGCGGGAGGTCCAGCCGAGCCGCGGGACGAGCGCCCCCGCCGCAGTCATGCCGGCGGCAGGTCCAGTCGTCCCGGGGCTCCGGTGGACCTCCCGCAGGCATGACTGCGGCAGGACCGCCGGCCCAGCCCGCTGCCCCCCGCGGCCGCAGGGGACGCCCCCTAGATGTTGCCGCCCTAGGCACCAGCTTGTTTTGCTGGTGCCTAGAGCCGCCCCTGCGCACCAGGGAGCTCCAGTCTGTGGCCCTGGGGTCTCTTGTGGATCCCAAAGGCAACTCTGTTAAGAAAACAGCATCTACTGGACTATGATGAAACACGTCCCGCCTTAGCTGCAGCCTGTGATTGTTAAACAAGGGGCTATGAATCAGCTCCATCGCTGCAGACAGTAGAGTCTCCCATTGCTTCCTCATCAGTCCCAGGAGCAGCTCCCATGGGAGCCGAGCAGCTGCGGTCCCTTCTCTACTTCCCTGCTGGCCACCCCCAGCATTGCAAGGCGGAGAAGAGCCTGTCCGTGGCCTGCAGCTCTATCAGCGCCTGAGGCAGAGCAGGGCAGCACTTAGCACAGGAGGGCTCCCCTCCCCCCACACAGCCACCCAAGACAGAGGACAAGGAGAAGAAGCTGAAAGCCAACAGCCAGTCACAGCTCCCCGAGTCCCTGCTCTGGGCCTGCTCTAAATTGCTCCAGCTGGCTCTGGTCCCCAAAGGACCTTCTGCTAGCTGGGGGGTAGATCATATGCAGCCACTCCTCCTCCTGACCTCCAAAACCTTTCCTCTGGCAGGGGCTGCGGGGAGAAGATGCTACACCAGCCAGCTGGGATCCAGGGGAGGCTCTGCTCCCTTTGCACTGAGCAGAACAAGGCAGAGAATCTGCCCCATGGCCCAGAGAGGAAGGGTTGCAGGTGTCTTGTCAGGTGCAGATGGAAAAAAGTGCTCTCAGTCTCTGCAGCTACTTGGGTATCCAGGAGTAGCCCAAGATCCAACAGCACCCCTAGCTGTGCAGCTGTGTTATAAAGGGGGAGGGGGGACGCTGGATTTCACTGCGTTGGCCAGGACAGATGTGATGAAAATGTCACGTGTGTCCTTTGACTTGAATCCTGAGGGCCGCTGGAATGAATGGGAGGTGCCTGGGTAAGCACTGAATGGATGCTCAAGGGCTCAGCATCTGGAGTCTGATCCTGCTCCTATCTGAATCAATAAGAGATTTGCCTTTGATTTCAGTGGTAGGCTGGAGCAGGCCCTGGTCTGGTCAGCCCTGATTTAGCAAAGCACTCGAGGCATGTACTTAAGTCCCGTGGGGTTGAAGCACGTGCTTTGTGCTCTGCTGAAAAGAGATCAGCGTAAGCACCTGACTAAAGTTTAGTAAATGATCTAAGTGCTGGATTGGGGCTGAAGTGCACAACGATCCTGCACCCAAATTGACTAGAAAGAGAAAATACAAACTGATTCGTCCGGCGCCGCTGGCCAAGCGGAGTGAAATGCAAAGAGCCTGGTAACAAACAGCACGAATGATGGACAGAACAGAACTGTAACGTCCCTCACGTGCTCTTGATCTCAGGCGTCCCTGCGAACGCGATGAAAGGGTTTGAGTTTTAATGCGGGATTGAAATGGACAGGGAGAGCACAAGTGGCAGTCAGGTGCCCAGCTGGCACTGAATGCAGTGGCAGAACTAATGGGACCGGGTGGGGAGATGACTGCCCCCAGTGGCCTTTAGGTTTATGTGTGGTGGGTTTTCAAGCATATTATGCAATTGACAAGTGTATGACATGAATTTTCACCCAGGGCTAGAGAGTGAGTCTGCCCCGCACCCATCCATCAGCAGCATCTCCTGTCCCGTGAGGATGGGCCCTGCTCCCTGCTTCGTGTGTTGGGACACGCCACACAGGACTGCATGGTGTGTGCTGCAATCCGTGTACCACGTCCCAGCGCCACTCATTCAAACGTAGCCCAGCTGCCCCTCTGTCATGATGGTAGGGGTGGCTGGGCCATTGAGCATTGGCCTGCTTAAACCCAGAGTTGTGAGTTCAATCCTTGAGGGGGCCACTTAGGGATCTGGGGCAAAAATCTGTCTGGGGATCGGTCCTGCTTTGAGCAGGGGGTTGGACTAGATGATCTCCTGAGGTCCCTTCCAACTCTGATATTCTATAAACCTGAATGGCACTGTGACACCATGCACCAGGCAGCAATGCCTGGAGTGGGGAGGTGGGCCCAGCCCAGCAGGACAGGAGTTGCCAGGTGAATATGGGGCAGGCTCACTCTCCAGCCAACCCCCAATCACCCATTGCCCCTCCCTCACAGCTCTACCACTGACTGAAAGCCAGTGGGATTTGGTGTCCTGATTTCTATCTGTGTCTTTGAAAATCTACCCCAAAGCTCCGTTCCACAGAAGGAGTAAGGAACCCGTCTGTTTGTACAGCACCTTGCACAATGGGGCCCTGAACTTCTAAGCGCTCCCATCCTACAAATAATAAAGCTAAGACGTTACCAAATTAATGAGAAGTATTATCTTCATCATTAGCTGAGATCAAAGTCACCTGGGATGTGTAACGAGCCATTGGACAAAGCACAAGACAATACACTGCACTGGTTGGGTTAGCAATGGATCCCTCACATGGATTCTCCAGTCTTTCCTTCCTGCAGAGCTCTTGGTAATACAGAGGTTTTCTCCAGGTTTCATCTCCCTTCCAGCATCCAATCCCCCCATGCCTGGTTTGCAAAATATTCATTGTGTGGACAATCAGGAAGAGCTCCCTGGATCTCAGATTTAGGAACCACAAACCTAACAGGTCTTTTCCAACGCTAGGCCCAAATTCTGGCATGGCACCCAACAAAAAAGCTCCCCCATCCCCCGCAGAAGAAACTTCAATCTTGGCTTCCCCCATAACCCAGAGAGGCAGCTCTGCAGGCTGGTGCTGAAGGGGGGGGGTTCCATGGAAGAGACTAGAAGTTGAGGGGCCCTCTCCCCACAAGCCAGACAATGGCCCACCGCCCCAGGCAGATTACTCATGTTCATAGCATGTTGACATTCAGCTTGGAACAGTTGGAGAGGTACTTCATCAGGGCATCACTGTGTGATGCCTTCATGTTGTTTTGCAATGTATGCATCCTGCCCCTTCATCATCATGACAATGTCCTCCTGCATTGATTTGACACCACAATGCAAAAGTCTCTGTCTCCCTTCTACACTCTGCCCCTCTTCCCCTTCCTGGCTGCTGGAAAGGGTGTTTAGGAACATAAGAATTGCTAGGCTGATCACACTCCTGGGCCATCCTGCCTCCAACAGTGACTAGTATCACATGCTTGCTGAGTTCTTGGCCTCAGCAACATCCTGTGATAATTTCATTATGTGGAATAGTGTTTCCTTTTATCAGTTTTGAATTTCCCTTCTTTTAATTTCATTGCCCTTGTTCTGGTGTTGAGAGTCAGGTGAGAATAGAAACTCTCGATTTACCCTTTTTAGACCATTTAATATGTTACATGCTTTCACCAGGTCTCCTCTTCTTTGTCGCCTTTCTAACATAGCAATCCCAATCTTGTCAATCCCTCTTCACAGGAGAGGTCTTCCAGCCCCTTGATCACTCTCATCACCATTCTCTGAACATCTTTTATTCTGCAATATTATAATTGTAACTGTATTATTCTCCATCCCATTTCTTATGCATCCCAAATTTTTTTTGCTTTTTTGACCGTGGTTGCACATTGAGCAGACGTCTCCATTGAGCTGCCTACAGTGATGCCGGGTCCCTTTGTTAGGATGATGCAGTTAACTTAGAACCTCGTAAGGTGTCTGAGTCATTAAAATGTTTCCCTCGACATACATTGCTTTGCATGTGTTGACACACTGAACTTCATTTGCCCGTTCACCCACCTTGCTCAGTTCTCTCAGAGGTTCCTGAAAGTCCTCCCTGGACTCAATGAACCTAAATAACTTGGTGTCACCTTCTAATTGTGCTACCTCAGTGCTCTCCCCCTCTCCAGATCATTAAAGCAAGAGTTGAAACAACACCCTGCCTCATGTGATTTGTTATTAATTATTTCCAGATCTGTACAGGAGTCCTCCCTATCCCTTCCTGGCTGCTAGGAGCAAGGCGAGAGGGTGGGGGGAAGTATTTCTCCTCTCTCTGTGCCTCCTATCCTCCTTCCTGGCTGCTTGGCAGGCCATGGAGGGATTCTAGAAGCTTATGAGTGTCCTCGTCACTACGCACCCACCAGCATCACATGTAGCAGGGGCACGGCTGTGATCTCCACTCCATTTGCATGGCCTGAGAAAGGGCAGGGTAGGAGGTGCTCCAGCAGACCCACAGAGGACAGCGATCGCAATCATCACGTAAGGGGCACGGAAGAGCTGGAGGAGGCTCTAGAGTCATCAGTGTCCTAGTAGGAATAATGCAGAGGAATATGGCAGGGAGAGGGGGTTCCAGTCAGAATACAAGAGGTGGGCCTTAGCAGCATTCTGAGGGGCACTTACCTAGTGGGCAAGAGTTCGGCCTCTAATCAATGAGAGTTGGTTTATGCCTGGAGCCACAGCCTCAAACAACGGTGTGAAAGCAGCATTGCATCAGGAATAGCTCCAGGAGGCGCTGTGCCTCACAGACACCCCTCTGAGATACAGCTCCCCTTGTTCTAGAGGTGGGGGGAAGGACCAGTTACTGCAGGCCTTGGAAGCTGTTACACTGCAGATGAATTTGGTCTCCTGCATACTTATATATCCTCTTTAGTATGCATGTAGATGGCAGTCTGGCAAATACTGGTATTCTAAGGGTTAAGCTCTTTTCGATGTCGCTGGAGCTATTTGTAAAGCTATTACTTCAGAGTTTGTTAATAAACCGGGATTTAATACACCTGAATTACATTATCTCTACTTTCTAATGTATAAATCCTGTCAGTAAACCTTCAGAATCAAGTGCTGTGTACTTTTAGTCTTAGGTTTAGCTACCTGGTTTCTAAAACATGGGATTGTTTCACAAGTCAAGAGAGAGATTTTTAAATCCTTCAAATCTTGCAGCAAATATACAAATCTGCGTCTGGAGTTACAAATCCGATCAGCAGGTTTATAAACCCTACAAAAGATTTGTGTGAAAAAGTTTTCATTTACAAATTCTCGCTTTGCCTTTGGGACATGTAAGTGACTTATTTATAAAGGAGGATTCCGAAGGTCTCTTGCCATGCGGGTGAGATTGATAAAGCCTTTCTCTTCAATTGTCACGCATAGTAGAGTATAAATCCTGATCCAGTTATTCTGTATCTGCTTCTGAAATGAAATGCAGGGTTAGTAATGAGCTCCATAAAAGGTGATAGTGTTCATGCTGCAGTGTTCTGACAGGGGTAGGGTTATTCACACCCCATGCTGTTTTCTTCTTTGAAGAGTAGAGATCACTTCAGAGAGACCGTCCCATCCCAAACAAGAGGCAACAAGCACATTTTATCGATCTGCTATAAGACATCGATGCACTGGTAATCCAGCGGTAGCTTTCAGTGCGTTTATTGGTAATCCAGCGGTAGCTTTCAGGGCGTTTATTGGTAATCCAGCGGCAGGCTTCAGGGCGTGCATTGGTAATCCAGCGGAAGCTTTCAGGGCGTGCATTGGTAACCCAGCGGTAGCTTTCAGTGGTAGGACACGGCTTCCAGACTATTGCAATGGGATCAGCACTCCCGGCCTGAGTGCACAAGTTTTGGCCTCTGGCTTGGAGCAGGGTAGCCCTTCCCATAAACTAGGTGTCAGTCTCTACACAGTTAAATAAAAATAAACTCCGAAATTTGGCAATGGCTTTAAATAAACAAGAAAGAGCCCAAAGGCAAGCACTTAGATGCAGCACTTAAAGATCAGGCCCTGACGGGGCCCTGCAGTTCTGCTATAGCACTGAGGAGCTCCTCTGTCCCAGGCCTGGTCTACACTACGCGTTTAAACCGGTTTTAGGAGCATTAAACCGATTTAACGCCACACCCGTCCACACTAAGAGGCCCTTTATAGCGATATAAAGGGCTCTTTAAACCAGTTTCTGTACTCCTCCCCAACGAGAGGAGTAGCACTAATATCGGTATTGCCATAACGGATTAGGGTTAGTGTGGCTGCAAATCAACGGTATTGGCCTCCGGGCGGTATCCCACAGTGCACCACTGACCGCTCTGGACAGCAATCAGATCAGAACTCGGATGCAGTGGCCAGGTAGACAGGAAAAGCCCAGCGAACTTTTGAATATCATTTCCTGTTTTCCCAGCGTGGAGCTCCGATCAGTACGGGTGGCGATGCAGTCCAAAATCAAAATCCAAAAAGAGCTCCAGCATGGACCGTACAGATGTGATCGCTGTATGGGCAGGCAAATCTGTTCTATCAGAGCTCCGTTACAGAAGACGAAATTCCAAAGCATTTTTTAAAAATTTCCAGACAGAGGCCACAGCAGGGACTCAGCACGCTGCTGTGTGACAAACATAACGGAAAGCCAAAGAATCAAATGGACGCTCATGGAGAGAGGGAGGGGGGACTGAGGACTCAAGATATCCCACAGTTCCTGCAGTCTCCGAAAAGCATTTGCATTCTTGGCTGAGCTCCCAATGGCTGTAGTGTCAAACACATTGTCCGTGGTGGTTCAGGGCATAGCTTGTCAATTTACCCCCCCTCACCCACCCCCAGAAGTAAAAGGGAAAAAAATCCTCTCTTGACTCTTTTAAATGTCACCCTATGTTTACTGAATGCTGCTGATAGACGCGATGCTGCAGCAGTCAACGGCAGCATCCTCGCCCCCCGCCATGCGTGGCTGATGGTACAATATGGCTGATATCCATCGTCATCATCAGCCTTGTGGCAGATGGTGCAGTACAAAAGGACTGGTATCTGTCCTCATCATCAGCCCATGAGTGCTCCTGGCTGGCCTCCGGTGAGGTCGGCCGGGGGCGCCTGAGTAAAAAACTCCTGATCATTCCTGGTAGATGGTGCAGTACGGCTGGTAACCATCTTCATCATAGCAACAGGGGGCTGAGCTCCATCAGCCCCCGCCCTTCATGTGTAAAGAAAAGATTCTGTTCTGCCTGGACTATCATAGCAGCGGGATGCTGGGCTCCTCTCCCCCACACTGCTTAATGTCCTGTCTGGACTATCATAGCAGCTGGAGGCTGCCTTCCCCTCATATCTCACTAACAAGTCACTGTTTCTTATTCCTGCATTCTTTATTACTTCATCACACAAATGGGGGGACACTGCAACGGTAGCCCAGGAAGGCTGAGGGAGGAGGGAATCAACAGGTGGGGTTGTTGCAGGGGCACCCCCTGTGAATGGCATACAGCTCATCATTTCTGCGAGATCTGACACAGAGCGGTTGTGCTCTCTGGTTCTCTGATACACTGGTTCTCTAGTACACTTGCCCCATATTCTAGGCAGGACTGATTCTATTTTTAGATACCATAAAGGAGGGATTGACTCGGGGAGTCATTCCCATTTTTGTCTTTTGCGCCCCCAGCCGATCTCAGCCAGGGGCACCTATGACAGCAGCAGATGGTGCAGCACAAAAGGACTGGTAACCATCATCTCATTGCCAATTTACAATGGCATGGTAGATGGTACAGTATGGCTGATAACCATCTCTGCTATCATGCAAAAGCAAATGAATGCTGCTGTGTAGCGCTGCTGAATCGCCTCTGTCAGCAGCATCTAGTACACATACGGTGACAGTGACAAGAGGCAAAACAAGCTCCATGGTTGCCATGATATGGCGTCTGCCAGGGCAATCCAGGGAAAAAGGGCGTGAAATGATTGTCTGCCGTTGCTTCCCCGGAGGAAGAAATGACTGACGACATTTACCCAGAACCACCCGTGACAATGATTTTTGCCCCATCAGGCACTGGGCTCTCAACCCAGAATTCCAAGGGGCGGGGGAGACTGCGGGAACTATGGGATAGCTACGGAATAGCTACCCACAGTGCAAAGCTCCAAAAATCGACGCTAGCCTCGGACCGTGGACGCACACCACCGATTTAATGTGCTTAGTGTGGCTGCGTGCACTTGATTTTATACAATCTGTTTTACTAAACCGGTTTATGTAAATTCGGAATAATCCCGTAGTGTAGACGTACCCCCAGTCTCACCCACTACTGCCCCTAAGAAGAGGTATGCCTGATTAATTGCCCGGCTGGCTCACAATTTGCCAGTGTCTCCTCCTGGTCCTTCTGGGCCTTTGGAGGACTAACTCTTCTAGCCCAGCCTGTGCGGTGAGTGTTAGGGTGCTGACGCCTCCAGCAGGGAGCAGAGAAGGGCTGATGGAACCCGGCACAGTGTCAAAATGACTCAAGAGTCTGAGTTTGGTTCTCCTCTCATTTACACTGTTGTCGATCAGGAGTAACACCAGTGAAGTTAATGGAGTTACCTGCTAGTGTAAACCTGATGTGAGAGGATAATGAGGCCCTCATTAGTCCCTACAACTGAAAATTATCTGTAACCATTTACTCTGTTAAACCATTTACTATTAATTGTTTCTAGATTCAGTACAGAGTGTCCATTTGGAACTATGTATGAGTCTGAGGCTAAAGTTAAGATGGCACTGGTGGTGTTTGTAGATTACCCCACACTGCACCACAAAAGCTCACCGGATGCATCTCAAAGACTTTTTGAAGTCATATGCCAGGGCTGTGGAAGAGGCAGAGAGACGTTTGAAAACTGTTTCTTTGCCTCCACCATAGTTTACGCAGCCTCAGTCAACAGATTTGTTCTTCGTGTTGCACAGCCCAGGTAATCCCAATGGTCTCCGTGGAGTTGCTGACGTGGGTCACTCCTATTGTGAGGATACTTCTGGTTAACTAGCAGAAAAATGGTCAGATCCTCAGCTTGTGTAAATCGGACTCATAACTGACCGGGCTGGGACTGAGCTCTTGGCATCTGTGGAGGCAGGACAATGGAATGGGAAAGTGCTAGGGCTTCTTTGCTCAGGATCTAGCCTGTGTCACATAGAGAGGTGCAGGATGGGTTGGGAGAACTTCATGTCACAAGCTGTATTTGGAGCCCTCTCCTTCCAGGACAGTGTAAGCCCAGTGGGAAAGTACTGGGCAGAACTGGCTGAAACTGGCCTCTATTGCTGGGAAAAGAGTTTAGAAAATGACAAAAAGAAATTGTGTTGCTTGAAAACTTTATGGGAAATGTTTGGGGGTTTGATGAAATTTTTTGAAAGAAAAGAGTTGGGATCTGTACAAGGGGGAACAGGCTGGGGTGGTGGGTGTAACGGAATGCTAAAATCCAATTTACTGTTTGGCCAGTAGGTGGTGCAGTTTGTACCATACTTTATTTAAGCTCACAACAGCCATTCAAGGCAGTGCATTAAAAGATGTCTTAAGGAGAATACATCTTCTAATATTTCTCTGGGTACAAGTTCTGTAACCAATCTGTACATGACATGGTGTCAGAAGTAAACTAGTGCGCAAGGAGAACAGAAACAGGACTGCAGCAACAAAGGTTGCAAATGGAAGAAGAATCAATAAAGAGCAACAAGGGTTGCAGGATGTCATCAACATACCACTCTTCAATCCCCAGAGAACTTCAGTTTTTACAAACCTTCAGACTGGAAGCAGCATTTTGCAAGATTTTGCATTGCTACAAAACTCCATGGGGAAACTGGAGCTATTCAGGTATCAGCTTTAATTTATACTACGGGGAAGCAGGCAGATCCTATCTTTACATCTTTTACTGTTACTGAAGGCAGTCACTAAGATGACTAGAAAAGGGTTATGGCTAAGTTTGATGCCTACTTTATATCTCAGAAATGTGGCTTATGAAAGAGCATATTTTCACCAGAGAATTCAGGAATCAAGAAAATACCCTACACTGGCTGAGAGGGGATGGTTGCCTTAAGAGAAAAAGAAATCAGAAATGGGGGAAACTTAAGAACAGCATAATCAATAGTGCAGCTTTCTGTAGTTGTTTCTCTCACATTTAAATGTCCAAAACAAAACAAAGATCCAGGGGCAGTATTAACTAAGCCATGCTGAACATGTTTGTGCCAGAACTTGTAGAAGCTTAACAGTTAATACAAGGTGTGATGAAGTGGGGGGTTTTCTTGGGGTTTTCTGTGTTTTCCAGTGGTTTGCATGCACAGGGGGTGGGACTCAGTGACCCCGGGTATTACTGGTTTAACGAGGTGAGGGAAGAGGCAGTTTGCTGTTACAGAGGACTGGAGAGGGTACTCAGGACCCCGGCCGATGGCCTGGAGGATGGAGACCCCAGCGACTGGTGATCTGGTGACCCAGAGACCCGGCTCAGGAGACACAGCTGGTTCTGGCCAGTGGTAGAACAATGGGCTGTGAAGAGAGGACCCCGGTGACCTGACCAGCCGGTTCCAGCCAGAGGAGGGCTGAGAGGAGAGGAGACCCAGGCCTTCTTGTTTACGACCCTGTTTACCTGGAGAGAAGACAATGGACAGAGGCGGGGCTTGGGGCCGGGGATCTCGGAGGCCCAGCTGGGAAGCAGGGGTGCTCTGGGCTGGAGAGGGGGAGCAGGCAGAGCCCACCTGGCTGCAGGGAGACTGGGATACGCTGTGCTGATGGAGGCCAAGCCTGAGGTCCTGAGAGTTTCCTGTGCTGTGTTCAACTCTCAATAAACCCTCCTGTTTTATGCTGGCTGAGAGTCGCTCCGGTCTAGAGAGCAGGGTTGCATCAACCCCTTCAGGAGTGAGGAGGCCCAGGGGATCCAGAGTGCATGGACTCCCTGAGGGGGCCCACGGCGAGGAACAGGTGTGCTAAGGCTCAGAGAGGTGTGGCTCCAGGAGGTGGAGGGACCTGACCCCGAGAGAGAATGGACCCCTGAGAAGGGCTGTCTCACTGAAAGGGGCACCCCCCACGGACCGCACAGGGCCAAGAGTGGGCACAATCTGTGAGTCTGTGACACAGGGATACAGAGAACTACAGGCTAAAGTTACTCCAAAGAGGTAGATTCAGAATTGATTCTGACTTTATGCTTTGAAGTTCTAGCTGTGATCCAGGGTTAGATAATATCCTGCACCTTCAGGCAAAATGGTCTCTGATCTAACATGTCTTCTCCACTGCTAATAATGTCCTATAAAACAGTCAAAACAGCTGTTGTGGGCAGTGAAATTCATCCAAGACATGAAAGAGCTTCACATATAGGTGAGGTAATATGCCAGGATTAGAAGGCCAGATGTCAGGTCACAGTAAGTACAGTGGCCAAAATGCTTAAACACGGTTGCCTAAAATTAGGCCCCTAAATAAAAAAGTGTCCCTGGACCTGTTCTACTGAAGTGCTGAGCAGCTGCATCTCTCACTGGCTGTCACCAGTATTGTGAGGACTTAGCACCTCTGAGAATCAGACCACTTTCATTTACATGCCAAAAATGGCATTAGGTGCCTTACTTTAGGCACCCACATTTGAAAATGTTGACTACAATTTTTTGTTCCCCCTTATAGGCACCGTCCCATGAGAGAGGGGCCCCATCCTCAGCCTGGACCAGACCTACTTCCTAAAACATGTTCATCGGCAAAGCTCATTTCTAAACAAAAAAGGAGATTTCTGTAGTAACAAAAGATCCACATCCTCTTATTTATAGCCCTGAGAGGAGGAGGATTAAGAGTAAACACATTTACAAAAGTGGGGAAATGAGACAGCGGCGAACAAGGGATGGGGTAGAAGGACTGAGAAGTCACTCTAAGATGAAGAGCACAATAAAGATCTAGTAGAATGAACCAAAGCCCAAAGTATATTGTTGATGATGGAATGACACTTGTATGCTTCTCCTCAGTCTAGAAAAATGCTGAAAAATACAATCTACCTTGATAAAGTCATGAAAAAGTGTGGAACTCAGGTAGCAGCTAAACCCTGAATAGAGCTCATCACTCAATCTAGCCATTTAGAAAGAACCCTAGTAGGAAACCTAGATCAGGAAGGATTTATAAATGCAAGCAGTGATTAGGAGCTGGGAGAGGGGTCAATGATCAAGTCCAGATTCCTAAGTGAGATGAATGTTCACCAGGTGTGAAGAAAGGTTTTAAAATCAAAACTTCTTTTACAGGATCATTTGGCCTTGTTTATAAAATCATGGGAGGCTTTGTTTTAATTGGGTCTGTATCTATTGGGTTTCTGGGAAACGGGGCGGGCAAAGCCCACCCCATGCTAACGGATCCCCCCCCACCAGCCTAAGGGGAGGTTCCACAGGGCCTCAGAAACCCACTAATTGCGGGGGACAACTAATAAAAGAACAGGGACAGGAGTGCGGTCAAAGGGTCATAAGAAGGGAGCCTGACGGGGACACTGAGCAGAGAACCCCGGACAGCGCCCACTGCTCCTCGAAGGCGTCAAGGGAGCCAGCAGATGTCACCCAGAGGAACTCTGCCCGGATGCATGAATGGACTAAGGATCGGAAACAAGCCCCACAGTCGCAGGAGTCTCCATTGGCCAACCGCCTCTCCCTGGTCACATAGATGGCCATCTTAGCCAGGGCGAGGAGGAGGTTGACCAGGAGGTCCCGCGACTTCGTGGGGCCACGGATAGGGAGTGCATGGAGAAGGAGGTGGGGGGAAAAGTGCAGCCAGAAACACAATAGGATATTGGTGAGGAGCCGGTATAGGGGCTGCAGCCTGGCGCACTCTACGTAAACGTGCGCCAGGGTCTCCCTCACGCCGCAGAAGGGGCAGGTGTCTGGGACAGGGGTAAACTACACCAAGTACATGCCCGTGCTCATGGCCCTATGGAGGAGCTGCCAACTGATATCCCCGACGGGCCTCAGGACCAGGGTGGGAGTACAGGCTGGCCCACCGGGGCTCCTCACCCTCCAGAGGTGGCAAGAGGTCCCACCACTTGGTGTCGGGGTGGGACACGAGGGTGAGGAAGTGAAGGGTGTGGAGCACGAGTGCGTAGAGATGCTTCCTTGGCGCGGTTTGGAAACGGACCAGCTGCAGATCGTGCAGCCGGCTGGCGGAGAAGGGGCGGGGGGGCCGGTCGGGTCCACGGGGCAGGGGCCCGATGAAGAGGTCCGGAGGGCTCGGGGTGGGGGGTGGGCGGGGCGTGCCCTCACGCAGGACCCGGTCGAGGTAGGCCCGAGCAGCGGGCGGCAAAGAGGCCTGCACCTCCTGTAGTATGCGTCGGGGAGTACAAGGTCTGGAGAGCCCCATACGCCAAGCGAGCATCAGGGGATCCAGCCAGTCTCCCCGGTCGTAGTCCAGGAGGTCTCCGACCCTGGTAGCTTCTGCCAGGACCAACATCTGGCGCACCGTGGGGGACTCCGCCACCTGCACACGGAGCTGGGGGTTGTGTAGCAGGGGCTCCGCGAGGAGGTCTGCTCCCTCGGTGGCCGCCACGGACCTGGTCGCAGAGAACAGCTTCCAGGTCCGGAGGAGGTCCTGGTAGAAGACCGGCAGCCCAGGGAGGTCTCGCGGCAGGCCCCTCGGATCGAGATAAAGGAGCTGCCAGTCGTATCGGAGCCCTCGGAAGCGGCGCAGGAAGGCGTGCACCAGGGCTCTCCACGCCGGACTACCCGCACCATAAAGGAGCCTCTGCAGTGCCTGGAGGTGGAAGATGTGGACCTGAGTGCGCAGGCATTTCAGGCCCTGCCCTCCCTCCTCCAGGGGCAGGTGGAGTACCCCTGCAGGGACCCAGTGCAGTCCTGGCCAAAAGAACTCCAGAACCACCCTCCGGAGGTCGGTCAGGAACACCGGGGCCGGGACCAGGGTGTTGAGCCGGTACCAGAGCATGGACAGGACTAGTTGATTGAGCACCAGTGCCCTCCCTCGGAGGGAAAGGCACCGGAGGAGTCCTGTCCATTTCCGGAGCCGCTCCGCCACCCTGCCCTGCAAACCTTGCCAGTTCTCCGGCGGAGAGGGATGCGTGGCAGAAAGGTAAACGCCGAGATAGAGCAGCGGACCCGCGCTCCACCGGATGGCCTGAAGGGTGGGTGGGAGGGAGCTCACCTGCCACCTGTCCCCGACCACCAGGCCAGAGCTCTTGACCCAGTTGACCTGGGCGGAGGAGGCCGCTGAGTACACGGTCTGGCAGGCCTCCACCCACGCCAAGTCGCCCAGGTCCTGGACCACGAGGAGCACATCGTCGGCGTACACCGACAGGACCAGCCGCAGCTCCGGCTCCCGAAGCACCAACCCCGTCAACCTCCTGCGGAGGAGACAGAGGAAGGGCTCGATTGCCAGGGCGTACATCTGGCCCGAGAGGGGGCACCCCTGCCGCACTCCCCGCCCGAAGCTGACCGGCTCGGTCAGGGTCCAGTTGAGCCTGACCAGACACTCTGCGGAAGCATACAGCACCTGGAGAAAACCCACAAACTGGGACCCGAAGCCTAACGCTCGCAGAGTGCCCAGGAGATACCCGTGGTCCACCCTGTCGAACGCCTTCTCCTGATCCAGGGACAGGAGGGCGAACGACAGACCATCCCTGCACCCAAGCTCCAAGAGATCCCGGACCAGATACAGGTTATCGAAGATGCTACGGCCCGGGACGGTGTAGGTCTGGTCTGGTCGGATCACGTCCTCCAGCACGGCCCCCAGCCGCAGTGAGATGGCCGTGGCTACGATCTTGTAGTCCGTGCTGAGGAGAGAGACAGGACGCCAATTCCATAAGTCGCAGAGGTCCCCCTTCTTCGGCAGTAAGGCGAGCATGGCTCACCTGCACGAGAGAGGGAGGACCCCGCTCCTCAAGGACTTGGCCCAGACGGCGACCAGGTCCGGGCCGAGGACGTCCCAGAACACGCAGTAGAACTCCACGGTCAGCCCGTCCATGCCCGGAGACTTGTTGGTGGGCATGCGGCGGAGGGCTTCCGAGAACTCGGCCAGAGAGAGAGGCAGCTCTAGCCGGTCCTGGGCGCCCGTGCTGACCGTCGGGAGCCCGGCCCAGAGCACTCTGCAAGCGGCAGGATCGGTCGGATCCAGGGAGAAAAGGCGTGCGTAGAAGGTCCGGGCCCTCTCGCACATCTCCGCCAGATCCGTGAGGGGGGTGCCGTCCTCCGCTAGAAGGCAGGTGACGTGCTTCTTGGCCCCCCTCCGTTTCTCCAGGGTGTAGAAGAAGCGGGAGCCGCAATCCATCTCCCAAAGGAGGCGGATGCGGGATCGAACAAAGGCGCCCCGGGCCCGATGGTCTTCGAGGACCCGGAGCTCCTCCCGCTTCTCCCGGCACGCTCCGCAAAGGGATGGATCCTCGGGGCTGGCGGCCAGATGCCTCTCCAGCTCTAAGACCTCCCACTCCAACTGCCCCATCGCCACATCCCTCCGACGGCTGGCGCCCAGGGTGTAGTCACGGCAGAAGAGCCGGGCGCGCACCTTCCCCACATCCCACCACCGCTGTGCCGAGGGAAAGGCGCGCCGCTGCCCTCGCCAGGCCAGCCAGAACTCCCAGAAGGACGCCACGAAGCCCCCATCCTCCAGCAAGCTGTTGTTAAAGTGCCAATAGGCCGGCCCCGGCCTCTCCGCACTGAGAGAGGCCGTCACGGTGACGAGGTGGTGGTCCGAAAAAGGGGCCGGCCGGATGCTGGAGGACTGGGCCCGTGAGAGATGGAAACGTGACAAATAGATGCGGTCCAACCGGGAGTGGCACGACCAATAGGCTTCTACCCGGACATAGGTGAATGTGGAGACATCGTCCGGGTGGTGGTCGCGCCAGACGTCCACCAGGGAGTGATGGGTGACAATCTCCCGGAGGACGTCCGCGGCGGCCGGGCTCTGCTCGGTCCCCGAGCGGTCCCACTCCTCGAGGACGGTGTTAAAGTCCCCGCCCAGGACCAGGCACTCACGAGGATCCAAGGAGCCGAGGAAGGCGGACGCCTGCTGATAGAATCGCAGCCGTTCCGGGGCCGATGTCAGGGCATAGACGTTGACGAGGTGGACCACAAGCCCCTCCATGCGGACCCGGAGGTGCAGCAGGCGGCCCGGCACAGCCTCGGCGACCCCCAGCACCTCAGGCCATAGGTCGGGGGAGAACAGGGTGGCCACTCCAGCCCTACGGGTTGTGAGATGGCTGAAGTAGACCCCGTCCCCCCACTCCAGCCGCCAGCTAGCTTCAGCGGCCGGATCCATGTGGGTCTCCTGCAGGAAAACCACAGAGTACCCCCCCTCCCGAAGGAAGGAGAGCACCTGGCTCCTGCGGAAGCCCACCCTACAGCTCCGGGTGTTCAATGTGGCAAAGGTGACGAGTGCCATGAGGAGGGCTGGGGGGGATCCTCGTCGGCAGGGGCGCTCACGGCCCCCGTTGGGCCGCGCAGCAAACCGTGGCCCACCCCGAAGGTGAGCAAGGAGTCACGGAATTTGCGGACCCGATGGTAAGCCGTGGCACCCTGCTTCCTGGTCCTCTTGCCCTCCCCCATGAGGGCCCTCATGGCCCGGAGGATCTGGTGGAAGTCCCCCCAGCGCTGGAGAGCAAGCGGGACCTTGTTGCGGGAGCCCCGGACATCCTCCAGGAACTCCCGCAACTCCTCTCTCAGCATATGGGGGGGTGGGGTCACTGGCCTCCGGTGATCCACCAGTGGGGCCTCTGACACAGCCCCGTGGCCTACTGGGACGGGCAAGCAAGGGGCGGACCCGCGACATGGCGCCCGATGGGCCGGCGCCACCTGGTCCGCCCCGGACCCTGGCTCAGTGGGGGGCGGCGGAGGGAAGAGTGCAGCCCCTAGTGAGTCGGGACTGTGAAACTCAAAGGCCGCTCCCTGGGAGTCATCCTCCGGAAAAGGGAAGGAGACAGCTCCAGTGGCGGCAAGAACATCATGGGAGGTGGAGGGGGTAGGGATGGGGCCAGGAGTAAGGGCAGGGCTGGGGTCAGGAGCAGGGGTGGGGGGAGGGACAGAGATGGGACCCTGGGCCACAAGAGCTGGACCATCAGTAGGTGGCTCCTCGCGGCCAGGCACGGGGGTTTGAGGGGTAGGGAGGGCGTCCCCAGTGACACCGGGCTCGGGCACACGAGGAAGGCATTCCTATTGTTTTTATTTTGACACTGTCATAGTTTGCACTCACTCCCTGGCCATCCAGGCACAGAGCTGCCTTTCTCTTCGGCTCCCAGCACCACCTGCCAGTGGTCAGCCTGTCTCTGTGTGTGTTCTGTGGCTTGGCCCTCTGGCCAGGTCACACAGTCCAAACACAAACATCCCACACACTGATGGAATACAAGCTGTCAGGAACAGTATCCCTGATGTTGCCACAGCACAACTGGTTGCTGAGCTCTGTGCCTTTATTTTCACACACAACTATTTCAAATTTGATGACAATATATATCTCCAGATCAGTGGCACTGCTATGGACACCTGCATGGCCCCACAATATGCCAACATTTTTATGGCTGACCTGGAACAATGCTTCCTCAGCTCTCGTCCACTCACGCCCTTCTCTACCTGTGCTACATTGATGACATCTTCATCATCTGGACCCATGGGAAGAAGACTCTGGAAAAATTCCACCACGATTTCAACAGCTTCCACCCCACCATCAACCTCAGCCTGGACCAATCTACACGGGAGGTCCACTTCCTAGACACCACGGTGCAAATAAGTGATGGTCACATTAACACCACCCTATACCGAAAACCTACCGACCGCGATGCCTACCTTCATGCCTCCAGCTTCCATCCTGGGCACACCACACGATCCATTGTCTACAGCCAAGCACTGAGGTACAACCGTATCTGCTCTAACCCCTCAGACAGAGACCAACACCTACAAAATCTCCATCAAGCATTCTCAAAACCACAATACCCACACGAGGAAATAAGGAAACAGATCAACAGAGCCAGACGTGTACCCAGAAGCCTCCTACTGCAAGACAAACCCAAGAAAGAAACCAACAGGACTCCACTGGCCATCACATACAGTCCTCAGCTAAAACCCCTCCAACGCATCATCAGGGATCTACAACCCATCCTGGACAATGATCCCACACTTTCACAGGCCTTGGGTGGCAGGCCAGTCCTCACCCACAGACAACCTGCCAACCTGAAGCATATTCTCACCAGTAACTGCACACTGCACCATAGTAACTCTAACTCAGGAACCAATCCATGCAACAAACCTCGATGCCAACTCTGCCCACATATCTACACCAGTGACACCATTACAGGACCTAACCAGATCAGCCACACCATCACCGGTTCATTCACCTGCACGTCCACCAATGTAATATACGCCATCATATGCCAGCAATGCCCCTCTGCTACGTACATCTGCCAAACTGGACAGTCTCTGCGGAAAAGGATAAATGGACACAATCAGATATTAGGAATGGCAATATACAAAAACCTGTAGGAGAACACTTCAACCTCCCTGGCCACACCATAGCAGATCTTAAGGTGGCCATCCTGCAGCAAAAAAACTTCAGGACCAGACTTCAAAGAGAAACTACTGAGCTTCAGTTAATCTGCAAATTTGACACCATCAGCTCAGGATTAAACAAAGACTGTGAATGGCTTGCCAGCTACAAAACCAGTTTCTCCTCCCTTGGTTTTCACACCTCAGCTGCTAGAACAGGGCCTCATCCTCCCTGATTGAACTAACCTCGTTATCTCTAGCCTGCTTCTTGCTTGCTTATATATACCTGCCCCTGGAGATTTCCACTACATGCATCTGACGAAGTGGGTATTCACCACGAAAGCTCATGCTCCAAAACGTCTGTTAGCCTATAAGGTGCCACAAGACTCTTTGCTGCTACTACTGACAGCTTCTTTTTATTAAGTAATAGACAACTATAATTTTGGAAGTCCTAGGTTCTATCCTGGCTGGTAATCATGTCTGTTGTCTGTGTGCTATGGATTCAGTACACTGTTTGAACACAGCCCAATCTAACGAACATAAGGCCAGAACCCTTCCATTCTTTGGCTCTGTAACAATAAAGGTGGCCTAATATGATATGGCACTTTTTCATTATTGAAGCCTAAACATCAAATAAAAAGGCATATTAAACCTTCCAAGGACAGATGCAGCTTTTAAAAAGAAAAGAAAGAAAGAAGTCTCTGCTGCTTTTCTGTATGTTTGTAAATCAGAAATGTTTTTCCCATCTCATTCTGCTTCTGTTTCGCCATTCTTCCTGCCTCTGTTTTCATGTTTTCATTTTTCTATGGCTGTGTGGAACACATTTCTCAGTTAAGTACTTGCTTTTGAGAGTTGTTGCCATAACAACCGTTTCATTGCACGATATGCACACTATCTCTGAAATACAGAATTTCTCTTTAAAGGAGCATGTGCCATGCACATCAAAGGGGAATATGGACTCATTATTTTTACATTATTTTGTGTGCAAATAGATGTTTTCCAATACAGGTTTTTCTAACTTGATTTTCTTGTTCAGTGGAACTACACTTTTTTTTTAAAGCATCCCCATCTTACAGAATAATTTTTGTCTGAAACTCAAAACATTAGGAGACAAGACTCTTTGTTGTAGTTCTCTTTCTCCAAAAGGGCTGAGGTAACTGCACAGCAGTTAATGCATTTAAAGTCCTTCTTAATAGACAGTAAAATTATGTAAATAAAATCTATTAAAAATAATGGGTCATTTTTAGAAACTTCCATCTTAATGTACTGTAGATGCCATTCTGTGGGTGTGGGACTAGAGGGTACATACTGTTCGCTTGCTTTATTATTCATTTCCTTGCTTTTGGGGGGTTGTATAATCTACATTAGGAATGTAGCAGTTTTAACTCTTTCTCTGAAAAGTTTTCCTCTGTATGAATTTCTTCGGGTTTTTTTTTTGTCATTTTAAGCATTCGACGTCACACCGATGTGCTGCCCCAAAGTGGGTAGCGGAGCAGGGCTTCCGAGGCTGTTGGCAGGGCAGGTGCCAAGAGACGGGGTGCGTCACTGGAGAGTGGACCTGTGCTGGGGTTCTCTGGGAGATGGAGGGGATGCTGTACCAAAGGGAAGGCCTCCAGAACTACACTGGCCCCAGCTGCAGGGCTCTGATACTCAGCCCATCACTCGGTCCCTGTTCAGTGGAGAAAGCCTAGGGTGAGTTCAAGCTTTCCCCACTGGGAGTGTCAACTTTTCAACACAGCAGCCGTTATTATTTCACCCCGGCCCTAGCCCTGTCCCCTGGCCAGCCCCGCTCTTGACCCTTTTACTCTGTCCCTTGCTTTAAACTGCAGCTATCTGCTCTCCTCCAGCCTCCGCCCAGCCTCCACTGCCCCTCCCAGTGCTTCTTGCAAAGTAAATCCTGGGCTACCACCTAAAGCACAGGCTACTTTTAGACTTTATTCACATGTTAATCTTTAAACACCATTGGTCATAACTGTTTCCATCTCTGCTGCAATATTTTAGTCACTGAATATCATTGACAGCCAGTATATCTGACAATGAATGGATGCTCCGTGGTCACAGGTGTTATTTGTAAAAAATCTCTCTAGCCCTTATTGCTGTGGAAGTCCCTTGAAGAGGTGACCAGGGTGTAAGCCATGCAGCTAATGAGCTGGCAGCATAAGGCCACAGAGGAAGCATGGGGCTGAGCAGCAGAGACTGGAATCGGTGAGCACTTGACAGACTTTGAGCTGCTGCTCTCGCTGAATGAGTGGACTGAGGAGAAAGCAGGACTGTTCCTAGCTGTATTTCTAGGTGGTGATGCAAGAGCGTTTTACCAGCAGCTTCCCAGTGCAACTCATGGGTCTTTCAGACAAATACGCACCCTGGACAATATTTGTAGCCTCCTGCTGGGTGTGGGTAGGAAGAAGCATGGACTCTGGGGAGCAACTCCTGGAGCCTTAGAGGAGCCTCTACTATGGCTACAGGGTGATGGAGAAGAACTGCTCCCTGGGGTGGCTCAGAATAAAATGGTGGTGGTGCCAGGTCTTCCTGCAATAATACCTCTGGGATAAAGGACAGCCACAGCGAGCCTGTGGGAGTGTTTGATGCTACCAAGATCCAGTCAAAATTGCTGGGTAGCAGAACTCTGTGCAGAGCTGGACCAAAGGGGGCATTCTGGGTTAAAGCCATTCATGTGACAGAGCAGGCAGTGCAGCTAGTGAGACATCAGACCCTGGGGACAGTGTCCAGTGTAGCCGGTATCTCAAAGCCTCTCACCGGGGCAGAGATCGAGAGCTGTGACACAGCCCAGTCAGTGAAAGAGCTAGGGTTGACTTATCAGAACAACACGTGGTTGTGGATGCTTTCAGCCAGGTGAAGGCAGCAAGAATAGACTTAGTCTGGTCTTGTGATGATATCTGGCAAGAACAGTCCGAGGACCCTGTTGGTGCAACAACAGCTGCACTGAAGGAGACCCAGTCTGGGGAGGTTCAACACAGAGCAGAAACCAAGGTGAGGGCGAGTGTTGCCCACCCTGTGGGTAATGGGGGAGTAAGAGACTAAACCGCACCATTGGCTCTGGGCTTACAGTCTTAGCTTCTGCTCCGGCATAGAATCTTGGGCGGTGGCTTCTAATGATGGGTGTTTAGCACACCCATTGGCTTTAGCCAGGCCTGTGATTTATAGCAGCAACCAACACCTTCCAGAATGACAATACAGATTTAGGAATCTTACTCTAGGCCTACCAGGTGAAATCCTGGCTCTGTTGACCTCAATGTGACCAGGACTTGGCCCCCCGCTTTGACAATCTTGGCCTGAGTAGTTCATGGCAATAAAGCTTTCTGAGAATGAGCCGAGTGTTGTTGTTATTATAGCGCGGTACAGAAACGATGACATTTCACAGCTCATTACCCATTTTGGCCCAACTTGAAGTGAAGAGGAATAAAAGTCATGCGTAAAATAAGTTGCTTCCTCTGAAATTAACACTAAATAAGAGGGAGTGGAATACTTCCAATCAGTCTGTTCTTCACAGCAACCAGGCCCTGCTCAGAACCATGATAAAACACATGCTGTGGCAACTGGTCCCTGAGAAGGAAGTTCTCCAGGCCTGTCCATCTCATTCCGTTTGAGTTCAATGAGCAGTTTCGGAAACTCCCCCTCACATTTGCCCTGCTGCTGTCACAACGAAGAGCCCCAGGAGACTAAGTGTAGATAGACCCAACACTGCCAAACTCCAGACACACGCAGCAGTAGAACATAGGATGCTAGAAACTCCTAGCAGAAAACAACACTATAAAACTCATACCCCAGTGTGACCATTACTGAAGGCTGCTAGGAATTCCTAGGGCAAAATGCTACTTTTCTCTAGTTTTTGCTGGGCATGTATATAATGTAGGATCTGAAGTCCATAGAAAGATTCCCACTGATTTTGTGGGCTTTGAATTGGGCCTATAAATTACCCCCAAATGTCCATATCAAATATTTTTTTTAAATGTGGGGGATCAGATACTTGGCTGATTTAAGCTTATTGAAACCAATAGAGCTAAGCTGAGTTACACTAGCCATGGATCTAGCTTCATTGATTTAGGTGGAGTTACACTGATTTACCCCAACTGATGACCTGGCCCCATTGACATCAATGGACCTTTGATGATTTACACCACCCAGAGATCTGGCCCTTTAAGACATCCTGGTTTTTGGTAAATAGTTAATACTTTCTAACTCATTAAACTTTTACTGAACCCTATTGATCCCTCAAGCATTGGCCTGTCAGAGCACCCCAGTCACACGGCACCTGAGCGACCCACCCCATTACACACAGAACTGCTCTGCCCCATTAGCCGGGCAGACAAAACAGGGCATTTAACATCATAGACCCAGAGCATTCAAAGACACACCAAGGAGCCTGTACTGTTACGGCACCTCTTAGGCCTGGTCTACACTAGGACTTTAAATTGAATTTAGCAGTGTTAATTCGAATTAACCGCTCAACCGTTCACACCAGGAAGCCGTTTAATTCGACCTAGAGGGCCCTTTAGTTCGAATTCGGTACTCCACCCCAACGAGGGGAGTAGCGCTAAATTCGACATGGCTATCTCGAATTAGGCTAGGTGTGGATGCAAATCCAACTTAGTAGCTCCGGGAGCTATCCCACAGTGCACCACTCTGTTGACGCTCTGGACAGCAGTCCAAGCTTGGATTCTCTGACCAGCCACACAGGAAACGACCCGGGAAAATTTGAATTCCTTTTCCTGTCTGGCCAGTTTGAATCTCAATTCCTGGCTGGACATCGGGGCGAGCTCAGCAGCATCTGCAACGATGCAGAGCTCTCCAGCAGAGGAGTCCATGCAATCCCAGAATAGAAAGAGGTCCCCAGCATGGACAGACCGGGAAGTCCTGGATCTGATCGCTGTGTGGGGCGATGAGTTCAGTGCTCGGAGCTGCGCTCCAACAAAAGGAATGCAAAGACCTACGAGAAGGTCTCCAAAGCCATGGCACTCAGAGGATACAGCCGGGATACAACACAGTGCCGCGTGAAAATCAAGGACCTGAGACAAGGCTACCAAAAAGTCAGAGCGGCAAACGGACGCTCCGGAGCCCAGCCCCAGACATGCCGCTTCTACGAGGCACTGCATGCCATTCTAGGTGGGTCTGCCACCACTGCCCCACCAGTGACCGTGGACTCTGAGGATGGCATAGTGTCGACGGGCAGTTCCTCGGCGATGTTCACCGATGGGGAATATGAGGAAGGGTTTGTGGAGGACGGCGCAGGTGACAGCGCTTACAATACCGCTTTCCCCGACAGCCAGGATCTCTTCATCACCCTCACAGAGATCCCCTACCAACCCTCCCCGGCCGTTAACACGGACTCAGAATCAGGGGAAGGATCAGTCGGTAAGTGTTATAAACATGGAAACATTTATTTCTTAAAAAACAGGAATAAAAACTATATAAAAACTATATAAAAAGTTTTCCATATAAAACTATATAAAAAGAAGGTCCACACATATAGGGATGGAAGAGAAATCCTCTTGGGACACTTCCACGAAGCTCTCGTAGAGGTGCTCGAAAAGCCTCCGCAGGAGGTTCCTGGGGAGAGGTGCCTTATTTGGTGCTCCGTGGAAGCACACTCTTCCGCGCCAGGCCATCCTCACGTACAGCGGAATCATTGCCTCGACCAGCATGGCAGCATACGGTCCTGGTCTGTGCAGGGATTCTCACAGCATCCTCTCTCTCTCTCTCCGAGTGACCCGCCTCAGGGTAATGTCGTTCGGCGACTGCTGCATCTAATTAGGGCAATTAGTGTACTGTTACTATTGTGAATGCTTGACTTTTACTTTGCATAGCAATGACCTTCGTTTAACAGCCACGTGTTGGAGGCCGCAGAGGAAAAGCATACAGTGATCTTTCCCGGGCACAGCCGCAAGGGGCTGGAACAGGGTCAGACTTTATGCTTTCCAGATTGCCTTCTGTGGAAGGGCACAGCTATCCATTAACTGTTAAGCAGCCTATAGTGTAGGGCTTACCAGGCCTGGCTGATAAACGGATTCAGCTGTACCGCCCCGCTTGTCCGATCTCCGGTGCAAGACCGCAGCCACTGAAAGCGTATTCCGAAATCTCGAACTTGTCCTGAGAGCTCGTGAGACTAGGTGCCCTGTATGGTCTTGTTCACAGAAACTGAGTAGACTGTGTTCAGTGTTCGCAAACATGTATCTTTTCAAGGAAATCACTTCCTTTTTCCCATCACACAACTGCGGCTCTTTCACGAACTGCCCCGCCATCCCCCTCACAGAGGCTGGCGCAGATTAGGCGGCGAAAGAAAAAGACTAGGGATGACATGTTCTCGGACCTGATGGCCTGCTCCAGAGCCGAGGCGGCCGAGCAGAGACAGTGGAGGGAGACTCTATGTCAGCACCAGCGCTCACACATCGAACGGGAGGACAGGTGGCGGCAGGAAGATCAGCAGGCGACTCAAACGCTGCTTGGGCTAATGAGGGAGCAAACGGACACGCTCCGGCGCCTTGTAGATGTTCTGCAGGACCGCAGACAGGAGGAGAGAGCCCTCCTGCACTGTATCTGCAACCATAATCCCCCGCCACAAAGTCCTGTCCCCCCCTCACCCAAAATAACAAGAAGGAGGGGTGCTAGGGGCCGTGAAAACTGTCACTGCACCCCAGCAGAGCACTCATGTACCACACAGCTCTGATGCCATAAATTTTGAGAAGTGCTTCCCTTCCTGGATCACCCAGTCCCAAATCCAAGTTTCATCCCCCCACTGTGTAGTTGAGTATTAAAAGTAGTTTGTTGTTATTCACTGTTTCCGTCACGTTTTTCTTGTCAGAAGACTTTGTGTGAAGGGGGGGAGGGGGTTTTTAATCGCATAGGACAGCCTCCATTACCAGGGTACAGACTTGGGGGCAGGATCAACAGCAGGACACACACAGACTGCAGTCACTAGGCACCAGGGTCAGTCTGGGAGGTGTATGCTGCCCCGGGTCAGTCTGTGAGGTGTATCCTGCCCCAGGGTCCTAGCGCCTGCCAGCCACAAATGGCAAGGCAGGCTGCCCTTACCATGCCCTTCCACCCTAGCCACGAGCCTCTCCGATGCCCTGAGCCCCAGCAAGAGCCCTCATCCACGGACACATACTCACCCTTCCCACACACCCCTCACCCCTTCCTATGCCCCAACCCCCAGCCCAGAGCCTGCATCCAAACTCCGTCCCAAAGACGGCACCTCTCACCCCTTCCTGCAAACCCACCCCTTCCTGCACACCCACCCGCAACTGTCCTCCCCCCAGAGACCGCTGTAGGAGCAGGAGCCTGTCATTCCTCTAGTGTAGAAGCGGTCTGTACATCAGTGCACACCGTACCCACCACAGTCTGCGTCCATGTTTCAACCCTAGAACAGGAATTCATAATTAAAGAAAACTTTGTTAATAATCAGTGTTCCATTAAATTTATTTTAAAACGTGTGTTGGAAGGGGGGAAACCTGGAGAACGGGGTATGTAACCGCAGATCGAAGTCAACAGTCACTGAAACAGGCTCAGGTTCAGCTTCTCTGTAAATCAAGTGGACAGTCATAGGTTACCCTGCTCTCTGAGGAACCTAGCTTTCAAAGCCTCCCGGATGCACAGCGCTTCCTGCTGGGATCTTCTATGGGCACGGCTGTCTGGCTGAGCGTAATCAGCAGCCAGGCGATTTGCCTCAACCTCCCATCCCACCATAAAGGTCCCCCCCTTGCTCTCACAGAGATTGTGGAGCACACAGCAAGCTGCAATAACAACGGGGATATTTTTTTCGCTGAGGTCCGAGCGAGTGAGTAAGCTCCGCCATCTCCCCTTGAGACGTCCGAAAGCACACTCCACCACCATTCTGCACTTGCTCAGCCGGTAGTTGAAGAGTTCCTTCTCACTGTCCAAGGCGCCTGTATAGGGCTTCATGAGCCAGGGCATTAGCGGGTAGGCTGGGTCCCCGAGGATCACTTTAGGCAGCTGCACATCCCCAACCGTTATTTTGTGGTCCGGGAAGAAACTACCTGCCTGGAGGCGTTTAAACAGACCAGAGTTCCTGAACACACGCGCGTCATGAACCTTGCCCGGCCACCCGACGTAGATGTTGGTAAAACGTCCCCTATGGTCCACCAGTGCTTGCAGCACCATAGAAAAGTAGCCCTTTCGGTTAATGTACTGGCTGGCCTGGTGGGCTGGTCCCAGGATAGGGATGTGAGTCCCATCTATAGCCCCACCGCAGTTTGGGAATCCCATCGCGGCGAAGCCATCTCTGACGACCTGGACGTTTCCTAGAGTCACTACCTTTGAGAGCAGTTGCTCAACGATTGCGTGGGCTACTTGAATCACAGCAAGCCCTACGGTAGATTTGCCCACGCCAAACTGGTTCGCTACTGACAGGTAGCTGTCTGGCGTTGCAAGTTTCCAGAGGGCTATGGCCACTCGCTTCTGCACAGTCAGGGCTGCTCGCATCCGGGTGTCCTGGCGCTTCAGGGTAGGGGACAGCAAGTCACAGAGTTCAAGGAAAGTGCCCTTACGCATCCTGAAGTTTCGCAGCCACTGTGATTCATCCCAGACCTGCAGCACTATGCGGTCCCACCAGTCCGTGCTTGTTTCCCGGGCCCACAATCGCCGTTCCACACCATGAACTTGACCCATTGCCACCATGATCTCCACTGCGCGGCGTACCCTGCTTTCTGAGAGGTCTGCGCCACTCTCCTCACTGCGCTGACGGAGCCTCCTCGCCCGATTTCTCAGCAGCTGACTGTGGAAGAGGTGGACGATAAGGTGCGAGGAGTTGACAACGGCCATAAGTGCAGCGATGATCGCAGCGGGCTCCATGCTCGCAGTGCTGTGGTGTCCACGCTGTAACCGACCAGAGAAGGGCGCGAACAGATTTCCCGCCGGCGCTTTCAGGGAGGGAGGGCGTGATTGACGGTTCAATGATGACAGTTACCCAAAACCACCCTCGACACATTTTTTCCCCCAGCAGGCATTGGGGGCTCTACCCAGCATTCCAATGGGCAGCGGGGACTGCGGGAACTGTGGGATAGCTTCCCACAGTGCAATGCTTCCAAAGTCGACGCTGGCCCCGTTAGTGTGGACTCACAAAGTCGAATTAGTGTCCTTAGTGTGGATACACAAATTCGACTTCATAAGGTCGATTCCACAAATTCGAGTTAAGTAGATTCGAAATAGTCTTGTAGTGTAGACGTACCCTTAGTGGTCTCAGAGGGATGAGGCTGAATCACAATGGGTGAGTGCAAAATGGCTGCACTCTCCTGGCTGGGTATTTCTTAACACAGGCTGTCTAACCTGCAGCAGTCCCCGCCCGCTCAGAGACTACAGGGATCCCACCTTTAAAGAAGAAGAATTGGTCTGGGAATTATGTCAGTGTTGGTGGGATGCTGACACATGCTCTACAAGGAGAGAGAAGTTGGAGAAACTGACTACGACTCATTTTTTTTTTAAAGTCAGAGTCTTTGGGGGACAGATGTTCAGCCTGGCTTCCATTAGTGATAGTGCAAAATAAATAATTGTTGGTGCAAACTGCAGGTCCATGGTGTTAGCACCAGTGTTGCATGGACTAAGATCAGGCCCCACAATGACTGTGATTCACTCTGACTGCCCTGGCACAGCAAAGAAGCCATAATGCATTGTGACTGTGAAGTGGCCATGGGGTGTGATCTCTGCAATTGCTGTGGAGTGAGGGGATTTATTGTGCCCTAATGGGGGTGTCACTGCAAAATGACTGTGATGCCATGTGACTGGAGGGCATTGCAGAAAGATGCCAATTAGCTGTGACAGCATTGTCACTCTGGAGTGACTGCACTGCGTGGTGAATGGAGAGCTCTGCAATGTGAGGCTGATGTGATATAACCAGGATTTAACTGCAGTGTCAAGATTTGTCTGTCATTTATGGGGTATGTGGAGATAGACACGTTAGATGCAGGATCTGCTACTGTGAAGACTAATCTATTATGTCAATGGCTGTAAAGCTTGCTGTACGACAAAGGGCATTGTTCCAAAAGACACACACAGAAAAGACTGGCAAACACAAGGGCCATAAGGCCAAATCCATTCAGATTTGGCCTGATGAAGTTTGCTGTTGTCTGACTGGGCTCATCTCCAGCAAAGTGTACTTGGCCTTGTACGTGATGGAGGAGCTGTTCATGACTCCTTTGGTAAGGCTGCATTGAGATATTTACTTAAGACAGGGATTCAGCCTCTGTGTTTGGTATGAAGAATAGTGTATCCACCCCAAATATACAGCACATAATCTGTGGGTAAAGCTGGACTTCCCTGAGGACTTTCAGGTGAATCTGTGGATTAGTTTATAAATTAGAATTACTTTAAAATGGGCCCTTTAAGAAATGTGTGGTGGTGAACGTCATCTTTTTTTGTACCTCACTAGCTAAAACATTACAGCCCCCACAAACACCCAGCCTCACCCACAGCTGCAGGGTGAGTACTTCTCAAATGCAGGCCCCTTAGTGAGTGCCAACAAGTCCCACTGGATAGCCATCTGTCTTGGATGGTTTAGACACAGCAAACCCTGCCTCTTGTGGCAGTCAGAGGCTTAGATGGTGCTGTATCTTTATTTTACCGTTAAGTTGTTGTCTTGGGCTGGGGCGGCTGGCAGACTTGGAAACTATGAGCAAGGAAAGTGCCTGCTGCTGTTCAGGGAAATAGGATTTTTATGTACTTTCTTCATAAATAAACAGGATTGCACCAAAGAACATACCTGACTTGGATCATCAATTTCTCCTCCTAATGGAAACAACTCAGCAAGGCCCAGAATACTGGCCAACAGCTCCAGCCAAGAGGCAACAGTCTTGAGACCCATTAAATAAGTGCTGGGCACCCATTGGAGTCTGCTTAGCTCAGCTGGGGTTCTGAGTGCCCTGCACGTTTAAAAATCATGCCACTGAGTTATGCGCCGAAATATTGATTTCAGGGAGTAATGTTAGGGACCCTGGGTTTGAAAATTTCAGTCCACGTGATTCAGGAGTAGGGATAATGGTTTTTGTTGTAATCTTGGAACAATACTCATTCCAATGAACGTTATCATCACTCAAGCAGATTTCTCAGTTCATCATCTTCCTCACCATCCTTCCCAGACAGTTTGATACCTTTAAGCCTTTCTTACTCTGCAGTTATTGCCAGGGGTGTGCATGTCCCAGAAACCTGCATCCAAATACCTCCTCTCTCTGTGGCTGGGACCTATTGCAAGCTACTGAAAGCCTGCAGGGGGAGACCAAGTTACTGATGAGGAGCATCCTAACACACGCACGCCTCTTGTGGTTACACAGCCACCCTCTCTTTTATAGCACTAAGCACCCTTCTGACACACTGCCAATCGTTACATCAACCCACTAACGAAGAGCTTTCAAAAATGCATGTTTTTGAGCTCTTTGAAATAACTCTTCGCTTTCTGCTGATTACTCACATTTTACACTGGAGCACTGTTTTCTAGATCGGTGCTTCTCAAAGTCGGGCCACCGCTTGTTCAGGGAAAGCTCCTGGCGGTCCGGGCCGGTTTGTTTACCTGCCACGTCCGCAGGTTCAGCCGACCGTGGCTCCCACTGGCCACGGTTCACCACTCCAGGCCAATGAGGGCTGCAGGAAGGGTGGCCAGCACATCCCTCGGCCTGCACCGCTTCCTGTAGCCCCTATTGGCCTGCGACGGCAAACTGCGACCAGTGGGAGCTGCGATCAGCCGAACCTGCAGACGCGGCAGGTAAATGAACCAGCCTGGACCACCAGGGGCTTTCCCTGAACCAGCGGTGGCCCAACTTTGAGAAGCACTGTTCTAGATGCATTTCAATCAATATAATCGTATTTTAGCACACACATTACAGCTCACTTTCGACTACCTAACCAGCATATTTCTTTGAAAGTGCCCATTTGTGTAAGAGTAACCTCAAAAACTCGGCATGTCTTCTTTATCTGCCACCCAACTTTTGGCAAACACCTTCTGATATAACTTTCACAAGGCCCACGTCTGGACTTCAGAGCTTGCTTTTCAGGTAGGTTGATGGAAATGTGAATGTCTTGTGTCGTTTACGTCACAACAGGAGGCTTCCCCCCACTCTATGCTTGCAGCCGCAATGTGCATATTCAGGCCTACTTTTCTCAAGATTAAGTCCATTAAATCTTCTGTCTATCTAGGTTCCTTTATTTAAAGCCCATCACCATGGTACTGAATCAAGAGATTTAATAGTAGCTTCACGGACATCTTTTGCAGCTGCACTTTACGCATCCACTAATCCTACAAGCTTTGGCAAAGATTTACCATAATGCACTATATATATCAAACAGGCCTTCTTCCATCACATTACAGTCATTGCCCCATTTACTATCATCCATATAAATCAAGCAACGTCCAGCTCGCCCTGCTACTGATTCTATCTTTAACGCTCCAGCTGCACCTTTGTTGCTGAGGTTGTTCTGTCCAAACACACAATTCCATTTCTCACTGGAAGGGCACATGGCATTTTGCAAGCTGGAAAGGCCCATTCTTCTTTGCTAGTAAAATACGCACTGTTAGATAACACAGCTGCAGTCTTCGTTTGTTCAGTAGTAAAACTAAAGCACATGTTAATGAAATGGTGCGGGTTTGCTGGATTTTCTGCTGACTTTGCCCCTTTATATACATTATGAGCCTGTTTTCCAAGCATGTTCGGCATGCTATTATTTATTTATTTAAATGTTGAGCTAAAAGAAACTCCACCCCAAAGGGTGCGCACCAGCCACAGTTCTCGGCGCCTCTCATGTACACTTAAAACGCACTGGCACAGGACTTACGAAACATCAGGCAACCAACAGCAACAGCATTTCTCCTTTCCACCCTACCACAAGTCATTTAATCACCCAGCATGTAACCACTGCATCCTAAACCTGCACCACACCTTCCCATTGGACAAAAACCCCACCTGTAGCCCTCCGCCAGCGCCCACTCAAACAGATGGGTTTTCAGCACGCCCAGAAGGACAATGAACTTGGGCTGTTTGGACCTTACAGGGAAGAGTGCTCTAAAAGAAAGGGACTCTTAAGGAGAGAGCTTTGCCAGCAGCCCCCTCACTTTGATTATGAAGGGGATCAGTCTCCAATAGCAGCCGTGGCAGCAGGATGTCATATGAAGAGAGCAGAGTCTCACGCAGGCAGGCTCCAAGCCATGACTGTAAACTGAGTAACTGGGCATGCAAAATGCTACTTCATTGACCTTGCAATCACAGTTACCTGATCTGTGTGTGCAGTTGGGTAACTCTGGGTGCAAACTTGATGTCCAATTTCATGCTTAACTTGGCTGGAAATCTAGCTTGTATATGCTAGTGTGTTTTGTGGGCGCTTGCAGGGAGATGCAATAGGTGAGACATTTGTGCACTACATTCTCCAAGAAACAGGGCCTTGTGTGAAGAAGACCCGACCAAGCTTCACTGCAGTCCTGTTACAGGAAATCTTGCTGACTTAACTGAGGAAATATCAACATGTGCACTTTTCCCCATGATCAGACTTACGCTTCTTTTCGGTGGCTATCGGACAATAGACTTATACATATGATCCACACATGGTGCATGGTACACAGTGAAAGGCCTACCCTTGATCAAAGATTTTACATTGTCAGCCTCTAAAAATGTCAGAATGTTTAATGCCGAAATCTCTCCCAAAGCCCAACTGTCACTCCCTATCCCTGAATATTTAGATTGAGGGTGGAGCATTACATCATCCAGGTAACCCTACTGAGGGAATCAGAATGGAGTTTGTCCATCTCCACAGCCCAGTGCTAGATTCTCAGCGAGGCTAGTTTCAGAAACCAAGTTAATGAAGCTTAAGCAGCATCACGTCTTGGGGAAATCACCTACAACAAATTGTGTCTAAACGATAAATTGTTCTAGTTCTGTAGGTGCTCAACTGAAATGTTTACATGGAGATGGCAGAAAACGTAACATTTCTGAAGACTGAAGAAAGATACCAACAGAAACCACATAGAGATGGAGTGACTAGATTTGTTCATGCTGTTGGAAAGCTTGGCTGCAGAGAAGCATATGGATAGACTTCATAAAACTTCTGGAAAATCATTTTCCTGAATCATGGCCTGACTTCTACCTCAGGCACCCCCAGGCCTGCTCAGTCAGCCTGAGAGATGCTATTTTGTTTCCTAGTTCTCAGCCTTAGTCTTATTCATCACCATTCCTCAGCTCCACCCTTTCCTCTTCCTCTCTCAGGAGGAGGTAGAGAAAGGAAGCCTTCACCAACACCTAGCCACCTGAAATGAGTCATGTGAAGTACTCCCTCTTTTTGCATATACATTACAAGTATATCTGACCATAAATAACTGGCTTCAGATGGTATTTGGGACAAATCTCCTCACCTTCTTCCCACAGTATCTAAAGTCCAAGTGCGCCAATGGAGCCAGTCATCCGGGGATTCCTTTCCTCTTTCTTTGCACTTTTCCATTCAGTGTCCCAAAACAGATTTAGCGTCATTATGCCACTTGAGCCAAGAACCCATGTTTAATGTTACTCATGGTAGAGCATCATTATTTGCCAGATCAGCATCTTAGCAGGTGGTATATGAAGTCAATGGGTAGATATCTATGCCAACTTTCACCAGCTGAGGACCTGAGTGTATGAGAGAGGGAAAGAGGCAGGGATGTTATCCTGCAGTAACTGCCCCAAAGACAAGATTAGGGCTCTAAAAACAGTAGCGGCTGTGATACTCTTCCCTAGCTTCTGGTAGATACCTGGGCTGCTAGAGGGAAGGGAGTAGGGTTCTAGGCCCCAGGCTCTACATATGAGGGCTCACATGAGCTTTAGTTTGCAAAATAATTACGTCTGCTATCCGAAGTCCAGCAAATCACTACACCACCCCCAAGGATGCGTGAAGACTGAAGTTAGAAGGAGACAAGTTCAGTCTGGAGATAAGGTGTAAGATTTAACCCTGAGGGTAATTAACCCCTGGAACTATTTAATGAGTGTTTGTGGTGGATTCTCTACCACTGGTCATTTTAAAATCAGACCTAGATGTGTGTTTTTTTTAAAGAAATGCTCTGATCCAAATATGAATTATTGCAGGGCAGTTCTCTGGCCTGTGTTATATAGGAGGTCAGACTAGATCCCTGCATAGGTTGGTTATTGACAAGGGAGGGTCCTTCAGTTCTGTAATGGGAGAATTTTCTGCCTGATGCAGATTAAAAGTGTTGCTGCTGCTAACCTGTTTTTCATCATGCGCTGAGCAACTTTCCCCTTAGGTTTCCTTTTGTGAGGGGTCTAAATCCTGTCCTCTTTTTCACCAGAATTTGCTCTGCCCTCTGCACAGGCACCGGTGTATGTGCTTTGATTTCGTTCCCGTAGTAAGTGCAGTACAGCGCGCGTAGCTGTGATGGGAATATTAGTGCCTTAGCAGCTCCCTTCTGAGTGTCACTGCTGCCTGTTGTTGCTCTCTGTCTTTGTGTCATGCCAGCTGGCCCAGGAGAGGGTTCTATGGGGGGGTGACTGGAGGATAGAGGACAGCATCACAGGAGTTTACAGTACCAGTGCTGCAGAGCCCTGACCACAAAGACAGCCCTGCTTTCCAGTGTCAACACATCAAGTTACACTGACAACATGAAACATAATAGCAATTTGCTTGAGCAAAATTCACCCACCTGTCTGAGCAAGAAACGTTTAAGTGCCACAGTCCCCTGATACTGCAATTAGCACATTTGTGGGATTAGGGCCTGGTCTAGTTCACAGAATCATAGAAGATTAGGGTAAAAGACACCTCAGGAAGTCATCTAGTCCAACCCCCTGCTCAAAGCAGGACCAACAGCAACTAAATCCTCCCAGCCAGGGCTTTGTCAAGCCAGGCCTTAAAAACCTCTATGGATGGAGATTCCACCACCTCCCTAGGTAACCCATTCCAGTGCTTCACCACCCTCCTAGTGAAATAGTTTTTCCTAACATCCAACCTAGACCTCCCCCTCTGCAACTTGAGACCATTGCTCCTTGTTCTATCATCTGCCACCATTGAGAAAAGCCGTGCTCCATCCTCTTTGGAACCCTCCTTCAGGTAGTTGAAGGCTGCTATCAAATCCCCCCTCACTCTTCTCTTCTGCAGACTAAACAATCCCAGTTCCCTCAGCCTCTCCTCATAAGTCATGTACCCCAGCCCCCTAATCATTTTCATTGTCCTCTGCTGGACTCAGTCCAATTTGTCCCCGATGGGAACCTATCCATAGACTTCAGTGGGCATTGGACCAGGCCCTTATTGGGGTGGTTACTGAATGAATAACCCACAAAACCCCAGCGTGGAATTCCAGAGGTAGATTTCCAGTGCTGAGAAGCCATTGGGATTTCATGGCAACACAATACTTTAAAATGGAATGAGATGAGCAAATTGGTCTTTCCCAGTTCTAATTTCTAAGGGTGAGGTTTTCAGCATTAGATTAACTCAGCTTCCACTGAAGCCAATGGGCATTTTACCACTGACCTCAGTAGAAGAACTGGGCCAATGTGGCGAGCATTCGAAAATCCCAACCTAGGACTCTGTCAGAGGGGTGGGAGAGGAATTGTTCAGTGCCCAGGGGTTAGAACTGAGAATAATGAGATGAAATTAAAAAAAGGAAAGTATAAGTTGAATATCCACAAACATTTTCTAGCAGTGGGATCTGTTAGACTGTGGAATAGCCTCTCTGGGGACATGGCAGCAGGCCCATGACTTCAGAAATTGAAACAGAGAAAAGCACTAGTGAATATGACAGACAAATCTTACACTGACCAGCAGATGGACTAAAGTATTTAAAAGTTCCTATCTCCCTATCTCCTGTGTACATCACAATGGTATCTGCCTTGTGAATCTATTAAATCAACACAATTAGCTTCCTTCTCTCAAAATGCCATAGTTTTAGGACATAAGTTTAGGGTGTGGCTTTTCAGTATTTACTGACCTCCAGCATAGACTGTAATTTGCTTCAAGCCCAGCCAACCCTTAATCATTTTTTTTGTTTTTTTGTTTTTTGCTCACTAGGTCATATGCAAATCTAAAAATAATGCAGACGTGACAAAGCTTATTTGAGACAGATCTTAGCAGATAGACACAGGTCTGCTCCAGAGCTGAAAGAGTCAGGATTTAGATTTACAACCCTCCCTAACAACTTTGGCCTAGTCCCTTGAGAAACCCAGCCTTCACATGTAACTTCCTACTGTGCTTCCCACTAGCAATCCTAGATCTTCATAACGAGATAAAGGTCTGTGCAATACCAAAGGACAGAGGTAGGGTAGATGTGGCTTCCTCACACTGATTTGCTTTTAAATGCCTTGTTCAGCATAGGGAAAGGAGTAAGTCTTGCAGAGGATTGCTCCTTATGATGATTAGACCCGAGGAAGGAAATCTACTGCATGATCTTATTCTGAAGTTGAACGTTATGGACTATGCACCATGGACAGATTTAGATTTTATGCTCTTTGAGGCAGGCCATGCCCCTTGTTATATGTTTATGCAGCACCCAGCCCAATGTGGCCCTGGTTCTGACTGGGGATTGTGGCTGATAGTGTAATAAAGCAATAGAAATAATAATAAAATAGCCATATGTGGCCAATTAACTCTTAAGGGAAATGGGAAGACAGACAGGAATTTAAGTAGTTAAAAACACTGGTCACTGAGCCAGTCCACTGACTTAACTAACTCATTTGCATTATCAGTAGATGCACCTTCCAAAGGATGAGGTCCATGCCTCATGCAGAGCAGCGGCCATTTTTATTTTCACCAAGATCCCTAAACAAGGCAGGAAGAAACTACACCTCGATTGAAAAGGGGACGCTGACGGTTGTGCTTGGTTATACTGCCAAAGGTAAGGTCCGGGCTGGTGAATGCAGAAGTGGCGGAGAGAGGCGTGGCTGCGTCTACAGTACTGGGCTGTTCATAATGGTTCTGGACAGACAAAGGACACGCATTCCACGTGCCTTGTACATCCTGGACTTGTTTAGGGCACAAGGAAACCCCAGCGTTGGCAGAGCTACTGGCTGTACAGCCCAGCATGGCAGTAGGAGAGAGATTCTCTGGCTTGTTACTACGCTTTCAGGGATACTAACTGGCTATCTCGACGGATATGGGGAACAGTCACCATGCCACGCAGCTCCCAGTTCAGAGGGCAGCCTGAGGAGGGGCTCAAGGTGGGCTGAACAGTTAGTCTCTGGCAGGATTTGAATATACCAGGGCATTTTCTCACCAGGCACAGTGGCCGGATAGCGCAGAGGAAGGAATTCACTCTGACATCAAGAAAGGTATTTCGATAGGACAATTTAAAAGAAAAACACATGACAGTTGGGAAAAGGCTGTAGAACCACCAGTCATGGGATCGCACCCTGGGAGTGAAGGAACCAAGAGGTGAGGGTCCCCTAAATCTGGGCTGGGCCCTCTGTTTTTCACCCTGTGTGTTGGTGCTACGGAGAACAATATCAACTCCACGTGAATTCAGTTTGGAAGATAACTAACAGGGAGAGAGGCAGATTACAGGGGGAAATGGCGATGGGGTGATCTAAGCGAGATGAGATTTAATATAGATTAGCGTGGTGGCGACAGAGCTGGAGAGAATGCATCCTCCTCGGCCAAGCTCCCCCCGTAATACGGGAGATGGTGATTCACCGAGCTGGAATGCAGAAAAGGACCCGTGGATCACGACACAAGATAAATAGGGTGTAAAAATCCCACAGAAACCCACCCCAGGCAAGTGTGGGCAGCCTCACTGGGCAGACAAGGGGATAAAGCCACTAGCTCAGCCTCGGCACGGTCACCCTTGGGATGCTGAGTGCAATTTTGGGCCCCTGGGGAAAAAAAAAACTTTGGAAATATAAAAAGCAACTAAAGGGCTTAGGCCGAGCTGGAAGTGGGGGCCTGGAATGTAGGGGGGCACTTAGTGGGAGTGGCCTGGTGCTCAGGGGTTAGTCTTCCATTGGAGCTGCCAGCTTTGGAATGAACTGTAGAACAGGTGTCCTTATCTGACATTGTCTTTCCAAGGTGCTGGGCATACATAAATAAAGTCATTGCAATACAGGCCAGGGCTATGCCCTGCCCCCTGCCCTGACAACTCCTGCATTGCCACATGGAGCACTGAAAGTGCGCATGGCAGAATAATACCTATTGAATTCAACCCCCCAATAAATAGCTAACGGAGCTCCGAACTGCTCCTGGTGCTATTCATTTTCATACTCAGTGCAGTAAAACCACCAGCTTTGAATTTGCCAGCAGCTGCCACCGAACTGCCAGCCGGCGAGCGTACACCCAGGATGCTTTGCCATCTCAGTTGCCATGGACTATACAGGACCTCGGTGCAGAGTCTCAGTTCAGCTCCTGATGGAGAAGGTGTCCATGTCTCCACACCACCCCCAGGACTCATTGGCCCCCTTTGGGTGATCTCAGCAGTCCCAGCAAGGCCACTGAGACTGAATTCCCCTTAGCCATGGCAGGGGTATCTGCAGAATAGGCTGAGGGTGCGTGGAGAGTGTGCAGCACAACAGTACACATCATATCGCCCCGCGTGTCACTCAGTGATGCCAGGATGTGCGCACAAGACATCCCTTATTTCCCTTGCTAAGCTGGACCCAGCCCAGTGATGATAGTCACATTTTCTGGCTGCTTGTATCAGGTCTGCAAATTACCAGCGCCTTGAGCCCACTCCTGGCCAAAGCTCTTCCCCAAACCTGTGCAGATGTGCAGGGTGCCACAGACCCCAATAATATCTATGGCACTGGGCTCAGTGGCATCCAAACGGGTTTGCAGGCCATGCCATCTTGCCTTCAGTCAGCTAAATGCCCACTTTACCACCATCTGGCAGCTACTATGTGTAATTAAACCTGCTTCTGCCAGGTGCTCTCACAGCAGGGTGTGACTTCATGAGCCAGGGCAGGGTCCCTGAAAATAACAGTGGGCACTGATACCCCATTGATCACCATGTAATTTGGAGGGAATAAGGTCCCATCTTGTCCAGGTAAATGCAGGTCTCCTGAGCACCCCGGCATCACATACCTGGCCCAGACATCCCATGCTGGTGTGCATGAACCTGCCTTCATGGTCACCCAAGTAGACCAAATGACCAAGTAGTACCCTTCCCGGTTTATATATTCATGTGCACCTGGTGCCAGGCAAGCTAGTGGCATATGAGTGCCTTCGCTTGCCCTGCTGCAGCTCAGGGACTCTTTTCTCCCAAGCTAGCTGTTATTTCAGGCACATTAGCTATGTCCATAACCTGTGGGTAACCCACAGCAGCAATCACCTCAAATCTCCACCCCACAGCACTGCCAGTTCACCTGCTATCACCAGACTGGTTAGACATGATGCTGGAGCGATCTGGGGAAGCCTGCTTCTAAATGGCAACAGCAACCTGCTTCTGGACTGATGGTGCCTCCCTTGGTTGCATGTCCCAGTGCTGGAAGTAGGCAGACATTCATCTGGCTTAAGACCAAATAGTCCTTTAGTTTCAGGGTTTGTCCCATCCTGTACAGATATAAAACCAGACATGGTTTTGTCCGGTATCACACCGCGCAGGCTGGAGGACACCATTTTGAAGAGTGCCCCCCCTCTGCCCCCGCATGGTGCATGTGAAGTCACACAGCTGGGCAGACCGACACCATTCCCGGAAGTACCAGAATGTCCAGTACTCAGGGATGTGCTGAGTGGCCAACATAGCTGGAAGGGGACACACTCATCACCAGGCTAAGGAAGTAGGCTGCCAGCAAGCAGCAGCGCGCAGCGCCGCGCCGCCTCGCGCAGGCGGGGTCTCTCTCCTCCGCCCCTCGCGCTCGGAGCGGTTGCGCTCGCGGCGCGCAGGCCCACAGCGGCGACAAGCAGACCTGCCGCAGTCGGCGCGGCGGGAGCTCAGCGCGAAGCGGAAGAGGGGGGGCGCGCCACCGCCGCCTGCGGCCAGGCCGGTGTCCGGTCCCCCCTCCCGGGACTGCCGCCGCATGCCGCGGAGAGCCCACACGGAGCCATGCGCCCCCCCAGAGAACGGCCGCCCCAAGCGCCTGCTTGGCGCGCTGGGGTCTAGAGCCGCCCCTGCTCATCACCCAGCTCCATGAAGGTCTGCTTCCTCATGTGAAAGTTCTGGAGCCACTGATCATCCCAGGTCTGCGGGACAATGTGGTCCCACCACTCCTACGCCAGAAGCTCCAGTCTACATATGAGGAATCTGCAGTGATTGCAGCATGCATCGGCTGTCTCCACTGCCATGTCAGCATTCAGCCTGCATGGTTGCCTCACCAAGACCTGCTGCCACCTTCCGAGGGTCACAAGTCACTGCCCTCCTCTATGTCTCATAGCTTCTGTCTGTATTCTGCTGCAAGAACAGGAGCTATGCCTGGGCACCAGCTGGAACAGGCAGAAGTAAGGTGTGTGCAGAGTTGGAAGTGTTTTGTTACAGTGCTGGCAGACTGAGAACACTTCTGCACAGGGACTTGGGAAGGACAGACAAGTCCTCTCACAATATGCTCCATGGGTATAACTCCAGTGTATCTCTGCAGGGTGGGCTTGGTTACCCCAGTGCTTATATCTGGATGTCTGGCCCCAGCTAAGCTCTGCAGTAAAGACATGCCCCCCGTCTGAGAACATCAAAAGTGGGGGCTTGTATGTGACAGATTGGTATGTTTCTGTCTAAGTGTAACCCTTCTGCCAGGTGGAGCCAGCAGCAACCAGGGTCGGGTTCAATATCAAGGGGTTCCTTTCCATTGATACAACACAAAACCAGCTCAAGCCCCACCCAGTAACCTGGGAAAATTACACACCACCCCGGAGCACCTCTGAAAGGCAATACCTCCCCACTTGCAAGCACAGAGTCTGAATGTAGAAAAGAAACTTTTAATAAAAGGAGGGAAGTAACTGGATGTTAATTTGAGAAAACACTGCAAACAGTGTTCATAAACATAAACCATGAATAAAAGACCTACCTCCAAGTAGGTTGGGCAGTGTCCTTTTACCCTCAGGTTCTTAGGTCCAGCAACCCAAAAGTCCCTTTCACATGCCCAACCCTTCTCTGCACCCCACTCACAGTTGCTGTCCTTGGTCAGTGCAGACCTAAAGTTCAGAGATGCATCTGCAGAGTTCACCTCCCGCCTGGGTGGGGTAAAGAGGTACCATACTCACTCGCTGCACCTTTCCACCAGCTGCCCTGCTGGCCGCTTGCTCTCACCACGCCTCCCCACCAGCTGCCTGCTCATCACGCCTCTCTGCCACACCAACCACTTGTTCACCAACTGACTGTCCAGTCATCTTCTGCTGCCATCTGCCTCTCAGCCCTGATCTGTGCACATCAGCTCTTTGCAGGCTGGGCAGAAACACTGCCCCATCCCAAGTGATTTCAACTGTCAGTGAATTTTAGCTCTTAGGAGGCAGGGCAGAATTATAGTTCTACCTCAACTTTTTTCAGCTCTGATGGGGTATTAACATAACAAAGAAGCTATTAATAAAGCCTATTTAGCTCTATTCTTTGAACAGTGGGGAGGAACAGGTTAAACCAGTTTAGGAAAGATCCTTGATGGGTGTGTACAATCTCCTGCTTGGGGATTCCTGCCCTCCCTCTTATTTTCACAGGGCTCTGGCATCTGAGCCCCTGGCTTAACGACATCCTTTAAATTGAAGGTGATCCCCCCTCATTTGGGACAGGTTAAGCACCGCTTGCTTTCCTGTATTACCACAATAATTACAACATTTTGGTAACAGCATTCCACTACCCCGCATTCAATACTAAAGTAATGTGTAACCCAACACCAGCCAAAATGGATTACTTTGACACAGCTCTATGTGCTGAATATCTAAGCAGAGCAAACTGTATTTACATAAACACACCCAAGTCTCTTCCCCTCCCAGCTAGCGGTCAGGGAAGCATTCATTCAGACCCTGCTTACATCACCCTTTATCAAATTCTGACCTTCCCAGGACACTGTAACCACCATTTTGAGGAATGAGACTTGCATTCTGAGTGTGCAACTATGGCTGCCTTGAGGTGCCAATGGCAGAACAGGGCAGCTCATTGTAACGCCCGAGAGGTCCCTGAGGCAACCGACACAAGACTCATCCATGGTGCTCGTCAGGACAGTGGGTTCGCTACAGAGAGTGGCCAGGCACAAGGGAACTGATTCTCCCAGCTTGTCTGGGGGGAGTGGGGTCTGGGACTCGAACCACCAGACTGTGGTTCTGAAACTGCCCAGTTGGCAGAAGGGACTAAAATCTTATTTAAATGCAAGAACTGTTCTTGGCTCCCTCTCTCACACTTGCTATCCATGACAGAGACAACAGATGGGCTGGGGGCAATGGGGGCCTACCCCCCAACACACAGACTGGGCCTAAGGACTCACCCAAAGAGGTGAGTGGGGACTCGGGGAGACCATACAGGCTACTGTTATTTTCCCTCCCAAACCATAACTCGTGTTCGCTTTCAGCATAAACATTACTGTGGTTGTGGAAACTTCTGTGGAAACCTGGGCTCCCTACTTCACCTGCCACCAGGCCTCCAAAGAGTTAACCTGTCACCCAGAGCACCCATGCAAGTGCTTCATGGTCTAGGGCAGTTGGACTGCAGAGTCCCACATCCCAGGAAGGAACCAGACAGGGAACCTGCACCTAGTGCCCCAGGGCTGGGCCAGTGACTGAACTCTGCACAGCCCCTGCTGGCTTGGGAGCACATGGGAGCCTAAGGTTAGGTCCAGTGCAGCAGACTGGTGACCATCCACAAGGGGGACTCGGCCAGGGTTTTAAGAACTTTTACACCAGAAGGAGGTTTAAACGGTACCAGCTCAGGCTTCCTGATGGTAGTTTCCTTTACACTCTTAGAGTTTGCCCTGGAAGCAGAGGAAGAACTGGGAGTCTGCAGAGCACCTCTGACTTTGCTTTTCACTTGGCTTACAAAAGGGAAAATAAAAAACCATCTTGCCTGGAAACCAAGGTCCCTGCTGAGGATTTAGCCCCAGCCATTTTACCTCCTGTACATGAGGCCTGCAGCTACGTTTCCAGCTATGGTGCAGGATTTACTTTGGCATCGTTTTCTTGTTGAAAATAAAACTAAGCTGAGGGCAGGATGTTGTCTTTCGCTAGGCTGCGATGACTAATTATTAAACTCAATTTCTAAAGGTTACCGTATACAGAAAAGCAATTATGCGGAGATTAAAACAAGTTCAGAAACCTGATTCATTCTGAAACTATGGTAAACCCAAGTCTTGTACTATTTCTGATTTTTAATGACCCCAGAAACGTTTTATTTAACTTAGATGTCAAATGCAATTTTGAAATGGGGGATTAAATATATTTCATGCCTTTTCTACATAGTGCGGAGTACGAATTTCCAAGGCTGATTCTGTTCGTGAATTTCAGCAGGCTGGAAGGAATGCCACACTCTGGGAGAAACATCTATGTCAGTTTAACCCCTTAGGGACAGGGCTCCTCTGAGGTGCTGAAATGTCATTGGAATCTGGTGCATCAGATGGCCAGTCACGTGCTCTCCCCTGGAACCAGATCCACTCAGCCTTGTGTAAGTGGCATTTGCGTGTGTTGTTTAAAAACCGCTGCATGTGAAAGGGGACTGCTTTTGATGTACGTATTTGATCCTTAGCTGCTTAGGCACTTCCCCCAGCACTCTGCAGAAGATAGTGGCTAGCACCACACCATGCTTGGCTAGGGTGCAGTGGTAAAGGTGCCCTGTGGCCAGTCAAGCCATCCCCTTAAAAGAGCATTGCTCATGGTGGGGTCACTGCTCAGTGACGGATCCAGCTATGCAGTGATGTCTGTATCCTTTATCTGGGGTCCTGCTCTATGGATCCCTTGTGTCTAAGGTCCCTTGTAACAAGCGCCACTTTAGACCAGAGGCATGCGTGCCATGCAGCACAGCAATATGCGTTCATTCTCTCTTCGATCTCCGCCAGTGCCAAGGGTTGGATCGTAGCTGCTCCCAAGCAACAGTTGAAGACAGAACATTGATGCCTTTGGTGTCATCCCAGCCCACATCGGAGTGGCCATCCCTGGGCCTTCTGTCACCTCTCTCTCCAGCGGGCAGGGATCACTGTCCCTAGCAGGCTGGCTGCTAGAAGAGGAAGGAAGAGACAGCCCTCAGAGGCCTAGGGCATTCTCCGTTAGTCACACTTTGGTGTGCAGCCGCCCATACAGTCCACATGACACACTGATGGCCCAAGGTTCCTTGGTCCCACGTGCCTCAGACCTGCCCCTCCACCTCCGGCATACAGCACGACTGACCCCTGCAAAGGGGTGACTCCCGAGTCCAGACCCAGAAAGCATCCATCCAGGGGGACAAGGGGGAGACAGCAGTCTCCATACATTACACTGGCTTCCCAAATCCAGTCCATAGTAACTGGTTCCTAATGCTTTTCTTGCTCTATGTGGCTTAGGAGCCTCTGGGCAGCAGCGGCCTGCTCCCCCCAGCCTTCCTCTTTTCTAGCCATGGCTTGGACCCTTCCAGTGACTGGGCCATTGCCTCCTCTTTAGGCAAAGCATCCCACTGTCCAGCACGTCCTTGGGGTGAACATTTTCCAGAATATTTTTTTCTTTTACATTAGGCCACATCTTGTCTGACCCATAGTGCCCTGAGGAAATAAACCTCACCCTCTTTTTGTGGATGGTTCGCTAATATTAAGTAAGAGCTTAAGAGTGGCTCCTGTTCTGTGCATTAATAATAGACACACCGAAATAATAAATAACATTAATTAAACCTCTAATAATACACAATAACACACTTTATTTCTGATTCACACACACACACAGGACTCCCTGAGAAACACTCAGGGCACCATACAACAATGATTAGGAAACATCACAGAAGCATTAAAAAAATTTAACAAATTAAAAATCTGATACTAATTTAAGAAAGGAAGGGATCTGTCACGGGAATAGGACTGCAAATGATGTGGGAGAGGTGACAAATATGGTGCCTGCAATGATATTTATCAGCTAAAAAAATGGCTAAAGTCTGGGAATATCCCTCACATCATTCATTTAGCTTCTCTGCAGCGGCCTTGTCTTCCTTGAGTGCTCCTTTAGCTCCTTGATTGTCCAGAGGCCCACTGACTGTTTTGCAAGCTTCGTGCTTCTGATGTACTTCAAAGTTTTTTTGCTGTTAGTTTTTGAGTCTTTTGCTAGTTGCTCTTCAAATTATTTTTTGCCTGCCTAATTATACTCTTATACTTGACTTGCCAGAGTTCATGTTCCTTTCTATTTTCCTCAGTCGGATTTGACTTCCAGTTTTTAAAGGATGCCTTTTTGCCTCTAGCCACTTCTTTTAATATGTTGTTTAGTCACAGTGTCATGTTTTTGGTCCTCTTTGTATTCTTTTTAATTTGGGGCACAGATTTAATTTGAATCTCTAATATGGTGTTTTTAAAAAGTTTCCATGCATCTTGCAGACATTTCACTCCTGTGACTGTTCCTTTTAATTTTCATTTAATTATTTTGTGTAGTTCCCCTTTCTGAAGTTAAATACTACTGTGGTGAGCTTCTTTGGTATCTCACACACACACACACACACACACACACACACACACACACACACACACACACACACACACACACACACACACACGTTAAACTGAGTTACATTACAGTCACTATTACCAAGCAGCAAAGAGTTCTGTGGCACCTTATAGACTAACAAACGTATTGTAGCATGAGCTTTCGTGGGTGAATACCCACTTCGTCGGATGCACGAAAGCTCATGCTCCAATACGTTTGTTAGTCTATAAGGTGCCTCAGAACTCTTTGCTGCTTTTACAGATCCAAACTAACATGGCTACCCCTCTGATACTATTACCAAGCAGTTCAGCTATATTCACCTCTTGGACCAGATCCTATGTGCCATTTAGGACTAAATCAAGGATTGTGCCTATTCTCATTTACATGGTGACACACACAAGGGAATAGGAGGTGTGGAGGAGCTAGCCCATCCTAGCAATATCTCTAGCTCCCTTATCTCTTTATTAACCCGCAGGAAATGCAGAAATGCCACTCAGAACTGCAAACAATGCTAGGGGAACTTCCCATGTGCCACCGTGTCCAGAACCCCAGTGCTGTCACTGCTGGACAGGAAGGGATGGATCTTCCTGTGAAAAATATCAATGGAAACAATTTTGTTGTTGTTGCTTTTGTAAGTGTTTCAGGTTTTCACTGAAAAACCGAACGCCTCCCAAAACAATGTTTTTGGTCTAACACAGGGGTAGGCAACGTATGGCGCAGGTGCCGAAGGCGGCACACGAGCTGGTTTTCAGTGGCACTCACACTGCCCAGGTCCTGGCCACCGGTCTGGGGGGCTCTGCATTTTTATTTAATTTTAAATGAAGTTTCTTAAACATTTTAAAAACCTTATTTACTTTACATACAACAGTAGTTTAGTTATATATTATAGACTTATAGAAAGAGACCTTCTAAAAACGTTAAAATGTGTTACTGGCACGCGAAACCTTAAATCAGGGTGAATAAATGAAGACTCAGCACAGCACTTCTGAAAGGTTGCCGACCCCTGGTCTAACCCCAACATTTTTACTTGGCGGGTTCCAGGTTTTTTCTTTTTCTTTTTTTTTTTTTTAGAAACAAAAATCTCAAAATTTTCAATGAAAAATTGAATTATTTTTCAAAAAAATCCATTAGTTATAAAGTCCTTTTCCCTGGAAAACACCTTGGCAGAACATTTTCTAACTGCTCTTTAGATTCCCCTCAATATCTTCAACACACCTTGCTGCAATTCTCGTACAGCTCAGTCCCACAGACTCAGGGCTCAATTTGCCACTGCACAGCGGTGTCATCAGAACCAGCTGCATCTGTAATCAACTCGAAAAGTTTCGACACAGCAGAAAAATCAATCCCAGATTGCACCAAGGTCCCTCCTACACCAACTGCTCTCAGGTATCTTATCTTAGCGTTTGTCACATTTTTTCTCAAAGCTGCTGCCCCTCATGCTGGAGTTGGCCAGCTGAGAGACGTGCTGGGCCTCTCTCGTGCTGGACCTACTAATGATGCCAGGTTATGAGTGTTTGGGAGACACGCCCTGTCCATTCATTCCACTTTTTTAGGCCATTTAGCAGAAAACCATTTCATTGGCACATGGCTGAGCTGTGTATGACATTACATTGCCAGAGGAGAATGTAAACTGCACTGCACAGGTAACCAGGTGGATTCATGTCCAGGGAGGCTGCACTTCTACCAAAGAGCTCAGGGAGCAGCTACCAAGGAGCAGTGGTCTCAAGTTGGAGTGGGGGAGGTCTCGGTTGGATATTAGGAAAAACTATTTCAGTAGGAGGGTGGTGAAGCACTGGAATGGCTTACTTAGGGAGGTGGTGGAGTCTCCATCCTTAGAGGTTTTTAAGGCCCAGCTTGACAAAGCCCTGGCTGGGATAATTTAGTTGGGGTTGCTCCTACTTGGAGCAGGGGGTTGGACTAGATGACCTCCTGAGGTCTCTTCCAACCCTAGTCTTCCATGATTTTATGATTCTATACCGCCATGAAAATGTCTCATGTACAGAGAATTGGAGGAGCCAAGATTCCTTTAAAACATTTCATGGGGATGGGAAGAGTCCATCTCCTACTTTAATTTCCCTTCTTTAGTCCTCCCCTTTTTAAGGCCCTTCTTCAGACTGGGCTGCCCTGCCCTTCCCACAGAGGAAGGCTAAGAACCTTGAACCACCAGCACCACTCCTGAGCCAGCCGAAGGAGGAAAACTGTGCTGCTTAGAAGCAACAAGCTGTTCTCTCTCCCTCACAGAGGCTAAGTAGACTGAGCAGTGAAGGTGGTTTCAAATTACAGCAGTTGCTAATGAAGAACTCCCAGGACACAGCTGTGTTATCAAGAGGTCCTGTATCAAAGCACAACCCATCTGCAGTAGCTCATCACTGCATTTCCAAAGCTGCGTCCACACTCATCACAAAAGATGCTGAGGCTGATCCTGTTCTCACTTCCACCAGCATCAGTCCATCCCTTTCAGTTGAGTCACTGAATGATTCCCGTGGGGTCAGTGAAAACAGAACCAGGCCAGGCAGGTGGATCCTCCACCACTTTGGAACTTGTGCTGAGATTTATGCATTTCCAAAATAGCTGCAGAATGTGATCGTGAGGCAGTGCTTTATACCTGCTTTGCAGTAATGAGTGGTCTAGAGAGCAAGGTGCCCATGTGGCTATGGCAGCAAATTAGGATTCAGAAGACCTGGGGTCAGTAGTTGGCTCTACTGTAGATTCAGCCAAGCCACTTGAGACTCAACTCGGTGCTCCATGCTCAGCTGGAGCTTCCAGGAGCTGGTTATGGCTTCCTGGTTCAGGGGGGCCTGGCCTCAACACAATTAGAAACCAGGACAGAATGATCTCCAACTTGATCTGCTGGTGTGAGGTCCCTTATGCCAGCTGAGGATGGGGTGTAGCAGATCTCTGTCACTCCCCCCAGCCTTCCCTTACACTGGGAAAGGAAGGCAGCTGGCAGAGCTGGTGCCCATACACAGGGGCAACTCTCTCCTGGGTTTAAGGTGACTTTGCACTGGTCAACAGCATAAAGTGGCCTTAGTGGAAGGGAGAATCGAATCGGGCCTTGATATCTCTCTGCCTGAGTTCCCCAGCTGCGCAGGCAATAATCCCTCCTTTCTCCCCTGCTTTGTCTTGTCTAGTTAGACTGTGAGCTCTTCTGGGCAGGGCCTGTCTCTCACTATATTTGCGCACAGCACCCAGTCCAACAGGACCCTGATCTCGGTTTGGCCTCTAGATGCTACTCTAATGTAAATAGTAACACTAACTTTGCAGAAAGGTACTTGACTACACAAAGCACCAGGCAGAGGAGAAGAGACCCAGGGAATCCTCAGGCACCCAATCTGGTGAGAAATGTGTTTCTGTAACATCCAAACAGGTTTCTCTCTCCAGGGACCCATGAGAGGAATAAAACATAGGCAGACAGTCAGAACGTGCAAAGTTCTGCAAGTTTAACACCGCATATGGCAGCAGGCCCAGACCACTGCTATTGCAAAGGTGTCCTGAGTGTGTTACAGAAGTTCTCCTGCTGTGCTCCCCTCGGTGAGCACTGACCCCTGGAGGTCCCTTCCAGCCCTACGTTTCTATAATTCTCTGAAGGCAGCAACAGTGCAGTCCAGCACAGGAGTCATGGACAAGATGGTGGTGATAAATGGCACTCCCCCAGCAGTTCATACAGCCATGGGGAGCTTTGAGTCACAGAACCACCACAAACAACATAGCTGGTATTCCAGTGAGCCAACTTCCTACCCAGGCTCATCCCATGGTGGAGCTAAGGTGCACAAACCCAGTGACCTGGAACACAGTGGAACTGGTCAGAGAGGACAGATGAGCCCAAAAGGATAGAAAACTACAGAGCAGTTCAGGCGACTGGGCGAGAGCCAGAACTGATGTGGATCAATATTGCTAAGAAAGGCGCTTGAAGAACTGCATGTCAGCCAGATGCAGGGACATATGGGAGAGAAGCATTGTGCGGTTGAAGGCGCGCAATCTCTTGGACTCTCTACAGGGTTAGCCAGGAAAAAGGCTGCATCCCACCCAGCATGCTCCGTCAAACCTAGAAAGCTGGGGCTTTTACTGGAGTCTCATCTTTTTGCTAGGCTCCGACCACTGCTCTGGCTGGCTGGCTGCAAGGGGAATCTAGATCTGTACTAGACCTTTGTGTGCTCCATCTTCCCCACCAGCTCATTCCAAGAGCTCAGGAAAGAGCAGAGGCTAGTTCACACCCTCTCCTCCACCAAAACCCACTCAAGGCTCATAAGATCAGGGTCACCCTAAAAAGCCAAAGGTGAGGCCAGGTGTGGGTGGGAGCCGGTGGGCAAGCTGGAGAGGAGAGCTGGTATTTGGAAGGAGGGCTGGAGAGACTGGTGGCTGGACCGGGAAGGACTTGGCAGGCTGGTGGTGGATTGATGGTGAGAATGACTTCTCCAGGACCCGCCCCCCCCTCCTCCCACCAGCCCTCCATCAGGGCACTTGGCAGTGAAGAAGTCACAAACTGAAGAGGCAACAGGGGATTCTCATGCTTGTGCAGAGAGGGTCGTGGGAAGCAAAATGTCACTTAGGACATTAACCCCACTGGCTACTCTAACTTACCCCAGGGCTGGGCAGTGCCCAGGATACAGAGTGCAGACATGGCTTAACTCCTCCTCAGACACGCCATGCCTGTGCAAGGGGCAGAAACAGAGCAACAGACAGGCAGGCCAACTGGCTCAGGGTTTGTCTACACATACAGCACCGCAGTGGCATAGCTGTAGTGCTTAGTGAAGCCCCTACCTATGCCGACAGGAGGGCTTCTCCCATTGACATAGCGCTGTCTACACCAGGAGTGCGATCAGTGTAATTGTGTCGCTCAGGGTGAAATCCATAATGCAGTTATACCGACATAGGGTAAACCAGGAATCAGATTCGAATCCCGGAGCCCAGCTTGGCACAATCTTGCACAAGGGTCACAGAAGTTGTCCAGCCCAGGTATAGTGACTCCTTGCTTGCTTTTTACTGTGATGTTAATGAGAAAAGAAATGATATTTTATTGACCCATCAACAAAAGGTGCTCATCCCAAGTGAGTGAGGATTTTGCAAGCAGTCTCCGGGCATACTCATGGCCCATTTGGGAGGAGGTTGCCTCTACTGTACTGATGACATTTTGACTTGCACCTGAGATGACGTTTGGCAGGTATTAACCTTGACAGCCTGGGGACTGAGGTTCTAATTCTGCAAAGGATGTTTTCCCTACATGAAGCCAGATATCAATTAGCAAGTTGGCCTCTTTATTTAAGGTGTGCAGTGGCCTCTAGTGGTGAATAGAAAAATCATTCACAGCACTGACTCAGGAGTAGGTTAGAGGCCAAAAGATAGTCATCTAGGACCTGTTGTATTATGCATGTTGTACTCAGTAAGCCATTCAGCTTTGTATGCAATTTCTCATTATCTGAATTACATTAATTGCCTTAATGTTATAGGAAGACAGAGACTAAATAGCTGTTTTGAAATCTGAATGGCATTACGCGGGGCAAAGATTTGCAAAAAAAAAAACCAACCCCTCAGCTGGTGAAGTTTTTGGATTTCATTTTGGTTTTGTGAAGTAGTGGACCCAATTTGCACCCATGTTAATTATCTTCCAGGGTTGAGAAGAGGGCTATGCACCAACAGTCCCAACTTTTGTGTAAATATGAAAACCAGCTGTTCGGAACTGGGCGCAGTGGTGGCTTGGAATGGCAAAACGTCACATGTGTGGATGCAAACCCGGCTTTTGGGGTGAAAATCGAGCGGAGGGCAAAACGCTGGGTCTGCCAAAGTAGCCTGGGAGGCAGTGGTGGACATTGGTTCCCCAGTATCATGAGAAATGTTTTCTGTGCACAATTATTACAAGAGGTGACACATTAGAAGTCGGACTCTCCCGCCGAGTGAATAGGGCTCCTGACTGCAGTGCAGCTGTCCCAAAGGAGGGACGGGCAGGCGAGCATTGAGCTCGAATGAGAGAGAAAGCAGAGAGGCTCAGGGTCTCGCTGCGTCCCAGAGCTGAGCAAAGCCTGCAAAAAATTGTTTGCGAGTTTTCCTTGCATTAAAATCCAGGGCCCTGCATCTAAGTTCCCCTGTCCCTGGGCTTTAAACCCCTTTGCACGGCCACCATTACTGGGCATTTCAGGAACTGAAGAGCCACGTCCCTTTGTGGGTTCATCACTCCCCTGCCTCACGCTAGGGTCCCTGTGCTCTGCGAGTGAAAGCCCGAGTAGGGAAAGCTTGTATCTGTTTGTCAGAAAAGCTCAGGGCAAATTTGTGACCTGCTTCTTGTCATGCTGAGTATTTGGGGAAATAGCCGTCGATCTCTCCTTTGCGCCAGTCAATTTATGCCTCTGTGTCTTCTTTGCCATCATCTCATCTGAATGGACCCGCTGGCTGCATTTGCTAACTTTGTATTTTAAGTAGTGAATTCCTGTGCATTATTCATACCCTCAGTCTGGAAAACAGGATCAAAATGGCTATTCATAGCTTTTTACTCCCATCTTCTTCTTAAATGTGCGACTGTGAAATTCAAAAGGCAGCTTGGTCTCCTGCTGGGGGAAATGGGCTCCTGGTAAGACATGTCAAGGAGAGTTGCAATGGAAGCTTCCAGAGAGAAGAGTGGGTGCAGGTATGGAGGGCTGGGAGTCCCAGCAGGGACTTAGGCCTACCCTCCACTGCCTTGGAGTCTCTGGGGAATGTAGGGAACCAGCGAGCAGTAGCCCCCATGCAAACATCTCTGGTACAGCAAGGCCTGATGGTTCACCTCCTCCTGACCTCTCTGCATCAGACAGGCTGCTTAGTGTCCAAGTCCTTTTATGACAGAGGGTTCATGGCCAGTTGCAGGAAGTGCATCTACCCACGAAGAGACAATAAGCTACTCATGAACCAAGGAATCAGTGCAGCTTTAGGAGTCTAATCAAACATGTGGTCTTATCTGTTATACTCAAGCAATGAAATGCAGCATTACAAGAAAGTATTTACTGCCTTCAGGACAGCAATATCTCACTGAAGAGAGATCTATGTTCATGGCCCATTTAGGGAACCCCTGAAGCTCATGTCCTCAGCCCTGTGATTTGCAGTGCAAAGCCAATGCCAGGCACTTTAATCCATAGCCTGCCACACGTAGCAGCTCTGCCGAGCCTACCCATCCGGCTTCCAGACACAGTAAGAGAGAAAACTCAGCAGTGGTGCCAGAGAGGGTTCCGAGGGGCTCTTCTATCAATGACAGCAAATATTGTGCCCAACACAGACACACCCAATCCCCTTGTTGCTAGGAGCCCACATGAGGGGCAACTGCAGGAGACCAATGGAAACCCTGAAACTGTAGCCCCATTGTGTCAGGTAGGTAAGTCATCAGGAGGCAGGGGAGAGAGAGAGATGGGAAGGGAATGCTGCTGGAACCACCTTTCTTCTGACCCTGCCCATGGCGAGGCTCCCTCGTGCCCCCAATGCTGAGGAACTAGTAACTTGAGACAAACAACCCCAGGAAAACACCCAACCTTTTGGGGAGGAAGAAGAAGACCTGGGAAGGGAGCAGGGAGAGGAAATAAGGGGTGACTGATGTTCTAGTGCACAGGCGTGAAAGGCAGACTGCAATGGGCCAGAGCCTACTCCTGGGTTTGGTCACAACACAAACTGGAGCTGGGCAAATGCACCACCCACAAAGCGTGGCTGCAATTCCTTCAGGAGCTTGCTCTGGCTGAGTGCCCGCCTCCCTGTGGTCGCTTTCTGGGAACTCTGCAGTGACACAAATCACAGATTGCAGAATCTTCCCACACTAGTCTGTGTGTCACAGCCAATCAGGAAACAAAAACAATACCATGTGACCTGTCAGACCAGCCGGTAGAAGCTAAACACAGCTGAGTATGATGGTGAATGCTGAAGAGCAAATCCTCACAGATATCCCATGAGCAGATAATGAGACCAAATTCCTCAGACAAATCATTCCCTCAGCTCCAACAACAAAAATAACCACAGGAACAAGCTTCCCAGGCTCCCCCGTAACATTGTTGGTTTGAGGTATTAGGAACAGAGGAGTTGCCAGTCTGGATCAGACCCCAGGATCCATCTAGCCCTGGAGCCTATCTCTGACAGTGGCTGGTGCCAGATGCTGCAGAGGAAGGTGTAGGAGCCTTACAGGATCAGATGTGGGATAATTTGCACTCCATATTGAGTCTCACCTTGGGCTCTAGTAGTTAGAGAGTGGCTTAAGCTTTGAAGCATGACATTTAAGGTCTCTTCCACAACATTTTGATTATCAATAATTATGACTCTGGGTATTCTTGAGACCTGTGTAAATCTCTAATCCCTATTTGAACAATATGAAGTTATTGTTGGGGGGCTGTTCTCCTCTGAGATAATTTACTCTAAGCTCAATTTCTAGTCACTGCCATGTACTTGATAGCAGATTATCGGAGGAAGAAAGAGAGAGCACCCTGGCATGACTGCTTGCTTCCCACGGGGATGGGGCACAGTAATTGAAAAATTAACTGTGGATGGAATATCAGGACCAAACAGCTTCTGTGGCGCTCGGTTCCTTTTTCGTGAGTGTAAACAGAAAAGTGCCCAAGTACCTGACTCTGTGGGTGTTCCAGGGCTGGAGCGCCCATGGGAAAAAATGGGTGCTGAGCACCCACTGGCAGCCCCACCAATCAGTGCCTCTCCCTCCCCCCTGCAGATCAACTGTTCTGTGGCATGCAGGAGGCGCTGCGGGGGGGAGAAGAAAAAGGGTGGAGTGCGCTCAGGGGAGGGGACAGAATGGGGCAGGAAGAGGCAGAGCGGGGGCAGAATGGGGATATGAAGGGGTGGGGTGGGGGTGGGGCCTTGGAGGAAGGAGTGGAGTGGGGGCGGGGCCTGGGGCAGACGCAGGGGGTTCATATAGGCCCGGCACATTAGAAAGTCGGTGCCTATGCCCAAGAGAACTTCAAAACCAGAAGAGGATAAATCTGTTATTGCAGTATCCTGGCCTCTGCAACGAGGACACCCGCTCTTTGCCTTTCATAGAATCATAGAATCTCAGGGTTGGAAGGGACCTCAGGAGGTCATCTAGTCCAACCCCCTGCTCAAAGCAGGACCAAACCCAACTAAATCATCCCAGCCAGGGCTTTGTCAAGCCTGACCTTAAAAACCTCTAAGGAAGGAGATTCCACCACCTCCCTAGGTAACCCATTCCAGTGCTTTCTTCCTGAGATTGTATGTTCATGTACAGAAATGAAGCCTAGCCCCTTCCTCCTGTCTGTGCCAATAGGGTGTTGCTTTTGTAATTCAAAGGAGTTCAAAGGAGGGAGAAAGAATAAAATTATCAGGGTTCAGAAAGGCTGCATCCCCAATGCCAGCACTGCTCCTGACTTATCCACCTGCACCTGTGCCCAGACAGAGAACACCACAATGGATGCCTCTACGCAGGTCCTGGGATGGGTTTGTGGATATTGGTGCATTACTCCACCACAGAAAGCCAAGCTGTGGAGACCACCCAGTGTGAGGGGTGTTTACTGGTAGAATCTCTCAGGAAGGTGGGAAAGCTACAGGAGGAAGCTAGGCTGAGGAGCATCCATGCATGTGGAGACCTCCAAGGTTGCAGAAGGAAGCCAGCTGGAGAGGACTTCAGTAGCAGCACCCAGAGAACAGGAAACAGCTCCTTCACAGAACAAACTGGCTGCTGGTTACTTCTGTCAGTAAGCAGTGCTCCACCTCTGCTCCCAACCCACCATCCTTAGTGATAAAAAGCCAGTAGGCTGCCCTGGCAATGAGGGGTGAGGAATCTCCCTCAAAGGTGGAGGAGGAGAAGCCATGTACCCCAAGACTGGGAGGATTGCACTCACTACTCCCAAGAGAAAATGAGAGGGAGGTGGAGGCATCTATCTGCCAGCCTAACCTGGCATCTTGGGCAGAGTGCTGCCTGCCTGGGGCCTGTATCCAAGGCTTTATGGAGGGATTGATGAGGATCATCCGGCCCTCTGGCTACTACCCAATGCTGCTCATCCATGAAGGCACTAATGATACTGTGAGGTATGACTCTGACAGATCAGAAGTGACTACATAGCTCTGGGAGGGAGAGTGAAGGACTTTGGGGCACAGGTTGTGTTCCCATGATCCTTCCAGTAGGGTGGGGCCCAGGCAGAGACAGACACATCCTGGAGGTGAATGCATGGTTGCATGGATGGTGTCGCCAAAAGGTCTTTGACTTCCTTAACCATGGGATGCTGTTCCGAGAAGGACTGCTGAGCAGAGATGGGGCTCACCTATCAAAGAAGGGGAAGAGTATCTTCAGATACAGACTGGCCAACCTAGTGAGGCGGGCTTTACACCAGGTTTGACAGGGGCAGGAAACAAAAGCCCACGTGGAAACATAGGTCAAGGGTTGGAATCTGGGGGGAACATGGGCAATAATAGAAGAGACAAAGGAGAGACAAGAGGGAATACAGAGGGTAAATCTAATGAACATCTTAAATGTCTGTATCCTAATGCAAGAAATATGGGGAATAAGCAGGAAGAACTAGAAATATTAGTGAATAATCAGAATTACAACTTAATTGGCATCATAGAAACTTGGTGGGATAATTCACATGACTGGAATATTGGTATAGACAGGTACAGCTTGCTCAGGAAGGACAGGCAGGGGAAAAGGGAGGAGGTCTACTCTTGCACTGAGGTTGAAATAGAAGTGGACCTGTTGAAAGTCTCTGGGTAAGGATAAAAGAGGTAAAAAAACAAGGGTGATGTCATGGTAGATATCTACTATAGACCACCGAACCAGGAAGAAGAGGTGGGTGAGGCTTTTTTTAAACAACTAACAAAATCATCCATAACACAGGATTTGATGGTAATGGGCTTCAACAACCCAGATATCTGTTGGAAAAATAATACAGCAGGGAACAGATTATTCAACAAGCTCTTGGAACTCATCAGAGACAATTTTTTATTACAGAAGGTGGTGGAAATTACTAGGGGAGAGGCTGTTCTAGAGTTGATGCTGACAAACAGGGAGGAACTGGTTGAGAATTTGCAGGTGGAAGGCAGCTTGGGGGAAAGTGATCATGAAATGACAGAGTTCATGATTCTAAGGAATGGTAGGAGGGAAAACAGCAGAATAAAGACAATGGACTTCAAGAAGGCAGATGTTAGAAAACTCAGAGAATTGGTGGTTAAGATCCCATGGGATGCAAGTCTAAGGGAAAAAATGTTGAGGAGAGTTGGCAGTTTTTTAAAAAAGACATTACTAGGGGCACTAGAGCAAACCATCACAATGCATAGGAAAGATAGGCCGTATGGCTTAACCAGGAGATCTTCAATGGCCTGAAACTCAAAAGAGAGTCATACAAAGAGTGGAAACCGGGAGGGGATGGGGAGCCATGGGTGGGCCACAGCCCACCCACTTAGCATCCAAGCCCACCCAAATCAGGGCCAGAGCCCCCCGAATCCACAGGCTGGGACTCCCGACCCTGGCTCAGTGTCCATCAGCCCAGCTGCGTCCCTCTCCTGGCGGCGCCGCGTGCTGCTGCCCCGGTCTCCAGCCCCAACATTAGCTCTGCAGAGGGTGTGCCTCAGGGGGGCGGGTCTGGGCAGGGCTAGTGCTGGGGCTGGAGATCGGGGCAGCAGTACGTGGTGCTGGCAGGAGAGGGATGCACCAAACGTGGCCAGGCTGACAGACACCGGGCCGGACTCGGGAGGGGCAGGCGGAGCTCAACTCCTGGCAGGGCCCCACTCCACCCCATGGGCACACCCCACAGCCTGTGTGCCCCCGGCAGCCTGATCTTTGGGTGCCTGCTGAGCGGTAAGGGACAGATGGAGGGGATGGGGGGAAGGGAGGCGCCCCATTCCTCTTGCCCCTGTCCCCAGGGCACCATCCCTCCTGCGCCCCCAATCCTTCCTGCTCCCCCTACCCAGGACCCCCTCCCCCCACACCCATCATTGCCTGCCCATCTGAAAGCCAGGGCCCACCCAGTTTTCCTGTCCTAGCTACACCACTGGTGCAAACCAGGTCAGACTATTAAGGATGTGTATAAAAAAGCAACACAAGCATGTAGGGACAAAGTTAGAAAGGCCAAGGCACAAAATCAGACTAAACTAGCTAGAGAATAAAGGGTATTTTACAAATATACTAGAAACAAGAGGAAGACCAAGGACAGGGTAGGCCCATTACTCAATGAGGATGTAAAGACAACAGAAAACACAGCAATGGCTGAAATGTTAAATGCTTGATTGTTTGTTTCAGTTTTCACCAAAACAGTTAGCGGTGTTTGGCAAACTAACACCGTGATCATCCGTCTAAGTGGGGTAGGCTCTGAGGCTAAAATAGGGAAAAAACAAGTTAAGAATTACTTAGACAAGACAGATGTCTTCAAATTGGCATAGCCTGATGAAATACATCCTAGAATACTTAAGGAACTGTCTGAAGAGATCTCTGAGCCATTCGCAGTTATCTTTGAGAACTCATGGAGAAAGTCAGAGATCCTAGAGGACTGGAGAAGGGCAGATATAGTGCCTATCTATAAAAAGGGGAATGGGGACAGCCCAGGGATTTATAGACCAGTCAGCTTAACTTTGGAACCTGGAAAGACAATGAAGTAAATAAACAATTTGTAAGCACCTGGAAGAAAATACGATGATAAGTAACAGTCAACATGGATTTGTCAAGAACAAATTATGTCAACCCAACCTAATATCCTTCTTTGGCAGGGTAGCAAGCCTTGTGGATAGGGTAAAGTAGTAGATGTGATATATCTCAACTTTAGTAAGGTTTTTGATATTGTCTCACATGACCTTCCCACAAACAACTAGAGAAATTATAGCCTAGGAGAACCTAATATCAGGTGGGAGTGCAACTGGCTGGAAAACCGTACTCAGCGAGTAGTTATCAATGGTTCACAATCAAGCTGGAAGGGCATATGGAGTGGGGTCCTGCAGGGATTTGTCGTGGGTCCAGTTCTATTATGAAGATATTGAAATTATTTGGATAATGGCATAGACAGTACACTTATAAAGTTTGCAGAAGATACCAAGTAGGAAGGGGTTGCAAGAGCTTTGGAGGACATGATCGGAATTCAAAATGATCTTGACAAACTGGAGAAATGGTCTGAAATAAATAAGATGAAATTCAATAAGGACAAATGCAAAGTATTACTTTTAGAAAGGAATAATCAATTGCACAAATGCAAAATGGAAAATGACTGCCTAGGAAGGAGTTCTGCAGAAAAGGATCTGGGGGTTATAGTGGATCACAAACTAAATATGAATCAACAATGTAATACTATTGCAAAAAAGGGAACATCATTCTGGGATGCATTAGCAGGAGCGTTGTAAGCAAGACATGAGAAGTAATTCTTCCACTCTACTCTGTGCTAATACAGCCTCAACTGGAGTATTTTGCTCAGTTACGGGCACTGCACTTTGGGAAAGATGTGGACAAATTGGATAAAGTCCAGAGGAGAACAACAAAAATGATTAAAAGTTTAGAAAACACGACCTATGAGGGAAGATTGAAAAAAACTGGTTTTGTTTAGTCTGGAGAACAGAAGACTGAGGGGGGACATGATAACAGTCTTCAAGAACGTAAAAGGTTGTTATAAAGAGGAGGGCGATAAATTGTTCTCCTTATCAACTAAGGACAAGAAGCAAGGGGCTTATATTGCAGCAAGGGAGATTTAGGTTGCACATTAGGAAAAACTTCCTATTGGGGGGTTAAGCACTGGAACAAATTGCCTAGGGAGGTTGTGAAATCTCCTTCATTGGAGGTTTTTAAGAACAAGTTAGACATACACCAGGCAGGGATGATCTAGTTAATACTTAGCCCTGCCTCTGTGCAGGGGACTGGACTAAATGGCCTGTCGAGGTCCCTCCCAGTCCTCCATTTCTATGATTCTATATAAGCAGTCTCACAGAAGCCAATGAGACCATTCAGATGCTTAAATTTAGGCACATGCTTAAGTATCTTGCTGAAATAGAGATGGGGTCAGCATGAGGAACATTGGCTCTGCCTGAGTCCATGCTCTACCTGCTTTCTAGGGAAGATTTCAGGCCCCAGAGGTGTCAATCCCACACCTTTCATGAGCTCTGAATTAACTGTGTTTCAATAATAACCAGCAAACTCCAGTCCTATTTACTTGGCCATCACCCCTCGCCACAGGGCCCATTGCATTCCAAAGCAGGCTCCTCCTGCCTGTTTGAGCAAGCAGCAGTTAGAATGGCAGCTGCAACAATGGAGCACGGGAGTTCTTTCTTCAGCTTCTTTCAAACTTCAGAGATCCCAAAGGTCTTTATGAAAAACTGACTCCAGTGCTGTCTATCTATCCAAGGGGTTTCCACAGCATCCATTCCTGTGTATCTAGGGGCAGGAACAAACGCAGCAGCCTTCCTCAGACATTTGATCCTGGTTTTATTGAAAGTGCATTGGCAAATATGTCCCTCCCTCTTGCCTCTACCATGCTGGCCTGAATCTCTCGCTTTGGGAGCTTTCTGTGAGGAAGGAATGTCACAGTGTTTTCCAGCCTAGAGTATTTTATAGAGGTCAGCACCAATATCTCTCCAAATGTAACGTGCACAGAAAGAGATGATACGTACCACAAGTTAGCAATATAAATGATTGTTTTCAAACTCAGCACATTAAGTCTGTTTGAATATCAGGATATCTAGTAATCACCCTTATTAATCAACTATGACGGTGAATTTCACATCCTATAGTTTTAATTGCTAGCTAGAGGCTTGCATGTGTATGCTTCAAATCCAAGAAAATATTTTATGTAACCAACCTGATTCCTTTTGCAAAAGGCAAATTTGTTGGCAATAGCATCTGCCCTAGACTCACCATCAGTTTAGTTTCCTGAATGTAAATCTATATTATCATCTAAGGTAACAAAGATGAAAGTCAGATTTTATTTGTCTTGTTGTTTGTATGATAAAATGCAATCAAACCCATGGAGAGAACACATTACTTCAATGACAAAGCTCCTCTTTCTTTTCACGTTGCTATGGTGAATGACTCCTCTCCTCTTTAGACCTTTCACCCATATGCCAAATTACATATCAAATGGGGAAAAAAATAATCACACTTTCCTAAATAAACCAAGAGCTTGAGCATCAGAAATACAAATCAAAACTAACTTTCTCTTCTTTAGAAGAGAGTATGGGGCATGCCCTGAATCACAATGGATCTATTTCTGCAGAGTCCCCCAGCACACACAGCCCTGCCGTATTTTTCTTTGGAAAACCAACTGCTGAATAAAAGAGGCTGAACTGTTACTCTGGGGGAACTGCTGAGCTAAGGCTCCAGCCAGATTCTCCTGCCCAAAGCAGTGTGATCAGACGGATGGGAGACCGTGAGCGATAGTGACCTGTGATGGTTTGGCACATGCATTAGAGTCCTGCTGTTCAGGGGCCCTGTCATGGCTACAAGGCTAGCTGCACCTCTGTTCCCCGTCTGGTCTCTCTGAGTACACTCCATCAGATGAAAAGCCTCTTACCCTTACTTGTCTTGAGCTGGGCCCCAGGGGATGATGATGAACTCTTTGCCTTATCACCAATCCCAAGTGTTCAAAAATTATGAGTCAGACACAAAAATCATGAATTTGGTTTACAAGCCAGGGGATTTAAAACAATAATAAACGATGGCCTCTGGTTTATTTGCCTTCTGGTTTCTGAGCAGTCAGGTCACTTCCAGCATCCTTTTGCAATCACAAGGGCTAGAAACTTACTTTTTTCAAAAATAAAAGCAGATTCCAGTATAATCACAGGATTCCCAGATCTGGGGCTTTAAGAAAGACACCAAATATTGCAAGATGTACAATAAAAAATCACACTAGTTGGCAGTGTCACATAGCGCCCAGAGACCCTGGTGCCGTACAAACACAGAGGAAGACCTAAGCCCTGCAACAAGGAGCTAATAGTCTAAAAGACGAACCAGCCAATATGATACTGGGGGACAACGGCTCATTAACCAGCCACTTCAACCTTTCCCAGTAGCAAAGAGGAAAGAGACCTTATTGCCCATTGAGGATATGCAGCAGGAAGGCATAATTTAGCCTTCAACCAGCCCAAGGCCCTCACCCATACGTCTTGTTGACAAAATGGTGGCAGCACTAGATCCTGTGTGAGATATAGATACCTTAATGAAGTAATTTTAAAGGATTCTTATCCATTACCCTGGATGCCAAAGCAAGTTCAATCTGCTTTCATAGCAGGACAAGGCATTTGGCAATTTAAAGCGCAGGCTTTCATTTTATGCAGTGCACCGGTCATGTTTGAGAGGCTAATTGTGTGACCTTCTCCGGCTGTTCGTTATACCTAGATGATATCCTGGTGCATGCTGAAACCTTATCTCAGTTCCTGTTCAATTTACAAACGGTTTGTGATGATCTTAAAACTGCTAATCTGAAATTGCACCCAAAGGCATGTAAATATGTAAATAATTGATTGCATAATTGGTAACCTGCAAATTATTTCTTTGCTTTCTGTTTGGAATGGATCACACAGAGCTTCAACATTTGGACGCCACTGAAACGATGGGCAGAGCTGAGACAAAGTGTGTTATGCTGGGTGAAATCTCATTGAAGCTGGTGGGCACATCAAGATAAACTGATGGAAAAGGTAAAGAGCAGTGTGACTCTTTTATGGAATATATAGCTGAAACAATAGAAACCACCACCCAAAACACAGGCCACATGCAAGACTGGAGTTGGAGCTGAGCCATGTGGTCTGAAGGGGTTTTGCCTGGGGTCTGAATGCAGATGCAGGGGGGCTGGCTATTGTTTGAGGGAACTCTGCGTGTGTGAGAGAAAGAGAAAGAACAGAAACACCACAGAAGCACAGAGAAGGCAGCAAGGAAGCCCCAGAGACAGCTAGAGAGGTACTTCTATCATGGCCCTGAAAAAAAGTTAAGAAAGAGAGCTTTGGGGCTGAGGGGCTTTGGGGCTGGCTGGAAAGAGGCAAGGAACTATGAGAAAGGAAATTATCTCCTCCTATTTGATTCCTACTGTGTTCAGAGAAACAGGACTTTGTACATTCTTTGTAAATAAACAGGATTGCATCAAAGAAACACCTGACTCCATTGTCAATTTCTCTTCCTAACAGAAACAGCCTTCAAGCCTCTGAATATTGTCTAACCACTCAGGTCAAACAGGGTAACATGTAGAAACTGGTATTTCACTTACTGCCTCAGAGCCATCCCCCCACGCCTTTCCCGGGGTCCAGCCTCCTCCCAGCCCAGTTCCCTCCAGATGAGGGCCTCAGGTCACCCAATGGGAACATCTGTTCTGCAGCTGTCAGCAAGCGGTTGGGCTAAGGTCATGTTCCTCCCTGGCCTTTTTACTTTGTGTCCTGGGTGCTTCTGCTTCATGAGGCAGGGATGGCACTGAGGAAACAATGTTCCATTCTCTGCTCACCCTGCTTCTGCTTGTGGCTGGCTCCCAGCATGTGGCTGGGAGGTGGAATGCCCCGCCTTTCCTCCACCCTGGAGCTCCTGGTCCACTGACCATCCCAGAGATGGTCAATCTGAGAGATGGTTTCCACCTCCAGACTGTGTGACAGGGAGCAGGATGATATAGGGAAACAAAAGTCAGCATCCCCAGGGAGAAGAGTAATAGAGGGCACATGGCAGATTGGGGGAGGAGAGCAAGAGAAGATCTTCAGAGCAGTCAGGGGGAGGCGACAGAAAGAACTTTGGATGCAGTCAGAGGGGGAGTCAAAGGAGATCTTTGAAAAAGTTGGGGGCAAAGGGAATCATGGGAAGAGTCAGGGTAGAGGGCATTGTAGTAGAGGCAGGGACAGGAGGGCAGAAAGGATCATGGGAGAAGACAAGGTGGCAGGGCTGGGGCATGGGCAGCCTGGCCTAGGGGTTAGTATCATAGAATCATAGAATATAAGGGTTGGAAGACACCTCAGGAGGTCATTTAATCCAATCCCCTGCTCAAAACAGGACCAACACCAACTAAACCATCCCAGCCAGGGCTTTGTCAAGCCGGGCCTTAAAAACCTCTATGGATGGAGATTCCACCACCTCCCAAGGTAACCCATTCCAGTGCTTCACCACCCTCCTAGTGAAATAGTGTTTTCTAATATCCAATCTAGACCTCCCCCACTGCAACTTGAGACCATTGCTTCTTGTTCTGTCATCTGCCACCACTGAGAACAGCCTAGCTCCATCCTCTTTGGAACCCCCCTTCAGGTAATTGAAGGCTGCTATCAAATCCCCCCTCACTCTTTTCTTCTGCAAATTAAATAACCCCAGTTCCCTCAGCCTCTTCTCGTAAGTCATGTGCCCCAGCCCTCTAATTATTTTTGTTGCCCTCTGCTGGACTCTCTCCAATTTGTCCATATCCTTTCTGTAGTGAGGGGACCAAAACTGGATGCAGTACTCTAGGTGTGGCCTCACCAGTGCCAAATAGAGGGGAGTAATCACTTCCCTCGATCTGCTGGCAATGCTCCTACTAATGCAGCCCAGTATGTCATTGGCCTTCTTGGCAACAAGGGCACACTGCTGACTCATATCCAGCTTCTCGTCCACTGTAATCCCCAGGTCCTTTTCTGCAGAACTGCTGCTTAGCCAGTCGGTTCCCAGCCTCTAGCGATGCCTGGGATTCTTCCTTTCCTAAGTGCAGGACTCTGCACTTGTCCTTGTTGAATTTCATCAGATTTCTTTTGGCCCAATCATCAGGAGCAGGCAAAGGGATCAGGGGCCAGGAGTTTGGCTTGCATTCAGTTTACCAAGTGATACAGACCGCTCTGTATCAGTGATCTGTCTTCTTCATTATTTACCACTCCTCAAATCTTTGTGTCATTTGCAAACTTTATTCATAATGATATTATGTTTTTTTCCAGGTCATTGATAAAAATATTAAATATAGTGAGGCCAAGAACTGATCTCTGCAGGACCCCACTGGAAACACACCCTTGATGATGATTCTCCATTTACAATTACATTTTGAGATCTGTCAGTTAGTCAGTTTTTCATCTATTTAATGTGTGCCATGTTAATGTCGTATTCTTCTAGTTTCTTAATTAAAATGGCATGCTGTCCCAAGCCAAACATCTTGCAGAAATATAAATATATTCCCTTTATCAGCCAAACTTGTAATCACATAAAAAAGGTATCAAGTCAGTTCAACAGGATCTATTTTCCATAAACCCATGTTGCTTGGCATTCATTACAGTGCCCTCTTTTAAAACTTTATGAATCGAGTCCCGTATCAGCCATTCCATGATTTTGCTTGGGAATGATGTCAGGCTGACAGGCCTATAGTTACCCAGGTGATCTTGCTTACCCTTCTAAAATACCAGCACAACATTGGTCATCTGAAACGCTCCCAGAGTGGAAGCGGGGGGGGGGCCTTAGGAGGAGTGAGGGGTGCCGGGGAGGTTGGGGGAAAGAGAAATGGGGGCAGGGTTGGTCTTGGAAGGAATCGTGGGGGTGCCAGAGGGGATTTTGGGAGAGTCAGGAGTCAGGGCAGAGATGTTCTTGGTGGAGTCAGGGATGGGGGCAGAGGGGCTCATGGGAGGAATCTGGTGTGGAGGTAGAGGGCATCTGGGGGTGTTAGAGGTGGGGGAAGAAGGGAACTCAGAGAAGTTGGGGGGACAAAGGCATATTGAAAGGATTCAGGGGTGCGGCAGAGGGGATCATCAGATGAGTTGCAGGGGGGGGAGAGAACATGTTGAAAAGAAAGGGGTGGAGACAGAGAGGCTCCTGGGAGCTGCCAGGGGTCAAGCAGAGGGTATCATGGGAAGAGTCAGGAATCGGGACAGAAGGGCTCCTGGGAGAAGTCACCAAAGTGGGCAAAGGACATCTGGGGAGTATTCAGGGGTGAGACAGAGACCATACTTCCCAACATTTCCAGTGGCTAAAGCATGATGGGAACTTTCCTCAGGGATACGGGAGGCAAGGGGAGGCTCTGGGGAGTTGTGTGCTGCCCCCAGAGTGCACCTGATCTCACCTCAGAGAATTGGGGAATCAGGAGGTGGGAAGTTGGGAGGAGCAGGAGCAAGAGGAAGGGGAAGGGGAAATACTGGCAAAAGCTAAGGATGGGGCACAGAGTGTAATGGGAGCAGTAAGGGCCTGAGACAGAAGAAACGTTGGCAGGAGATAAGGGCAGGAAGAGAGGGGATCTCCAGCAGAACGGGGTGTGTAGATGGATTGCTAGGGGCAGAGAGACCTGTATTAAAAACACTGACATTTTGCTTGTATCACATATCAATGTAATGCCGTAAGTAGTGGAAATAATTTTGGGAAATGATTAAATTACCTCAACAGAGAGAGATTTCACAAAAAATAATCCATGGCCTGTTCACAAAGTTGGAAAAATGCACCTTTGACCAGTCCTCTACCGAATTCTTGTGTTACATCTTTCTCTTCAGAGGTCATTATGATGGACTTCCAAAAGGTGGAAGCCATCTGTAGCTGGACCATGCCCAGGTCCCACCAGGAGTTACAGTGCTTCCTGGGCTTTGCAAACTTTTACCAACGATTCATTCCAGGCTTTTCAGGGCAAATAGCCTCTATGACCAACCTCATCCGCAAGGCTGCCAAGTTTGTTTGGACACCCAAAACTCACCATGCTTTCAAACAACTCACTACTGCCCCCATTCTAGCACACCCAGATTGAGCCTAGGCATTCACAGTGGAAGCCGATGAACAGAATTATGAAATATTGGATAAGGAACTACGTGCAATTCAATCAGCCTTCAAAGAGTGGCACCATCACCTCGAGGGACCCCGACACCTAGTGCAAGTCTTTTCGGACCATGAGAACCTTGAATATCTGGGGAAAGCTCAAGCCTTGAACCAAAGACAACTCAGATGGGTGTTGTTCTTCTCTTGGTTTGACTTTGTCACCACCTATCACCCAGGAATGGGAAGCTGATGCCTGATCCTGAAAGGGGGACTACTACCAAGAGGGTGAGGAACCTAGCCAAGAACTGCCCTATCTCCTAAAACCTCACAACTTCCTCAGTGGCACAACACACCAAGACCTGCTTGATCTAATCCAGTCCACTTTGCAGAGCAATTCATTAGGACAGGAGGTCATGGAAGAAGTCTGAGCAAACAACATCCAGAACCAAGGTGTAATGCTCCCTATGGGATGGGATCACCTATCTCAATGGGTGCATATACCTTCTATCAGGGTGGCCATGACTAGAAGTGCTTCGTCTCTGCCATAACACTCCGTTGGCAGGCCATTCCATTATTCACCTTTGCCCCAATTTCCGCAACAAAACAGCCTTTGCTACCCTGGTAGGCCTGCTCCTCTTTGTCACAATGCCATTTGGGTTACTTGTGGGCCCAGCCACCTTCCAGAGGTTGATGAACCAGGTGTTATGCTGTCACCATCAGCACAGCAGCCTATTTAGATGATGTAATATACAGTTGAAATTGTAGATTGTACAATGCTGCAGCCCTGCATTCAAGATGAGAGGTCAATCTGACAGTGAACCCAAGAAAGTGCATGGTGGGAAGGCAGGAGACTAAGTACTTAGGGTATATGGTAGAGAACAGCAGGGTACAATCCCTAGTTGATAAGATGGAAGCATTGGCCATCACACTCACCCTAAGCACCAGGAATTAGGTACAGACTTTCTTGAGCCTAGCCAAATATTACAGATGGTTTGTGCCAAATTTCACCTCACTGGCAGAGCCCCTCATAGAGCTTACAAAAAAAAGTCAGCTCCAAAGCAAATTGTCTGGTCACCCTCAAGAGATTAAGTGAATTCTCTGCAATAAGCCTGTTTTGCACAGCCCCGATTTCACGCAGGAATATATTATACAGACTGATGCCTTACAGTGGGCCCTGGGCAATGTCCTTTCCCCACAGTTCCACGGCCATGAACAACTGCATCCTCCTCTCCAACATTTCCAGTACAAATATCCTGGACAGAAAGGTTGGCCATTCAGTGGGCTGTGAGGGCACCAAGATACTACCTGTACAGTACTGCCAAGCCAAATGCTTTGACTATTATATTATATTTATTGCAATGTCATAATAAAACATCATCAGATTGAGAGGGACCCTTCCTAGACAGCAAGATTTCAACGCCAGGCCCAGGAGTCACTGGCACCACTACATCACAGCCTGCCCCCCTCCTCCCACCCCCAATAGGGACTGCAACTGGGGAGCTCTGTCTATTACAGGGGGCTCTTCCCAGCCAGCTCAGACTCCGAGCCAGGCTGGAACCAGACCTGCTGACCCTCTGAGTGTGTTTCATTTTTGTTTTGGCTGGAGGGTTTTTTGTCCATCTGCCTCTCAACCGTGGCTCTTGCCATGTCCCTCTTCTGGATCATAGCCATTTATTCTCTCCTCACCCTTTCTTTCCATCCATTGGCTCAAAGCTCCCCTTCCTATTTCCCTCACCTCACTACAGTTCCCACCCCCTGTACCTAATCCTCTTCACCCTCCAGTTCAATCTCCCCCCTCCTCCCATCAGCACAAATTGAAGTCCCATATCCGGATTCTTCTTGTCACCTCTGGTGACACTGGCCCTAACCCTCCCTCCACCCTCTCAACCTCCCACACAGGGCCTCACCAGCAGGGGCAGCTCTATGTATTTTGCTGCCTCAAGCACAGGAGTCAGGCGGCTTTCGGCGGCGCTCCTGCAGGAGGTCCGCCGGTCCTGCACCTTCAGCGTACCCGCCGCCGAATTGCTGCTGAAACTGCGGGACTGGCGGACCTCCCGCAGGCATGCCGCCAAAAGCCGCCTGCCTGCCACACTCACAGCAAGCCAGCAGGCCGCCCCCCACAGCTGGCCGCCCTAGGCACGCGCTTGGTGTGCTGGTGCCTGGAGCTGCCCCTGCTCACCACAACCTCCACTCCTCCCATGCCATCTTTCCTAACCTCATGCCCATCCCTTTCTTCCCTACTTCCCCTCTCCCCTTCTCTTGCTGTCCCTGGAACACCCATTCCATCTCTAAAAAGATCACAGCCATCCCATTCTTGTGTAGAGAGGCTATATTCCAGCTGTAAATGTAGATTGCAGAACTGCCATGGAGTTGCATGGGGAAAGGCTTTTGGAAGGGCTGTGTGACAGATATACAATATCCTGGATAAACCTTATTGAATTAAATGTAATGCTTTTGGCCTTGTATTAAAAATGCACATGTTTATGGCTAGTGTGAGATTGTATGTAACATCTCTAGGAGGAGGGGGTATGTTCATGATTATCAGCCCTTTGCAGTTTCAACCTGGGGAGGGTACCCATTGTCTGGCCAATTACCTATTCACCGTCTCTTCCAAGGTTCAGACTGGGTTCTCTAGAGATCAGCAGACAAAAGACTTTGGGATAAATAACTGGGTGGTGAACTGACTCAGGTCCTTCACTCTGACCCAGCAAATGGACATGGCCTTCTGTCCAAGGGGGGGTCCCAATCCTTAGGGAAGGGTTGGAAAGACTGACACCGACCCCAGCCCTTGTGGAGATGGTGCGGGGGTGATCTCTGGTAACCTTATTAGCCTCTGTCTAGGTTCTTTTATTCTTTTTAATATGTTTTCTCTGTGGTGCTGTTACCATAAGAATAAAATGTGCTTGCTTAGACATAACCATTGATAACTGGGGCAATTACACTGTGCACTGTCTCTGAAGAGAAAAATGAAACAGGCCTGCTTAGGCAGACTGTACTTTGCTGGGAATAATGTAATGAAGGCAGGGAACTGCTCATCCTGAAGATATCCCTATCAGAAGGGAGAGAGACTCAGGTGTCCATCCAAGAGAGGCGATGGACAAGGAGGTAGGAGCGGGTGCCCTTGCTTGGACCACTGAAGGGAAATACAGGTGCAGTTTCCCTGAACTGTGACTGAGTGCACCCCTGATTTTCACACACAGTAATGCATCTGTTGGGTATAACAGGGCGCCTCGCCTCTTAAGGGCTGGAAGGCTGGGGCTAACCACACCTGATCACACTGGGAAACATCAGGGGCCTGCCCTACAAGGAGGAGCAGGAGGCTGCAATAAAGGGGGGTATGGTCAGGGATTACAGACTGCTAGAAGTGAGCAGGTTCTAGCAGATTCAGGACTGAGACTCCAGGCAGGAAGGCCTGGGAGAGGCCTGCCAAAGGAGAAAAGGCAGAAGGAGGAAGAGAAGTCTTTGTTTTGTGGGGGCTTTTTGGATGGGCTTGAAAGCTTTATTTTGAATGTTTGTTAGTTTAATAAAACTCAACCTGAGACAGGATGGAAATGAACAAAAGCATTTTTTGAACAGTCCAAGAAGGGAAAATGAGGCAGGCTGCCTCTATTGTGACCTTAGGCATGAGGGGTGCATGAGAGGCAGTGGGCCTGGCTACACTACGGTGCACGGTCCTAGAACATCTGGCCCCTAATGTATCTCTGAGCTCAGATGCGCCCTCCTTCAGAGGGTGAAACTGCAGCATGCATTCTGGAAAAGCCCTGGGAAATCATATGTAAAGCCCCCCTCTGACATTTGTCTGTAGCAGAGTTTTAGCAGCTAAACCAAGAAGAAAGTTGAAACTATAAATTGAATTCAGATGGGAAATAGCTGCAGAATATTGACACTGTTTCCTGCCCTATAGAAACCTGTTTCCATGACAAAGGAACATGCACAATACATGTTATCATCACAATCAGAAATTAGGTGGCATCCAGTCTTGTCCATAGGTACATTTCCTGTTATTTTGTCAGAGTTACACAAGGGAACTTTCATGGTTTGATCAGTTCATGAACTTCTGAGCAGGGGCGGCTCCAGGCACCAGCACGCCAAGCGCCTGCTTGGGGCGGCAAGCCCCAGGGGGCACTCTGCCGGTGGCCTCTAGGGCAGCAGGCAGGCTGCCTTCAGCGAATTGCCTGCGGAGGGTCCGCTGGTCCCATGGCTCCGGCAGAAGAAGCCGCGAGACCAGCGGACCCTCCATGCTTGGGGCAGCAAAATCTCTAGAGCCGCCCCTGCTTCTGAGACCCTGTGTTGTTAGAGAGAGGGTGGGAAGTTACAAGAAATTAATTATATCATTCTTAACAATTTGTATTTCAGTTCTACCTAGAGGCTTCAGTACAAATTGTGGCCCCATCGTGCAAAAATGTAAGATGAAGTGATCCCTGCTACCAGAGACACACAGTGGCCATCTGTCCAAAAAGTGGTACATGACAGGGTTTTGTGGTAGGGAGACAGGATGGAGGTTATCAAGATGGTTCTTTTACAACCACATCTCCAGCACACAGTACTCAGTAATTATAATAATAATATGCACTTGCCCCAAACATGTTCACAACAGCCCTGTGAGGGAGATAAATATTGTAGTAGCAGAAAAAGAAGGGTTCAGAGAGGGGTAGCAAAAATTATTAGAGATCTGGATAAGGAGAGAGTGAAAACACCAGGACTGTTTACTCCAGAGATAAATAAAAGAGGACACAATAGAGCTATCAAAAATAATTAATGGAATTGACATGGAAATTTGAGCACGGCTATTCATCCTCTCTCATAATTAGAGGTACAAAGGACATTTCCCAATAATTGAAAGGCACCAAATTTAAAACTAAGCAAAGGAAATCTTTTTGTCAAAATTAGCCTGTGGAACTCATTGCCACAAGATATTACTGAGGCTAAGAATTTAGGAACTGATTAGATGGATAATGAGGGCATCTAGATTGACAGCAGTAAGGACTGGGGGGAAGTTTGGGTGGTATATAAGACTTCAGGACATAAGGCAATCACTAACTGATGTGGTTTAGGAAGAAACTTTCCCTTTGGATAGAAATGCTCATTAGGGTGTTCTTATACCTTTCTTAGAAGCATCTGTTACTGGCCATTGTCAGAGACGGGAAACTATGTTAGAGAAACCATCCTGAGATGCCTTAAAAGGGACTGATGTTCAGAAAATGCAGCACTTCCACCCTGTGAAAAGCAGGCTCCCCAAAATGGAGATCTCCCTGGTCACTCGATTACAGACCTAAAAGTCGCAATATTACAACAACAAAACTTCAGCAGTCTCTCATTGAAGGCTGTTTTTGAATTGGAATTAATTTGCAAAACGGACATCATTAAATTAGGCTTGAATAAAGACTGGGAGTGGATGGGTCATTACACAAAGTAAAACTATTTCCCCATGTTTATTTCCCCCCCTACTGTTCCTCACACCTTTTTGTCAACTGCTGCAAATGGGCCATTTTGATTACGACTACAAAAAGTTTTTTTCTCTCCTGCTGGTAATAGCTCACCTAACTGATCACTCTCGTTAGAGTGTGTATGGTAACATCCATTGTTTCATGTTCTCTGTGTGTATTTGTGTGTGTATATATCTTCCTACTATATTTTCCACTGCATGCATCCAATGAGGTGGGCTGTAGCCCACAAAAGCTTATGTTCAAATAAATTTGTTAGTCTTTAAGGTGCCACAAGTACTCCTGTTCTTTTTGCCAATACCTCTAGTTACTCTTGCAAATCATGCAGCACAAAAATGTATGAGCTGAAACTAGCTCTAGGGGGATCTTCCACAACAAGGAGTGAAAAGAGAACAGAGGAGGAGCTGTAAAAACCGAGCATGGGCCTGTTCCTTTCAGATTGTTCTCTACTACATACCAACCAGCCCTGTTGCTAGGGCACTGACACCGGGGGGCGGGCAAATGGCATGACGGGCAGGGCAGATGCACGTGCTTTCAGAAGTTCACGTACTTAGTGAAAAACATAGTCTCAGTCAGAAACTTTTATTTTTATGAACTAAGAAAACATAAGAAACATATTGATGTGATTGTTCAGCATAACAAATATTCAAACTTTCAAAAACTTTAGAGATTCGGAAATATAAAAATATAATCTTAACATGAAAGTGCTGTGTAATGAAAAGACTGCCCCTGAAACAAAAGTTGAAGTCTTCTTGGATAACGGCATCTGAATTTTTCCACAAAGCCAGTTTTGTCAATTTGTCATCAAATCATTTTCATATTACTGGAGAATTAGGGTTCTCCTTCTTTCATGGGCCATACTCATACTTTGGTGTCATAAAATCATTTTCAAACAAGAAAAGGCATTCTCACAAGCTGCAGCTGATGCTCCAAACAACAAGACCATGATAGACATTTCAGAAATACATGGGAAAGCCTCCTTTAATTCCTTCATGGTACCTAGAACTTCTTCATATTCTTTGCAATTCCTCTTATCTATCAGTGGTTTAAATACACCCATTTCGACTTCCATCTTCTTAATATCTAATCCAAGCAAGTCCATCAAAGCACACAGTTATTCCAATTTCAAGAAGTCTGGAGAGCTTGTGGAATAGATTTCTGACAAGCTTTTGTATAACTTGGAGTTCTCAGAAAAAGGTCGTATGCAATTCACCGCTGGTTTCATCAATCAGTTCTTGATACGTCTTGGCCACTGATGCTCATTTACACTTTAGAATCCAGGTCAGTGATCTTGACTATGGAATCTTGAAATTTTGGGGCAATAACTTGGCTCTTATGGTGGCACATCTTAAAGTTGATGCTTCATCACATGCATCTTTCAAAAGAAAGTGCTTAGATGAAACCTCAAAAAAACCCAAGAACTTCAAGCATCTTTCTCTTTTGTTGAAATTCAGGCAACAGAAATGAATTCAGCTCAGTTAGCAAGGTGCATTAGCTCCTTTTGAAGGTAATTGTTTACAGGAGCAAACACTTTCCAAATCATTCTCACAACCTCAGCTAAGAACAAGAATTTGGATAATTCTGTAACTTCCAACAGCCCTCCTGCTTCAGTGAACAGATCGCCAGACCCATTCATAATATTAGACAGGCTACTCTGAATTCTTCCAAATTCTTGAGGATTATTTCCAAGGGTTTCAGGTGGCCAGTCCACCTTTTTCTATGAGACCTGGTCTACACCACAGCGTTAGGTCAACAAAAGTCACCTTACGTCGACCTAATTATGTCACTGTACACACTACAGCTTTGCTCCCACTGATATAAGTGCCCTACTACACCGACATCATAACTCCACCTCCACGAGAGGCATAGGGCTTATGTGGGTGTGGTTAGGGCAACTCAGTGTCCCTGTAGACACTGGGTTACTTACATCTATGGCTATCATGCTTGTCAATTAAGGAAGCCAGCTTCCCGCTCCTCAGCCAGGCTGCTGCTCAGTCTCCACTCCAAGCTGGGCTGTCACCCAGACTCCCAGCTCAGGCTGCTGCCTGGGCTCCCCAGAGCGGGCCCTGCTGCCCCCTAGGGCCACTGGGAGCATGGCTGCACTCAGCAGGGAGCTCCACTCCCGCAGTCTGGTCAGCTGCCCTGTTCCTGGCAGGGAGCTGAGAAGCCGGTGTGGCTCTTCCATTCCCAGAGAGGATCAAGGAGCTGAGAAGGCAGGGAGCGGGGATCCAGGTTATTGGCATGCGGAGCTGAGACCCCTGGTTCTCAGCCCCCCACACTGCCCCTCTTAAGTCAATGCAAGCTCTCCTGGTGAAGACATGCACCACCGATATATGAAGGGCAGTGTGGACATGAACCACCACAGTAATTGCTGTGGTGGCTGTAAGTCGGCCTAACATAAGATGTGCCAACCTAAGTTTATAATATCAATTATTTCATTCTGAAATTCAGCAGAGATGTGCTTTGCTTTTTTCATAATGGCTTTCAGAGCATCCTTGAATTTTGGCTCTTGGCCTGCAGTAATCTTAAATAGGTTGATGAAAATTCCTGATGAATTTTTCAGAGTAAAATCCATTTCCTTGAAGTCTATGATACCTTGATCTCTTCTCAGAAGCAACTCATTTATCCAGTTTGCTGTGATCACTTTCGCCAAGGTTTTTAAGTAGTATTGGTGTTTTTCAATTTGTAAGGATGACACAAAAGCAGAAATTGTGACATCTGAAAAAGGAAGTCATGCTAACATAAATTAAATTCATAACTCATTAATGTTGTTGAGCAAATTAATAATCTGGAATCATAAAATTAGCAACAAAATTTATGCTGGATCTACCACAGCAAGTTTTTGAGTTTTCCTCAAGATAGAGGACTTAGTACCACTGAGTTTATTTGCTGCTTCTTCTGGTTGCAAGTTGCCAGAGAGCAGACAGTGATTCTCTGAAATGCATCTGTTATTTGGCATTATCCATCAAATCAATCCTGACACTGACACTCAGTCAGTAGCTTATTCATGATCAGTTTGTTGTATTTGATATTCTCCCTTCAAAACGTGAAGCTTTGATTGAACGTGCTAGTCACATGGTATACGTCTGTACCCTGATGGAACAGGCATCACTTGAGAGTCAGATTTACAGTGGAACACTCATGAGGATCAATCTGAATTTCACTTCATGCAGATGTTTTCCAGTCCTTGTTTAATGTTTGATTTTTCCAGTGAGCCTCGCTCCCAACTACCATATTTTCTGGAATATTTTGGGGAGGGGAACACAATCAACACAGAATAAGCTGTATTACAGATTGTAACAAATATCCACATCAAATGTATTGTATTTGCTGCCTCTTTGGCCCAGGCTATTAGCAAATATCTGAGACCTTGCCAGATTGTTTCCACTGGAAGGAGAAACAGATTATGAGTCAGGTTGTTCTTTGGTGCAATACAGTTTATTTACAAAGAAAGGACACAAAGTGTCTTTTCCCTGAACATGGTAGAGACAAACAACATCAGGCAGTTCCTTGCTCCCAATTTCCAAGCCTTCTTCAGTCAGTTCTGTGCCCCTAGAAGCCCTGACTCTCGGCTCGCGGCTCCCTCTCAGGTTCAAGCTAATGACTGCTTCTCTCCCTATCTGTTGGCTTTCTGCCTCTCACACACAGCTTTCCAAACAATCCCTTAGCACCCGCATTTGCAGTCAGGGAACCCTCAGCCCACATGCTTTAGCTTCTGAACAGTCCTTGCCATGCAGCCCATTGCCTTGGGTGGTGGCTTCTATTGTTTCTAGATATCACGATACATAAAAGGCCTTAATTGTTCCTTCCATTGAGCCTGAAAAAAGACTGCTTAGCACACCCATGGGCTTTGACCAGGCCTGCAATTGTCTAGAGATCAAAAACATTCTTGATGGTAGCCATTAGCACCTTCCAGGAGAACATGTTGTTTGCCCAGTTCCAGGAGTGACAAATATTTTTCTGTCATTAACATTCCCCTGTAGCCAAGGCTAAAGGTATCAGGTATAGAGAGGGGAAATATAAATATTAATGAATGTAACATAGGGCCTACAAGGCCTCAGGCCTGTAAAATATTTAGCTTAGCCAAATTAGGCTTTAGGATAAATTTGCATAAGTAAATTAATAATAAACCTGCTGAGCTTGTGTCTATATCTGTGATATGCTGATGTTTTGAAAATAACTGCTGAGTTTGCATAATATTGTCTACCAGAGATCAGCAGACACCACAAGATGACTGTTGGTAGCCCGGATGAAATGTTAGAGACTTCCTTAAGGGGAACTAATGAGGTAGCCTATGAGAAATGGGGCACCCCAGAAGTAGTGGGGTGTGGATGTTCAGATAAGGAAAAAGGGTTAAAACTTTCATAAATATGTATGAACCCCAGTGGGCATTAGCTTAATACCTTATAAAAGCTGTATCATGCTCTGTGTGTCTTGGTCGGGGGAGGGGAGACATCAGTATGAAACTGTGGGGTTTTCTGCAAGGCGTGATGTGAGTAATGCAAATATTATGCATTCTGAATTGGTCTCTCTCCTTTACCAGATTGCAGTGTGCATATTGTTTGGTTGGTTTATAGAAGTAATTATTACAGAAAGAGCACCGTGTAGTCTCTGTTGTGCACCAAGGGGTCCCCCTTCTATTGATAACCTCTCTACTGTAGTTGATCTTGGGGGCTGAAGTCTCACAGACTAAACTAGGTATAAACCCTCAGCTTGGGGTGGGTAACTGGTGAAAGTAACCCTTAACTATAGATCAGGCTATACCCCAGTCCTCCCCAAAAGGCTGCCCCTCCAAAATGGGAGAGTAGAAGAAAGCCTCAGAAGTGGACATCTCTGTCCAAGAAAAGCTACTTGAGGCAGTCACTGCAGTACATACAATGGGCAGTGACTTAACAGAGAGGTCATTGCTCCTAGCTACCAAACACGATGCTTGATAGCCATGAAATGCAGCTCATGCTGTGGTTGGCAAATTCTCACTAATAGTCATTTCTGTATAGTCACTGTGCAGAGCAAAGGCTACAGCACTTTACTCCACCTATCTGATCATCACCTGCAATAGCCACTAACTGCTATCTGTTCCTATATTTATTAAACCGCTCAGCTCTGATCCCCATTCAGGATTTTCATGGTGTTCTATTAACTGTGGTGATAATTAGCACTCCAGCTGTGGGCCTGGAGAAGGTTCTGTACTTTCAATGTAACACTTTCTGGTAATGAGATATTTATTAATGCTCATTTCTTCTTAAACAAAACACACCAAACCCGATCTCTTATCGCTCTCTTGGTGTTTAAGTTATGAGTAACACAGGAAGCTATTAGCCCAGGAGACAGTAAATACACCCTGCTCGGCAGCCTGTTGGAGTGGGAGGTGCAACGATAAAACCAAGATAGATCTAATCATCCCTGTGTACACAAGGCTTTCTGCAGCTTGTGAAACGATGTCGGGATCTAAAGCCGCTTTGTCTTTTTTATGAGAAAAGCCGCCGTGATTTAGCAGTTTAATCACTTTGCCCACAAGAAAACGCAAAACAAAGAGCATCGTTGGGAGGCAAGAGATGTTTTTGCCTTCCTATTGATGAGGAATGATATTTACTTCTGAGCAGAGTGGCAGGGTGGACTCAGATTAGATTAAAGTTATTTTCTACATCAATAGCCAGGCTCAGGATCAGATTTCTTAAAAGACCAACATGGTAACAACTTGGCAATGATGTTGCCACAAGTTTGCAGCCAGACTGGGGAAACTATTGCTTCCTACCAAATTCTACCTATTTGCAGTAGGCAGAGGTGGTCCTGAGAGGACCAGGTAGCCAGCATTAGGGCAGTTTGGCATTAGCAGAGCAGTACAAAGCTATCCTAATTCAAAGCAGGTTCTGGCTTCTGGATTTCTTCCTGCATAGTCTTGTTACTCCACATTAGCCTCTCCTTTGCACATCTAGTACTGGATCTATAGTTAGAGCTGGGCAAATAATTGCTTTTTCAATTCACTGACAATTTGGAAAAGTCAAACAACAAATTTGGTTCAGGTCAGACCAAAAATGAAAAATTCTGAAAAATTACAAATTTATGGATACAAAATTAAAGTGTTTTGACCACTTGCATTAAAAAAAAATTTTTTTTTTGACTCTCCATTTTAAATGTTGCTCCTTATATGGCACAGCCTTCTAGTCCCAGTTAGTTGTAACAATATTGACACCTCTCCCCCGCTACCCCATGCCATGGTTGCCACTGGAAATTCAGTGCTTACTGATGTATGTCTAGGATGTAGGCCTGGAAGGGACTGTGACATTGTGCCATATTCTTCACCATGATATTATTATGATATGGTCATGGCATAATTATGATGCATTTTGTACAAGATGGGCCATGTAAAGTGTCATTGGAAAAGTTATGATTTGCTGAATATGATTATCCTATTTGTATGCATGTTTCATTTTTGTATCTGAAGTTATGAATATTGACTATGTATCTGTATTTCAAATGTAGTTACACCTGGCCGACACCCACTAGACAAAATGCTTCCAGTCTAGCTAGCCGGCTGTGAAGGGCCTATTCAAGGCAATGGGCTGTTAGGAAAAACAATAGGCCTTCGGAGAAATTTATCCCCCACGGGTGAGCCCTCCGGAGAACACAGCTGACAGCCTGTAAGGAATGGCGGCTGTGACTCAGCAAGGTATGCAAGGGCATGTGACCATGTCTCTGGACTCCATTTTGGGATGTCTGTATTTTTCCACAAACTGGTCTGGGAACCAAGTTTAAAACAAAGATTCCCACCATATGCTAAAGCTATATGAGGCAGGGAGTGACATCATCTGTTGTTCTTCAATCCCCACACAAGAAGACTCCTAAAAACACCTAAGGAATAAAAGACTGAACTGGTGGAAGTGCTGGACCCAGGCTAAAGGGATTTCTAGCCTGTGTATGAAAACCTGGGGCTCCCAAGATGAAAAGCAAGTGCAACTTGTACCCTGAGAATCTGCAAGACTGCTTGTATCATCAATCAGAGTGAGAGATTGTTAATTCAAATCCTATCCTTCTAGTATGTTAAGCTTAGTTTGCATTTTTGTTTATTTACTAGGTAATCTGCTTTGATCCATTTTTTTATCACTTATAATCACTTAAAATCTATCTTTTGTAGTTAATAAACTTGTTTTTGCTTTATCTAAACCAGTGAGTTTGAATGAAGTGTTGGGAAATCTTAGCTCAAGGGACAAAGACTGTTGCATTTCCTCTCCACATTGAGGGGGAGGCAAACTGGATAATAAATTCATACTGGTTGGGGTTTGGGCCAGGGCAGGATGGTACAGCTCTGGGGTCCTAGGCTGGGAAGCTGGGGGTTCATGTGACGTTGGTTCATGCAGTGGCTGGTCAGAGAGCCTGCATGTAACTGCAGCTGGGTACATCCCCACCTGTGTGAATGCTGGTGGAAGCGTAGGACCAGGAGCGGGTCTGCAGCTTGTCACAGAAACACAGTGTGAGAGAGAGCCCAGGCTGGTGAGTCAGAGGAGCTTAGTGGTACCCCAGTTCCAGGTGGCACCCTGGGGGGAACCTGTCACAGGGACTTCCTGTGTTATCGTGTCCAGTGTCCATTTTAAAAGAGCCAGGTGTGACACCCTCCGGGGTTCCCAGGGTTTTGAGGCACCTGACCACCTTCTGTCCTTAGCATGAAGCAGTCTTGTTGTGTGTGCCTGCCACAGCTCAGCTCCCTGAAACCACCAGCCTCTGGCAACACCAGCCCTGCCTTCTAGGCCTGTGCAGACCTTGTGCTCTCAGCCAGAGGTGAAAGTAAGCCGGTCCGCCGCGGCTGGGATTTAAAGGGCTCAGAGCTCCCCGCGGCTGCGGGCAGCCCAGAGACCTTTGAATCCCGGCCACGGCTCTGGTGGCCGGGCTGGGGCCAGGATTTAAAGGGATTGGGGCTCCTCTCAGGGGCAGGAGCTCCAGGCCCTTTAAATCCCGGCCCCAGCACGGCAAAACTCGGGGTTCCCCCCCCCCCGGGGGGCTCCCAGCCACCTCTTCAGCTGGGAGCCCCTGGTTGATTTAAAAGCCCTGGGTCTCCCAGCCACAGCTGGTGCCCCAAGGCCTTTAAATCTTAAGAGGCCACGCCTCTTCCCAATGAGGCCACGCCCCCTAAGGACTCCGGCAGTACCGGTAAGTCCTGTAGGTTACTTTCACCCCTGCTCTCAGCTCAGGCTAGTAACGGGCACACATAACCCCTAAGTCCCCAGAGCCTCCCCACTATAGTATCCAGCCCCTGGCACTGGCCCTCACAGAAATCCCCAGGTAAGCTGTTCCTGAAGGGACAGAGTACACACAGCTTGGCTGGCACAATTTAGGATCAGTCCCTTTAGAAAAACACAGCACTGTGATCTAGCACATCTAAAACAAAGTACAACATGCCTCTAAAAGTCTAAATTTACCTCTAACGGGCTAAAATCCTTGTCTAACATCGTTTCTCAGCTAAAGCAATCTTCTGGCATCACCAACCCACATGGTTGGGATCCAGTGTTCATGGAGACAAAAAGTGCTGTCCTTGCTTCCTCGATGATGGATAAAAGAGGTCCTTTTGCTTTCCTCTTATAGTCCAGGAAACCTTTGAAGTGCCAGGCCTGGTGCCAGCTCTTGCCAAGGCTGCAAGCATTAGCTAAGAACTGACACACTCACAGCTGTGACCAGACCAGTTCAGTGCTGCATTAGTGTTGCTCAAATCAGGTATTAGTCCTATAAGAATATATTCAGTGTTTAGACTAGAGAATGTTTTGTAAGTTGCTGCATGTATTAATCTTATTTGAAATGTCTGTATTCCATGCTATAAGAAAATATGTAAATTTTGCTTTATAACTGTGAAACACTGTGGCATTTAATTTCAGAAAGGGGAACTATGCAAAAATGAGGAGGTTAGTTAAAAAAAATAAAAGGTAGTAACTAGAGTGAAATCCCTGCAAGCTGCATGGACACTTTTCAAAGACACCATAATAGAGGCCCAACTTAAATGTATATCCCAAATTAAAAAACACAGTAAAAGACCTAAAAAAGAGCCACCATGACTTAACAGCCATGTAAAAGAAGCAGTGAGAGATAAAAAGGCATGTTTTAAAAAGTGGAAGTCAGATCCTAGTGAAGTAAATAGAAAGGAGCATAAACACTGCCAAATTAAGTGTAAAAATGTAATAAAAAAGCCAAAAAAGAGTTTGAAGAACAGCTAGCCAAAAACTCAAAAGGTAATAACAAAATGTTTTTTAAGTACATCAAAAGCAGGAAGCCTGCTAAACAACCAGTGGGGTCCCTGGATGATCGAGATACAAAAGGAACGCTTAAAGACGATAAAGTCATTACGGAGAAACTAAATGGATTCTTTGCTTCAGTCTTTACAGCTGAGGATGTTAGGGAGATTCCCAAACCTGACCCATCCTTTGCAGGTGACAAATCTTTTGCAGGAATTGTCACATATTGAAGTGTCAATAGAGGAGGTTTTGGAATTAATTGATAAACTTAACAGTAACAAGTCACTGGGACCAGATGGCCTTCACCCAAGAGTTCTGAAAGAACTCAAATGTGAAGCTGCGGAACTATTAACTATGGTTTGTAACCTGTCTTTTAAATCAGCTTCTATACCCAATGACTGGAAGTTAGCTAATGTAATGCCAATATTTAAAAAGGGCTCTAGAGGTGATCCCGGCAATTACAGACTGGTAAGTCTAACGTCGGTACCGGGTAAATTAGTTGAAACAATAGTAAAGAATAAAATTGTCAGACACATAGAAGAATGTAAATTGTTGGGCAAAAGTCAACATGGTTTCATTAAAGGGAAATCATGTCTTACTAACCTATTAGATTTCTTTGAAGGGGTCAACAAACATGTGGACAAGGGGGATCCAGTGGACATAGTGTACTTAGATTTCCAGAAAGCCTTTGACAAGGTCCCTCACCAAAGGCTCTTACGTAAATTAAGTTGTCATGGGATAAGAGGGAAGATCCTTTCATGGACTGAGAACTGGTTAAAAGACGGGGAACAAAGGTTAGGAATAAATGGTAAATTTTCAGAGTGGAGAGCGGTAACTAGTGGTGTTCCCCAAGGGTCAGTCCTAGGACCAATCCTATTCAACTTATTCATAAATGATCTGAAGAAAGGGGTAAACAGTGAGGTGGCAAAGTTTGCAGATGATACTAAACTGCTCAAGATAGTTAAGACCAAAGCAGACTGTGAAGAACTTCAAAAAGATCTCACAAAATTAAGTGACCGGGCAACAAAATGGCAAATGAAAGTTAATGTGGATAAATGTAAAGTAATGCACATTGGAAAAAATAACCCCAACTATACATACAATATGATGGGGGCTAATTTAGCTACAACTAATCAGGAAAGAGCTCTTGGATTCATCGTGGATAGTTCTCTGAAGATGTCCACGCAGTGTGCAGTGGCAGTCAAAAAAGCAAACAGGATGTTAGGAATCATTCAAAAAGGGATAGAGAATAAGACTGAGAATATCTTATTGCCCTTATATAAATCCATGGTACGCCTACATCTTGAATACTGTGTACAGATGTGGTCTCCTCATCTCAAAAAAAATATTCTAGCATTAGAAATGGTTCAGAGAAGGGCAACTAAAAAGATTAGGGGTTTGGAATGGGTCCCATATGAGGAGAGATTAAAGAGGCTAGGACTCTTCAGCTTGGAAAAGAGGAGACTAAGGGGGGATATGATAGAGGTATATAAAATCATGAGTGGTGTGGAGAAAGTGAATAAGGAAAAGTTATTTACTTGTTCCCATAATGAAATTAGTGGGCAGCGGGTTTAAAACAAATAAAAGGAAGTTCTTCTTCACACAGCGCACAGTCAACCCGTGGAACTCTTTGCCTGAAGAGGTTGTGAAGGTTAGGACTATAACAGGGTTTAAAAGAGAACTAGATAAATTCATGGAGGTTAAGTCCATTAATGGCTATTAGCCAGGATGGGTAAGGAAGGGTGTCTCTAGCCTCTGTTTGTCAGAGGGTGGAGATGGATGGCAGGAGAGGGAGCATTTGATCATTCCCTGTTAGGTTCACTCCCTCTGGGACATCTGGCATTGGTCACTGTCAGTAGACAGGATACTGGGCTGGATGGACCTTTGGTCTGACCCAATATGGCCATTCTTATGTTCTTATGAAACAGTTTGCTCTAAACTTGTCACTCAGATGAGTTTCCTCCCACCTGTCCAGAAGAACTATCAGAAATCGCAACACAAAGGATTGGTTAATGACCTATCCACACCTTGGAAATACTACATGTAAGGAAGGCTCCTCCTAAGGATTTGGAGGCTGAATGAAGGAAATAAAACAAAGACCCAGGAAAAATTTCCATCTCTTTGATGTTTGAATTCTCACAAACCCAGAGACACCAAACTGAAGCCAGAGATCCTGGGTCCATCCTGAAAGACACTTTGAATTGACAGATCACCACAACTCTGTCACTCTTAGGATTTAAATTGCAACTCATTTGTGTATATGTTCACTTGCTTTAACCTGTCAATAACTCTTATTTCTGGTTTATAGTTAATAAACCTTTAGATAGTTTATTACAGGGCTGGCTACAGGTGTTGCCTTTGCTGTAAGATCTAGGGTAGTAACTGATCTGCGGTAAGTTACTGATCTCTTGGGACTGGAAGCAACCTGAATGTGGTGTGGTTTGGTTTTGTTTTTTGTGTAAGTGACCATTTATCACTAAGTCCAGCTTGTCTGGGTGGCAAGATAGACTGGAGGGTCTAAGAGGGCTGTGTGTGACTCCATGGTAAGACTGGTATAGTGATCTAAGAGTTCACATTGGGTACTGAGGTGGTGAAATTTAATTATAGAACACACCACCAGTTTGAATTGTCTGCCCTGCTTTTGACAGTCTGCCCTGAGGTCAGCACTCATGGGCGTGAGCTACTCCAGACACCATGACAACTCATCCCCAATTACTTGTTCCCCACTGTGCTTCCCACTGTTGGTTTCATATCTGCCCACTGACCTATTTTTATTGCTGACTTCACATGTAGATGGGGCTTTCCTTGTGTTGGCTTTCCAATGCATAATTGGCATCAGAGACAGGGAGAGGGGCATAGTTATGCTTCATCTGGCCAAAAACCTGTTTGTCAGCTTTGCCTTGCTGCAGACTTTGAAACATCATTTCAGTGTGTATCTGCAGCTCCTTGCAGGTGTCAGTACATATATGTAACAATAATATTAATGATGCATATGTCACCAGCTTTCATTTGATACCTTACAAGGCACTATTTGGATAAATACCATGGGGTGTAGTAAGTTTGCCAGGCCTGATAGGAGTTGATGACACAGTAGTAAACCCTTTGCCAGCTGGCACCAAAGGGCTATTAGGGTCACCGCAGGATCAGAACCCAGCTCTCCCGAGCATCATGGCAGTGCGTTATCCACTAGTCCACACTGCCTCCGTCACTCTTGAGCTCCCCACAGCCAGCTGTAGGGTTGAGGACCTGGCCTCCCCATCCCCCATTATCTTTCCTGTCACATGAAGGTACAAAACTCTATCGGAACACTGCCACAATGTGCCCATCACATGGGATCTGGCCAGATGGGTGAGGGAATTCCCTGTGATGTACAACAGTTGCTTCAGGTCAGCTAAGGACCAGAGCTTACGGGTGCTGAAGAATTTGCCACGTAGCCAGTGTGCAGAAGGATGGCAGCTGCAGCGCAGCATCTCTGCAAAGCAGAGGCTGTGTAGCAGAAGCCCAGGAAAGTGTACTTCGAATCCCAGGCCTGTTGCTTTCAGATAGAAACATTCTCACTACAAAAGAGTGTGTCATTCTGCTCATCCGGGTGACACGAAGCCTCTTCTTGCTGGAGGCAAAGGCTGTCACTGGAGAATTGTTCTGACATGCTTTTGTGGCAATTTGCTCATGCTGGAAATTGAATGCTTAGTGTTTAGGGCTGTAATGTAATGTTCGTAAATTTTGCCATTACATTTTAATGGACTCTCTGCGGAAGGTTCCTGCTCTATGAAATTGTCATCATGCAGCTCAAGCTCATGTTAAATTAAAAGGGAAACAAAGCCTGGAAGTGAAAGGTCTGATCAGAAAAAATACCGATTGAAGATAAAGGCAGGGTAGCACAACGCTTCCCTACATCATGGGAAATTTGCACATCTTTATTGGAACCATCCATATGGGATCCTACAGGAAAATGACAAACTTTAGCATTAAAAACACACTCAGCATTTCCTTTGTTTTTTGGTGAGGGCCAGCACTCCATTAGCAATGGAGTCTCTGCCAGGGCTCAGCACCACTCTCTCTTGATACCTCAATGGGAAAGGGGGCCTGGAACATTTTCCTGTTTCATCATGGGGTTGCAGGATGGGAAAGGTAGAAACCCACTGCAGGACTCCTTGATAGCTTAGGTCTCCAATGGAGCGACTCCTGACTCTCACCACTGTTACGGCACAACCCTACCAATGCTCTTTAGTCCATAGGGTAAGGGGAGCAAAGACATGGTGCATTGCTCACACTGCACCCTGCTCAATGGCTAGCCCAAGTTATCCACTGACACCTTCACCCGCAGCCTTAGTAATGGCTCCCTTCAGCCATTGCGCCAGGTGTAACTGCACCTCACTGGTGAGAAAGGCAGGGTGTAGTGAGGCAGTCTGGCTCCCCGGTGCCCCGGAGAGGGACGGACCCAGCCAAACCCTTCTATACAGGGACTTGGAGGAAACACGGGCTCTGCTGTGAAAGTGGGTGAGAACATTCCAGCCCCTACTTGGAGTAGTAACAACATTAGTACCCAGGTTAAAACTGGGGGGTGTGGGGAGACAGGGGGAGTGGGCGTGACAATCCATCCCTTCCCTGAGCTACCATCCTGGGCCCCAAAATCTCAGCTTTCATTGAAAAATAAGTGTCCAGCTGTTGTGGTGGCAAAGAAAATCTCCAGAACATGAACTGAGTGCAGCTGCTGCAAAAATGCCTGCCTGAGTGTGAGACAGCCTGAACCATTAGCCCAAGGAAGCCAGACCTGCCCTATTTGTCTCAATGGGTTGTTAACTCAGATGCCCATTAATGATCATTGAAATGGCAATATTGTTTCATTGCTGATCAAAGCACTGAAGAAAGATGAGTGAGGATTATATTACAAAGTTCTCCACAATCGATTCCGAATGGCTGCTCGGTTTGGTACCCTGAGTGGGTGGCACTTGGGAGATTCTGTGACGGGATTCCAGGCAATGTTCTCTCTAATTTTTTCCACCTATGTGCAGAATGAATTTTGTTATGTGCACCAATATCGAGGTAATGTGTGGGTGGGCACCACCAGCAGAAACCAAAATCCTAGCTATAATATATATATTTTTAAAAGTTACCATAGGGATAATTACTCCAGCCAGAACAGGTTAGGAATTTTAGAACTCACTACTCAAAGAATTAAATTTAAGCATAAGAGAGAAATAAAATTATGAAATGCACAGACCAGTCAAAAAACTAAAATAACAACACTTTGAAAGAATAAAATTACAGAGAATATATATGCATTGCAGGAAGTACCAAGAAGTAACAACAACACCACAAGTATATGTTGGGAGATGAGTGTGAAAGAGCCTGTGTGTGTGTGTGTGTGTGTGTGTGTGTGTGTGTGTGTGTGTGTGTGTGTGTGTGTGTCAGAGAGAGAGAGACAGACAGAGGCACTGTGTGGGGGGGGGCTGCTGGGGAAGTCTATGAGAGACTGTGCGCTGTCTTTTTAAGGCACTAGACCAGAAGGTTCAGAATGCAGCAGCTGAGCTCTCCTGTTCCTGAGCCCTGTCCCCAGTCCCCTGCTCTGTGAAGATGGGGTACATAGGCAGGAGGGAAGCAGGGGCTGGGGACACCCCGACATCAGAACCCCTCTTCCCCCCCCCCCCCAACTCTTCACAGCAAGCAGGAGGGTCCCGGGAGCAGCTGGCCAAGGGCTCCAAGGCAGAGGGCAGGAGCAATGTGGCTGCAGAGCAGCCGGGGGAGGGCCACCTGAACACATGCTGCCGGGCTCTGCTAATCAAGTACACGGTACTTGATTCACTCCTGGGCGGCCGTGCAGCTTAGAGGGAACACAGATCCTGGGGGTCAACCTGGAACTGGGGTACTTCTGTGCCCCCTTAACTCTCCAATCTGGGCTGTATCTCACAATGCTTTGCTAGTGACAAGCAGCAAACCCCTCCAGGCACTCTGATCACTCAGCACAACAGCATGTGGAGCCACACACACAGCTATATTGCATGAATTCCCCCACAGCCACTCATGAATTACCCAGAGAAAGGTACCGGCTGATTTCTCCAGCTCTCTAGCCTTGTACCCCAGAGTTGTACTATCCTACCCTGGTCAGAAGCCTGACAAGTGTAGTTCATTACCCAGTCTGCCCCTCCCTCAGTGTGGACAGGACATGCGCCAGCCTTTGTAAACTGAGCTGAGATTTCCCAAGTACTTCAAGCAAAACACACTGTTTTAGGTAAAGTATAAAACAGATTTATTAACTACAGAAAGATAGATTTTAAGTGATTATAAGTGGTAGGCATAAAAGGTTAGAGATAGTTACCAAAGAAAATAAAAGGTAAGCGCACAGTCTAAATCTTAAACCTTATTTAGGAAGTATTTAGTATTTTCTTACCCCCACTGGATGTTACAGTTCATAATACACAGGTTTCTCTCTCTTAAACCTGGGACCAGTCTCCTCTGTTGAAGTAATTTGTCTTCTCAGTATCCTTGTTGCTTCCAGCATAGGTGGGGGAGGAGAAAGGCAAAAGCATGATGCCATTGTCCCCTATTTTATATCCTCAGTCCATGTGCCTGGAAAACACAAGCCCAGACATGTTCTGGTGGGCTTTGCTGAGTCACAGGGTTGAGCAATCCCCTGGTGCGATCTTGTGCAAATGAGTCATTGAGTTGAGCAGTCCACATTGTGTGGTGCTCGTAAATCCCTTGTTTACAACTCCCCTCCTGAATAATGGTCATTGCACTCCCTCCTGGGTGGGAATCACCTCCTTTGTATGTCACTAGCAAATTTACAGCATATTTCAGTGACAACCATACAGCCAAAATCTCATAGCTTCATACACACAAATTATATACATATATTGACATAACAATGGGTTTCAGCAGATCGTGACCTTTCATACAATACCTTACATGACATGCTTTGTATGAAATATATCATAACTATATGACGGGTGAGTATGGGGGTTCCAGGGTGCTGCTTTGAGGTACAGAGTGTCCACCATTTATTTTTCACCCCAGTCAAGAGAGATGCAAATCTGAGGAGTCCAGATGGGCTGGAACTTTGGAAGAAGTGTTCACTGAGGGTATGTCTACACTGGAGCTGGAGGTGTAATAAACAACGTGGGTTGAACTTCTCGTGCAATCCCTGATCAAGCTAGTGCACTGAAAACAGAAGTGTAGCTGTGGCAGTGCAAGTGGCGGGAGGGACTAGCTGCCCGAGCGCATGGCTGTGGTTTCACATGGGATATGTACTCAGTCTGGCTAGCCCTTGCCACCAGTTGGGCCACCGCGGCAACACATCTATTTTTAGCATGCCAGCTGGATCAGAACTAGTGCGAGTGTGTCTGTCTTCTAGAGCTGGAAATTCCACCTCCAGCCCCAGTGCGTAGCAACGCCCTCCTTTCTGTTTCAGGTGCTCCCACCTAGCTGGTGTGCAATAGCAGTGACTTGAGTCAGCAGCGGGTGTGTCTACACTGGAGCTGGGAGTGAGCCTCCCAGCCTGGGGAGACAGATGCGTAGCATGCTAAAAACAGCAGTGTGGAAGCTGTGACGCTGACGGGCGCTCAAGCTAGCCACCTGAGCTCGGACCCAGGGCTAAGGTGGAGCTGAGCTCAGGTGGCTCACCAAGACTTCACCAGTGCCACAACGCCCACATGGCTATTTTTAAAGTGGTAATGTAAGTCCGTCTACCTGTCGTCCAAGGAGGGATCCTGGGTCTCGAGCTGTTGCAAATGCTCATAGTTTCACTGTGAGTCAAATGGTACTTTAAGCTTTTCTTAAAGCTTCCCCCTGCCCCACTGGAATCGAGAAATTGCACGAGAATCTCAGCTTTCCTTTCAAAAGCCAGTTGCTAGCCCTCGTGGCTGCAGAGAAAAGCTGGGTGATATGAAGCCAGTGCCCCTGAAAGGCTCAGAGACCAGACGGGAAAGAAAAAAAGCCCAAAATGTTTGTCGGGTTTTTTCTTTAAGTCTAATGATTTTAAGTCTTTCCCATGAGTTTGGGGGCCTGACTCCTGGCTTCTGAATACTGAGCATTAGCAATGCAGAGTCAGGCCCATGGCTTTTACGCCCTGTGTAACTTGGCTTTCCCTGCCCCTGCTCTTCTCAGGCCTTGTCTACACTACAGGACTATTTCGAATCTACTTAAGTCGAATTTGTGGATTCGACCTTATGAAGTCGAATTTGTGTATCCACACTAAATACACTAATTCGAACTTCTGAGTCCACATTAACGGGGCCGGCGTCGACTTTCAAAGCGGTGCACTGTGGGAAGCTATCCCACAGTTCCCGCAGTCCCCGCTGCCCATTGGAATGCTGGGTAGAGCTCGCAATGCCTGCTGGGGGAAAAAATGTGTCGAGGGCGGTTTTGGGATACTGTCGTCATTGAACCGTCAATCACGCCCTCCCTCCCTGAAAGCGCTGGCGGGAAATCTGATCGCGCCCTTCTCTGGTCGGTTACAGCACGGACGCCACAGCACTGCGAGCATGGAGCCTGCTGCGATCATCTCTGCACTTATGGCCGTTGTCAACTCCTCGCACCTTATCGTCCACCTCTTCCACAGTCAGATGCTGAGAAATCGGGCGAGGAGGCTCCGGCAGCGCGGTGAGGAGAGTGGCGCAGACCTCTCAGAAAGCAGGGTACGCCGCGCCGTGGAGATCATGGTGGCAATGGGTCAAGTTCATGGTGTGGAACGGCGATTCTGGGCCCGGGAAACAAGCACGGACTGGTGGGACCGCATAGTGCTGGAGGTCTGGGATGAAACAGAGTGGCTGCGAAACTTCAGGATGCGTAAGGGCACTTTCCTTGAACTGTGTGACTTGCTGGCCCCTGCCCTGAAGCGCCAGGACACCCGGATGCGAGCAGCCCTGAGTGTGCAGAAGCGAGTGGCCATAGCCCTCTGGAAACTTGCCACGCCAGACAGCTACCGGTCAGTAGCGAACCACTTTAGCGTGGGCAAATCTACCGTGGGGGTTGCTGTGATTCAAGTAGCCCACGCAATCGTTGAGCAACTGCTCTCAAAGGTAGTGACTCTCGGAAACGTCCAGGTCGTCATAGATGGCTTCGCCGCGATGGGATTCCCAAACTGCGGTGGGGCTATAGATGGGACTCACATCCCTATCCTGGCACCAGCCCACCAGGCCAGCGAGTACATTAACCGAAAGGGCTACTTTTCAATGGTGCTGCAAGCACTGGTGGACCATAGGGGATGTTTTACCAACATCTTCGTCGGGTGGGCAGGCAAGGTTCATGACGCGCGTGTGTTCAGGAACTCTGGTCTCTTCAAACGCCTCCAGGCAGGTACTTTCTTCCCGGACCACAAAATAACGGTTGGGGATGTGCAGATGCCTACAGTGATCCTCGGGGACCCGGCCTACCCGCTAATGCCCTGGCTCATGAAGCCCTATACAGGCGCCTTGGACAGTGAGAAGGAACTCTTCAACTACCGGCTGAGCAAGTGCAGAATGGTGGTGGAGTGTGCTTTCGGACGTCTCAAGGGGAGATGGCGGAGCTTACTGACTCGCTCGGACATCAGCGAAAAGAATATCCCCGTAGTTATTGCTGCTTGCTGTGTGCTCCACAATCTCTGTGAGAGCAAGGGCGAGACCTTTTTGGCCGGATGGGAGGTTGAGGCAAATCGCCTGGCTGCTGTTTACGATCAGCCAGACACCCGTGCCGAGAGAATATCCCAGCGGGAAGCGCTGTGCATCCGGGAGGCTTTGAAAGCTAGTTTCCTCGCAGAGCAGGGTAACCTGTGACTGTCCACTTGATTTTAAGAGAGCCTGATCATGGGCCTGTGTCTGTATGTGTCGAATTAGATCTGAGCTCACAAACCCGGTTCTCCAAGTTTCCCCCACTTCCAAAGCACGTTTTAAAACTAATGAAATGTAACAGTAATTAATAATAAATCTTTTGTTGACTTTGCATTTCTGTTCCTGGGTTGAAACATGGAAGCATACTGTGCTGGGTTCGGTGTACACTGATGTACAGACCGCTTGTCCAATACAGGACGGACAGCCTCCTGCTCCTACATAGGTCTGTGGGGTGGGGAACGGTTTACAGTGATTGTGCATGTAGGGGTGGGTTTGCAGGAATGGGTGGGTTTGCAGGAAGGGGTGAGGGGTGCCGTCTTTGGATAGGGGTTTGCATGATGGCTGTGGGCTGTGGGTTTGGGCGTTGGAAGGGGTGAGGGGTGTGGGGGACGGGTGAGTATCTGTCCCTGGATGAGGGCTCTTTTTGGGGCTCAGGGCAGCGGAGAGGCTCGTGGCTACGGTCGAAGTGCATGGTAAGGGAAGCCTGCCTTTACATTCGGGGATGGCAGGCGCCAGGACCCTGGACAAGCATATACATCAACGAATGACCCGGGGCAGCATACACAACACAGACTGACCCTGGTGCCTAGTGACTGCAGTCTGTGTGTGCCCTGCAGTTGACCCTGCCCCCAAGTCTGTACCCTGGTAATGTGGGCTATGCACTGCAATTAAAAATCCCCCCCCCCACACACAAAGTCTTCTGACACGAGAAACGTGACGGAAACAGAGAGTAACAGCAAACCGCTTTTAATAATGTTATACACAGTGGGGGGTTGAAACTTGGATTTGGGACTGGGTGATCCTGTAAGGGAAGAACTTCTACAAATTTAGAGCGCGAGAGGTGTCTTGTACATTAGCGCTCTGCTGCGGTGCAGTGACAGTTCTCACGGCCCCTACCGCCCCTCCTTCTTGTAACTTTGGGTGAGGGGGGGACAGGACTTCTTGGCGTTGGAGGGCGGTTGCAGATGCAGTGCAGGGGGGCTCTCTCCTCCTGCCTGCAGTCCTGCAGAACATCTACAAGGTGCCGGAGCGTGTCCGTTTGCTCCCTCATTAGACCAAGCAGCGTTTGAGTCGCCTGCTGGTCTTCCTGCCGCCACCTATCCTCCCGTTCGATTTGTGTGCGATGCTGCTGACACAGGGTCTCCCTCCACTGTCTCTGCTCTGCCGCCTCGGCTGTGGAGCAGGCCATCAGTTCCTGGAACATCTCGTCCCTAGTCTTTTTCTTTCGCCGCCTAATGTTAGCCAGCCTCTGCGAGGTGGATGACGGGGCAGTCCGGGAAAGAGCCAAAGCTGTGTGATGGGAAAAAGTAAGTGATTTCCTTGAACAGATACATGTTTGCGAACAGTGAACACAGTCTAGTCAGTTTCTGTGAACAAGACCATACAGGGCACCTAGTCTCACGAGATCTCAGGACAAGTTCGAGATTTCGGAATACGCTTTCAGTGGTTGCGGTCTTGCACAGGAGAGACGCCAAGCGGGGAGGGACAGCTGAATCCGTCTAGCAGCCAGTCCTGGTAAGCCTTACAGTAGAGTCTGCTTAACAGTTAATGGTTAGCTGTGCCCTCCCGCTAAAGGCAATCTGGAAAGCATAAAGTCTGAGCCTTTTCCAGCCCCTCCCGGCAGTGCACGGGAAAGATCACTGTATGCTTTTCCTCTGTGGCCTCCAACACGTGGCTGTTAAGCGAGGGTCATTCTTATGCAAAGTAAAAGTCTACCATTCACAATAGTAACAGTACACTAATTGCCCTAATTAGATGCAGCACTTCCAGAACGACATTACCCTGAGGCGTGTCACTCGGAGTCAGAGAGAGCGGATGCTAAGAGAAGCCCTGCACAGACCAGGACCATATGCTGCCATGCTTGTGGAGGCGATGATTCCCCTTTACATTAGGATGGCCTGGCGTGGAAGAGTGTGCTTCCACGGAGCACCCAATAAGGCACCTCTCCCCAGGAACCTCCTGCTGAGGCTTTTCGAGCTGCTCTCTGAGAGCTTTTTTGAACTGTCCCAAGAGGATTATTGCTCTATTCCTATATGTGTGGACCTACTTTTTGTATAGTTTCAGATTTAAAATTTTTTATATAGTATTTCTATTTGTTATATACCTGTTTCTTAAAAAATAAACGTTTCCCTGTTTGTAGCACTTACCGCCTGATCCTTCCCCTGATTCTGAGTCCGGGTTAACGGGAGGGGACGGTTGGTAGGGGATCTCTGTGAGGGTGATGAAGAGATCCTGGCTGTCAGGGAAAGCGGGAGTGGGTTCGCTGTCGCCTGCGCCGTCCTCCAAAGACCATTCCTCATCTTCCCCATCGGCGAACATCGAGGAGGAACTGTCCCGGTACACTATTCCGTCCTCGGAGTCCACCGTCACTGGTGGGGCAGTGGTGGCAGACCCACCTAGAATGGCATGCAGTGCCTCGTAGAAGCGGCATGTCTGGGGCTTGGCTCCGGAGCGTCCATTTGCCGCTCTGACTTTTTGATACCCTTGTCTTAGGTCCTTGACTTTCACGCGGCACTGCATCGCATCCCGGCTGTATCCTTTGTCTTTCATGGCTTTCGAGACCTTCTCGAAGGTCTTTGCATTCCGCTTGCTGGAGCGCAGCTCCGAGAGCACAGACTCCTCGCCCCACACAGCGATCAGATCCATGACTTCCCGGTCAGTCCATGCTGGCGACCTCTTTCTATTCTGGGATTGCCCGGACTCCTCTGCTGGAGAGCTCTGCATCGTTGCAGGTGCTGCGGAGCTCGCCCCGATGTCCAACCAGGATGTCAGATTCAAAGTGCCCAGACAGGAAAATGAATTCAAATTTTCCCGGGTCATTTCCTGTGTGGCTGGCCAGAGAATCCAAGCTCGGACTGCTGTCCAGAGCGTCAACAGAGTGGTGCAGTGTGGGATAGCTCCCGGAGCTACTAAGTTCGATTAGCATCCACACCAAGCCTAATTCGAGCTAGCCATGTCGAATTTAGCGTTACTCCACCTGTCGGGGTGGAGTACCAAATTCGAACTAAAGAGCCCTCTAGTTCGAATTAAATGGCTTCCTGGTGTGGACGGTTGAGCGGTTAGTTCGAAATAACGCTGCTAAATTCGACTTAAAGTCCAAGTGTAGACCAGGCCTCAGAGTTTGGGGTATACTGCGGTTAGCACCGAACTGCACGGAAGCCAAGAAAGCCGCTCATTTCCCCCACAGTCCCGTTCACCTCCCACAGCGCGGGATTCTTAGAACACAATTGAACCACAATGTGGTGAGAGAAAATAAACTAGGAGCCTGAGCTTTTTAGACTGGCATTGACAGCTGGGTCGCCTGCCACCTGCTGTCCACTCCTGGAAGATAGGAGTAAATATGGAATCATGGTAGTGCTCGAAGGCCTAGATATGTTTTCTTTTTAAATGCTGCATGAGTGGGTTCTGAATCCAAAACCAAATTAGACTGCAGGGGGATGTGGGGGAGGGGACTGCAATGTTGCCTGTTCTTGTGATTTTATTGTGAATCTCACAATATTTGATGTTGTTTTCAAAGCCCCAGCTCCTGGAGTCAGGTGACTGTTATGTAATCTCAGCTTTTTTTTTTGTAATGAAAGTTTCTAGCTCTTGTGGTTACAGACAAAAGTGTGTGACCATGGCCGCAGTGCATCCGCAAAGCTCAGAAACCAGATGGCATATAAACAGAACCCAGCATGTATTATTTCTGGCAAGCTCAGGATTTGGGGGCCTGGCTCCTTATTTTTGACTGCCTCGGGCTGGCAAAAGGGGAGAGGATCAAGCCTTTTAGTCACCGCCATTGCCTCGCCTCATCTTTCATCTCACTGAGGGAGAAACGGTCTTGAACAATGGAGAAAAAGCTCTTCACCAAACTCAAGCAGCTTCAGAGATCCCCACTCCTCGTGACACAGACCTGCCACAGAGAGGTCAGGAATGTGTGGGCAGAAAACCCCGATGTGAGCTTCACCCAGGAAAGCTCAGCTGATGCTGCTGGAGAAACAGCCTGACACAAGCCCAGTTAGTGGGCAGGAAAGATGCCTGTGATCTGTGACCCTGGGCAGAGGCAGTGCCAGAGAAGAGGAGCTCAGAGCTTTGTCTCTGTGTCTGTGCTACATACAGGTATTAGAGCCACTCTGGGGCTAGCTCAGGCTAGCCTGATAGTGCAGAAGATGCCCTGTCTGGGATGGCTGGATGTCTTCATTGAAGAACCCAAACCTAACGTGTTTCCCAAGGTGACAGAGCATGGCTCTTTGCCCCTTGTGATGGGATGGACTAGGTCCGGAGGCCCCCTACTGGAGGCCTTGTGACCCTTCCACAACCCCCTCCCCCTGGAAAAGCAGCCAATCAGGGTCCAGCAGGCTAGTATAAGAAGAGCTGCAGGGCCAGTATGAGATCAGTTCCTTGCTAGACCTGGAGAAGAGTGTGTCTGGCTGGCTGCGGGAGCTACAGGACCTCGGACAGAGCAGTGCTGGTAGAGTGAGAGGGGAACACGAGGTGCTCTGGGCTGGCTACTGGAACTCCAGCAGGACAAGGCCTTGAGGTAAGGGTGAAGAATATGCTGGGGCCATGGGGAAGTGGCCCAGGGAATTAGAGCAGCAGTGCGACTTAGAAAAAGGGACACTGCACAGCTGCTATCTATAGGGTCCCTGGGCTGGAACCTGGAGTAGAGGATTGGCCTGGGTTCCTCACACTTGCCACTGGGAAAGTGGCCTGGACTTTGATACACCTCAGCAGGGGAACTGAACTCTTGAGTGGCCCAGCTGAAGAGCTGGGGCCGGAAAGGCCCTGAGAGGGTGAAGACACTGCCTCCAAGGAGGGAGCCATGGGGTACCGCTCTATACAGGGACAACTTAAGAGAGATGTTACAGAGGGAACTGAGAAAGGCCCCTGTTAGACCCCTATCCCTGAAGGGGTTTGCTTTGCTTTTATCTCATGTGTGTGACTCGGCTGGAGGAATGAGTCAGCAAAGACCCACCACAAACAGAGAGTGCAAGCACATGCTCAGAGAAAGGGGGTGCTCGTGAGAGGTGAATGCACCTCATTACATCCCCTCTAAGGGCCAGTCTAAATAAAAGATTGATGAATTGGCAGCTGCTTCCAGCTAGCAGATTTGAGGTCTAATACAACAAAGCACCCAAGCAGGTGTTTCATTTTAAGCATGCGAGTAATTCCATCCCTATTCAGCAAAGCTCATAAGTATGTGTTTATGTCTCATGGAAGTCAGTTGCTGAAGAGGGATGGGACAGCCCATGTGCTTATGTATTTTCCTGAGTTAGGGCCTTAGCCCTTTAACAGAAGAGCTGTGCTATGAAGTTGAAAAGGGACCCTGGCAGCTCCAGTCAGCCCCGCTCCTGTGCCCCAACACCCTGCCCCAGTTCTGATCCCCCCCCCAATCCTGCCCTCCAAACCCCTCAATCCCAGCCCTGAGCACCCTCCTGCACCCCAAATGCCTTGCCCTCACCCCTTCCCCTGACTAGCCCTGATCCCCCTCCAGGAACCTCGCAGTACCAGCCCAGAGCATCCTCCTACACCCCAAACACCTCATTTCCCAGCCCCACCCCTGAGTCTGCACCTCTAGCCAGATCCCTGTCCTGCACTCCAAACCCCTCAGCTCCAGCCCGGAGCCCCCTCCTGCACCCTAAATCCCTGGTCCCACAGCAGAGCCTGCACCCCGAGCCTCACCCCCTGCACTCCTGCTCCAGCCCAGAGGCCCCTCCTGTACCCTGAACCCCTCATTTCTGACCCCACCCTGGAACCCACACCCCCAGTCCAGAGCCTATATCCCCTCCCACATCCCAACCCCCTGCCTCAGCCCGGAGCCCCCTCCCATACACCAAACTCCTTGGCTCCACCCCCCAGCCCAGAGCCCACTCCTGCACCCCAAACCCCTCATTTCTGGCCCCCCATGGCTGGAGCCCTCACCCCCTCCTGCACCCTAACCCCCTGAACCAGCCAGGGGGAAATTAATGAATGAGGGAGGGTAGTGAAAGCGAGCAACAGAGGGAGGGGGATGGAGTGAGAAGGGGCAGGGCCTTGGAGAAGAGGCGGGGCAAGGGGTGGCCTGAGGGTGTTTAGTTTTGTGCGAGTAGAAAGTTGGCAACCCTATATAAAGTCAGGAGGCCCAGGTTCAAATCCAGCTGTCAGCCTAAGATAGTTCAGTTACACTCATTCAGCAGGAAGGGGAAGGGTGAAGATCTTAGCTGGATTGCAGAAGGCCCCGCATGTGGTTGAACTGATGCCTCCCTGATTAGGAGATTAAATGTTTTGTGGCTAGGCAACAAGTAATATCATTTCTGTGCATTCCCGTAGCTTCACTGCCTCTCCCCTTCCTCCTGTGTCTGAGAATACAGGAAATACACAGCTGGGTTTTGTGAAGGAGCCACGCCTGTGGGGAGCAGAGACTAACCTCCCGGGATGGGTGTTGCTGACCCTTGCCACCATGTGCAGAGGGCCAACACAATGCCTGTGTGGCACATCAACACCCCCCCCCCGCCCCCGATGAGAACAATGTGACGGGGTCATTGGGTGAGACGTCAGCAGTTCTGCAGCATAGCCTAGAACCCCAGCACCTTCGTCTAGCTCTGAGCCAGCATGCGCTTGCCTCCTTGCTCACGCCCCCCGTGCACTGTAGGAACTGAGCAGCAGGCCCAGAGAGGAGCAGGTCAGACCCTGCGTAGGGCTGCAGTGTGCACCATGGATACAGAGCAGTTCACACCATGACTACAGGGGCAGCTCACGCTCCACATACAGGACACTTCAGATGCTGCATAGGATGCCAGGTCAGACCTGGGCATAGTCAGCTAGTAACTAACCCCGCTTAAATGCCCAAATTAACACCTGTTGCCTTGATGGGCAGTTCGTTAGCTATTTTTAATTGTGCTGGGGCATGTGACGCAAACATAAGCCATTCATGTCTCATAAGTGGCCAGTGACCCCTGCGCCAGCCCTCCCTTCATTACTACGGCAGGTTGTCACACTCCGCCTGCAGATCTGTCCGCTCTGTTCAATACAGTGAGTCTATTGCTGCTGTCAGAGTTCTCCACTGAGGTGCTGCTTCTCCACCCTGTCACCCCAGCACAAAACCGGTGCTCGCAGTGACTCACTCTGAAGCACAGAAAACACAGACCATGACCTGAAACCAGGAGGAACAGAGTAACAAATAGCTCAAAAATGTAAAACCTACTAGGCTGGATTTGCAGAAGTGCAGAGCTCCCACCACTAACACTAAAGTCAATTGGCACTGCAGGCTCCCAGCCACTCTGAACATCAAGCCAATAACAACTCATGCTAATGACTGACTCTGCATAGTGGTACCATCTATCTGCCCCGTCAGGGACCAATGAAGAATCCCTCCCAGGCTGGCTTGTGCGGAGTCATGGGAAACTCTCTGTTTGTTACAATCCTCAGACAAAACTACCATGCTAGTGACCCAGCATGCGACCCCCCTCCCTGGTCAGCAGCCAAACAAAAGCTGCTGAAATGGGTCATCTGCAAATTAGAGCAGCCCTCCTCTCAGAGCAAGGGGGATGCAGGGAGAACATTGTACCCCTGAGGTGTTTCTATCATAAGAATAATCCCTAGCTCTTCTGCAGGGTTTTTCACCATTAGATCTTGAAGCACTTTACAGTAGAGGTCAGTATCATTACCCCTGCTATACATATTGGGGAAACTGAGGCACAGAGCAGAGACATGATTGGCCCAAGGTCACTGGGTGGTTGCAGCAGGAATAGAACCCCAGTAGTCCAAGTGCTAGACCACTCTCTTTTCACTAGCCCATACAGCCCCCCAGGGTTATTTCTGGGACAGTGCAGCTCATGCAATGCCCCTTCCAAGGGTTGTACCTGAGGGCTGCTTTATGCACACATGTGCATCCAATTAACTAAGAGCTTCTCCACAACACAGGGTGTCCTGGTTTTATTTAAATTAAGCTGGTTAAAAGCCAGTTTAGTCAAATTGGTGCGACTTTGTGTCTGTCAGTCTAAACCTGGTTCATACCAGTTTGACTCGTGACTGTCTCACTCCAGATATGATAGGGTTAAGTCAATTCAAGAGTGTCCACAGTTTAATTACATTGGTTTAAAATCAATCCTCTAGTTCAAGTGGAGCAGATGTATGTGTAGGCCAAGCACTGCTCTAGTCCAGACCGGTGGTAACAAAGGTGTGGATACCAAGGCCAGGTCGTCCTCTCCCAGGATGGGATGGAGTCTCCTAGCCAACCAGAGATGGTAGGAAGCATTACTTACGGAAGAAAAACTCAGCTTTGTGGCTGGAGGCCAGAAAGGCTGGCCTAGGGGACTGAGAACAGGACTGAGGACTCCAGGGACCTGGCTTCGTGTCCTGGTTCTGCCAAAGACTCCCTGGGTTATCTTGGGCAATTCTCTTCCCAATCTGGGACTCAGTTTCTCGTCAGTAAAACAAGGACAGCATCCCAGAGGTGCTGTAAGAGGAGAAATCCACTCATGAGGATGAGGTGCTCAGCTATTGGAGGGAGAGAAAAGGCCTTTCCCATTGCCTGACAGAAGCAATGAGATCAGGCTGGATGAAGCTCCATCCAGACAGGTTAGACGTGATGATGGGGGGGTTAGGGAAGGTGGCAGTAATGTGCGTGGCCGTGTCCCACATTTGTTAGCAAAGATCCTGGTCTAGATGTTCTTTAGGATCCTTAGTTACTCCTGGATTCCCAAGCAGTATGTTAGTCCCCTGAAGTGGAGGATCTAGGCCTCAGAGCTTACGCTGGTACAGAAAGCAACTACCTACTTGCTTAGTGGTGCTGCCCCTGCTGAGCAACCTACACTCTATTGGCTTCACTGTCTGCCCATTTGCTGCCGTATTCAGTTTAGGGTGTAGTCACTGCTCTGTAAAACCTGGCTTGGGATCCTGACTCCCTTTCCCCTCATCCCTCTAGAGAGCTCTCTCAGCTAGGATGCTTCCGCTGCCTCCCCAGACTCCAGCTTGGGCATCCTCAGTACACACTCAGTGAGATCGGGGAAGGCCCGTAACGTGGGAACACACTTCCCCCATTGGGACAGATCAGCGAGCCTCTGTTACCTTCTAAGCACTGTGCAAGGCTCCTCTCTTGGCCTGAGATGGGTGGCTGAGTTGGATGGGATCCATTTGGAGAATGCATTTAAATAAAGCTAGATTTCACATGCCCTTTGCTTTGATAAGTGGTTATACCAACACTGTCCACTAGGGGTCTCTTGTACCTTCCTCTGAAACAACTGTTGCTTGTCACTGTTGGAGACTTGATATTAGACTACTTGGCTGACTGGTCTGATCCACTGTGGCAATTCCTATTTCCTGTTTCAAAGTAATGAAGGCTCCAGCCCTGACTGTTGTGGATAGGGTGACCAGATGTCCCAATTTTATAGGGACAGTCCTGATATTTGGGGCTTTTTCTTATATAGGTGCCTATTACCCCCCACCCCGTCCCAATTTTTCACAGTTGCTATCTGGTCACCCTACTTGTGGAGAACCCTTCAAAGGGTGACTGGGGTGTAATCGATGCAGTGAAGTCTGCCTGAAACAATAACTCAGAGGTATCTGCCCCATTCAGCCCAGTAGGAAAGGCTGATGATAATGTAACAGTCAACACTAGTCTTTCATTGCTCACTGAAGCATGCAGGGAAGGAGCAGGATGAGCAGGTTATGAAGATCTGTACAAGCTACACATGGCATCTCTTTTTGGCTTCTGAGGTGGGCAGAGCTGAGGTTGTGGGTGGATACAGGTTTGCAAATGGAGCTTGGGAGAGCACCAGTACTCTTCTTTTCCAGTTCGAGCCCCTGCCGCTGAGAGCAGAGTCTGTCCTCTGTCAGGGACTTGGTGTAGCTAACAGTGTAGGCAGGGGGAAAGCAAGTGCCTAAGCATGGTGACTTCCAGTGGAACAGGGCAGTGGCTGATGCTGAACAGCTAGAAGTGGGTATTCACCCACAAAAGCTCATGCTGCAAAACGTCTGTTAGTCTATAAGGTGCCACAGGATTCTTTGCTGCTTCTACAGAACCAGAATAACACGGCTACCCCTCTGATAGCTAATAATCTGCCATTCATAAATCACAGCTGTATTGCAGCACAGTGTCTAGCCAGTATCCTGTAAGGTTCTTGAAATCTAAGCTTAGCAAACTAAATAATTTAAATTAGTTTGACTCCTAAAAATCCCTTGGTAAGTTTCCGAAATGGTAACTATTACCAGTGAAGCCTCTCTCAACAGGCGGCCTCTATTCCCATCAGCGTCACACATGATCAGGCATGCTGGACCCAATCCAAAGTCTGCTGAAGTCATTGGAAAGATTCCCACTGATTTCAGTGGGCATTGGATCAGGCCCTATCTACACAGCCCCATATAATGTTAATGGAAAGGGAGTTATGGGCCTCATGGGAAAAGCAGCACAGGCACTGTACTAACTGTGTCACGGCAAATGTACTGCCAGCTTCACTCTGCGGCAATCCATTAATTGGGAACTGGATTTACTTGGCTTCTGAAACCACTAAGGGCTCATTTGCCTTATCACCAACAAAGCAAATCTCTTCAGTCTACACTAAATGCTCAGTTGAGCCACTTAAAACTAAGCCAACTCAAATGAGCTGCAAAGTCTTTAGGAAGGAAAACATGTCAGGCACACATCTGTAATGCCAAATTATCTCGAGCAATGCCTCCGGTTGAGAGAGGCATGGTCACGTGCTGCCAACATACCCACCTGCATCAGGTCCCTGCCACTACAGCTCCAGTGCGGACAACTCCAGACCATCCAGCCCAATTGCAATTACCAGCCCTGCCCTGGGGAAAACCCACTTTGACTGGCTGCCTTCCCCAATACCCTGCCTCCTCCTGGGGAAGAGCAACCAATCAGAGATGCTGCAGGAGGCAGGCCACACTCTCCCTCCTCCCCTCAGCAACCAAGAGGAGGTTTGGGATATGGGAGGCAGGAGAGGAAGCCCAGCAGCTCAGGGTGGCCCTGCTCCCTCTCCTCCCCTTTCCTGCTGTGAACAATGGGTCAGTCTGCTCCCTGGTCCTCCCCATCTCTACAATGCCACTGGGGGGCGGGGAGAGAGGAGGGGGAAGACCCCTGGAAACTGCTCTCTCTAAGTCTTGGGAAGCAGGAGAAGGGGACCCCACTGCTGCCCTCCAAGACAAGAGGAAGTGATGAACTTGTGGAGCTGCAGGAGGGGCTCTGCTGCTGTGTGATGAGGAACAAGGGGCAGGTGTGGGGCTGGGAGGAGCAGAATTAATTGCTGGGCTGTAGGACAGGACACATTTAATTAAGGAGAACCCTGGGGCTTGGGGAGAAGTTGGCAGCTGCTGCAGGGGGGCAAGAATCAGTGGGAGAGTTAGCAACGCTTTAACTGCCCCACACCCACAACACCCACTGCAGGATGGGAAGCTAAAGCCAGACCACAGACAACTCCAAAAAATCAGGATTGTGGGGCCAGTCTCAGAGTGGTGTCCAGCTCATGGTTTCTGCAGCATTGGGCTGGCGATACTGCATTTACCTGGATGCTCTGGCTACACATGCTGGAACGGGGCAAAGCAGCCTGGGTATCGGGGTAAATCTGGCAGCAGCTGTCAAACTGGCATGTTGCTGCAATTCCTGCATGTGTCTGTTTCAGCCTCAGCAGATTTAATCCTCCATGGCGCACTCTGCGACAGCCGTCCCAGCACCAAACTGCAGGGCTTGAAGCCAGCCACTCTCCCCTTTTCACATGGCATCATGGACTAGCTTTGCTGCTGCAGAGTAAGCTACCCTGCGTTTAGTCACTGATCTCTGCACCCAGGCTGCCAGAAACGGAGGCTTTTCTGCACAGATTGCCATAGAATGCAATAAGGTACGACCTATTCCCTATTACCTGGGAAATTGACAGAGGAGGTCAGACTAAGAGAGACAGAGCCTGGAAATGGAGTTTGCTACAGCTTGGCTGGGCTCTGGGCTGACCCGAATGGACTGTGCTTTAACCTTCAGTTCTCCATGCTACCCTAAGGACAGCCAGTGGTGTGTGCCAGGTGAAAATGCTGCCTGGGTGTCCCTGTAAATACTTGGTGAGGTGCAGCGTGGGCCAAGTCTCTCCCAGGAGTCTGTCTCGGTTGGTGAGCTGCTGAAGCCCTACAGGTTTAGGCTCAGGGGATGGTGAAACCCTGAAGGAAGAGTGAGACCCCTTGGGGGTCTGTCACATTGAAGGGGTTCCTCCAAGAGGCTGTTCCAAAGCTTGGGGCATTGCACTGCTCCTGTAGATCTGTGACACTGTCCAACCCACCCCAAACACCCCTCCCCGAGGGCCCAGCACAGGGTTCGCATTAATTCCATTGGGTCATATCCAATGCTGCCACCTGACATGTTATGAGAAGCTTTAGTCTGAACAATGGTTGGCACAGAATCCTGGTCACTAAGTGATGGGGTGACTCGGGGTGCAGGCAGAGCAAAATATTCTGAAGACACATTTTATAGCTATGTTAACCCCAGAGACTTTGGCTGATGAAATGAGAAACCAGGACATTTCAGGCATCCTGGCAAAAGTTCTCAGGGCACCAGCACATCATATGAAAAACCAGGACTGTCTGGGAGAAACTGAAATGTTCCATAGCACAAGATCTACTGCAAGTTCAAAATTCAGGAGCAATATCTTTCCAACAAATGAAAAGACAAATGTTCTGCAGCATTTCCTTCACTGCATGAGCAGGAGAAAGGACAGATTCCATGGCTAGATTTGAAAGCTTGATCCAAAGATCAATGAAATCAGTTGCAAGCATTGACTTTAGTGGGCTTTGGGCAGTGGGTAAGGTTGGATCATTTTAATACTACTCAGAAGTGTGATAACTCAACCAGGTGAAATATATTTGCTTACCCTCATGATAAAGGAACAAGCAACAGAGGGCCGGAGTCAGGAGGTAATACTCCACCCCTTCCTTAGCATTGGCCAACTGCCTACATACACTGGGATTTGGGGGTTCCTCTGAAGCATCAGCTGAGGGCCTGTTTAGCGCAAAGGACACCTGACTAGACCAGTTGTTCAGATCCCTTGTTCGTGACTGTGAAGCAGGAATTTGCTGCATGTTCGTGCCAGGCCCTGTCTTTCAAGAAAAATAAATCCAGGGCTAACAATACTCTTCTTTACTGTACAAATGGCTAATGTCCATTAAGCAAAGCACTAAACAGCTCCTGGAAAAGCAGGGCTGTTTACAGCTCCTGAGATCATATTACGCAAAATTTACATTACATCGCCTACTCACAGAGAGGCGAACACCTCTACTTTATTAAATTAGTCTTGCTTTTTATTTTCTGTGGTGCTTTCCCCAAGTTCTCTCTGTGAGAAGGGGAGATTAAGGAATAGAAAAGGTCATCAACTAATTTACCCAGAAACTACTGATGAATATTATGCAGACAACTCAGTTCTCAGCTTCCCTTATCAATCCCCAGAGGGCCGGAACAGATGGGCTCCTATTTTCCAAAGGACACTTAATTAACGACATCTACAAGGGCCTGGTTTTCAGAAAGCAGGTGCTTGGCTAATTCTAAAACCCACACCCCTTTGAAGGGTCTCCAGCTGGGTACCCACTATTACAAATCCCTTTGGAAAACATAGTCCATTGTCATTATCCTAGAACAGGCAGGGTGCCATGTTCCAATGGGAAGGCTGTTTTCTGTGCTACTCACGCTGGCTGGGCTTCCCCTCTTTCTGTGGGTCTGATTTGCAGAGGCACTGAGCATCTGCAGCTCCTCATAACGTCAGCTGAAGCTGACGATCAGGTGTCTCTCGGTTCCTGTGCTCCACAGACCACTATCGGGCCCACCTTGCCAACCATAGTGTGCATGCTCTTACCTGTGTGTGAAATGGGAGCCTCAGATTCGACCCTTGCTTTGTTTGTGCTTATGCGTCTCTCTCAGGATATGCATTCACTGCAGCTGGAGGTGTATTTTCCAGCTCGCGTAGACATACACACACTAGCTGTGATGGAGCTAGCATGCTGAAAATAGCAGCATAGTCATAGGGGCGCAGGTGGTGGTATGGGCTAACCTCCCAGCTACAATTCTGTCCAAACTGCTATTTATAGCATGCTAGCCTGATCAAAGCTAGTGCATGTGTTCTACCCACATTAGCAATTACACCTCTAGTTGCAGTGTACACTTACCCTCAGTTTGTGTCCTGGTGTCTGGGCAATAGGTCTGTCATTGGGATGTCCTCTGGTTTTAAACAAATACTGTGTCATAGTATTAAACAGCTACACGTTTTCAGTAACTCAGACTGAGGCAGATGCGAGCGTCAGTGGGACCTGTTGTGTTAATTTTGCTGGAATGAATGTGCCCAGTGATTCAAAGGTGTTAACTCGTTCCAGGTACAGAGACCACAGCTGGCTTCATCTGATGGTAAACGCACAAGAAAATTCATGCCAAAGTTTGGAACTGAATTGATTAGGAAACACAAGAGAATAAGCACCAAACAGAAAACCTAAGCCAAGGTCATGCAAAACAAACAATTGAAACTCAGCAAAGCCCCTTTTTCGGAGAGAGGATATCAGTTAGATTCTCTTATGATCTTAAGCAGTCTTCCATGGTGGGAATGAAGAGAGCTAGTTCTGTGGCTGAATTCTGAGTTGTGAATGACAGCCACTTTGTGTGTCTTTGCCAAAGATGACAGACACAAAGAAGAGAGGCTAATAAAGGTGGGGGAAAGACAGCTATTTGTTGATGTTCTCAGAATACAAGCTGGCTGGCCTGTCACGCACAGGTGTTATATGTTGGCAGATTGCCCACAACAGCTGTTGCTCTGGACTCTGGATAACTTTCCTAGTCTGGGAGGCCATCTGGCTGGTCTGGTCAGGTCCCTCTCCTTCGCTGGTCCTTCTCGGGCTAGGCAGAATTGGAAGGGCCATGCCATCCCGTCATGCCGGTAACGTGTGGTGTGGCTGGTCTTAGGATCAGTTAAAAGCCAAGAGAGAGGGAGGAAGGGAAGAAGATAGTGGGAGGTGGAAAAGAACACATGAGGGAAGGGCAAAGAAAGCAGGACCTTGTGTATCAGGCTGGGTCCTGGCAGGTGCAGCAGTGATGGCCAGACATGCCTACTGATGCACTGAGGTCTGGGTGCCATGATGATCCTTGAGGTTCATGAATGGAGGACGGGTCTCTGGAGTGAAATGGAGGCAAGTCAGAAACCCAGGAGTTCTTTCCCTATTTGACACCCCTCCTCGTCTCCTTTCTAAGGACTCCAAAAAGGGGGTGATGGGCAGGATGGCTTTTCCCCTCATTATTTTGCTCACCGATTAGCCCCTATGTTTGCCACACCAAGGTTGGTCCATTAATCTCCAACTCCATTCTCCTTTGGTTTACCAGACATGATCTCAGTGCAGTCCTTGACTTGTATTAGGAGACCATTTTGTTCAGCTAATTCAGTCTGTCTGGCTCCCTTTTTCACCCTTTTATTAACATTTGATGTTATAGGAGATGGGAACATTTGATAAACTTTAACCCATTTTCCATCAGTGGGGCTCACAACTGGTGTAGATCCGTGGGGCCCCAGTGATTACAACAGACCATTCTGGTGTATTTGACTAGAACCAGGATTTGAACACAGACCTCCCGAGTCCTCGTCCAAGATCTTAACTATCCTTCCTTCCTACGAGCCAGACATCCATGGGAAAGTCTTACTAAGCCAGGCAAAGAAAAAGCTAATATTAGTGAAAAAACTCTAAAAGTCCTTGTGCTGGATTCTGAGCTGGTGTCAACTGGTACAGTGGGTCTATGCTGATTTACACCAGCTGAGGAGCTGGCTCACAGTTTCTATCATGGATCTCAAACACACCATTTGATAAGGCTGTAGATCCCTCTGAAACCAGACAGCCTGCATTCTTCAGCTGGCTGGAAGGTACATCACTACAGAGCCAGGCCAGCTCTTTCAGCAACCGCTGCCAGCCCAGACATCCCTCCTGGGGTGAAATACTGGCTCCACTGAAGTCAACATCAGAATTCCCATAGATTTCAACAGGGGCAGGAATGTGGCTCTACTGTACAGAGCAACCCATTCCCCGTTAACAACAGATCAGGGCTCCATCATTCTCTCAATGACTACTTGTAGAGATTCACTTGTGCTACTTTCACAGTTATTTGGATGTCACAAAATTGGAAATTATTTAGCATCCAAGTAATTTTCACAGAGGATAACAGGTTTCAGCATCTGTCAGATTATTATCCCAAGCAGACTAAAACAACAGCATCAGGGAGGAACTTGCTATTTACTCTTGTCAAAAAATAAGTCTGAGGACACGATGTAGCCAAGAGGATGTTATCCGATTGGCTTTAATATGACACACTTCATGTGAAGGCAATGAAGTAATTTTAGGTTTGAAAGCAGAGATATTGAGACAAGAAAAAAGAAGGCATATGCTGTCTCTGAAGGCATATGCTGTAATTCAATGCATGTTCCAGCCACATCTATTTAAATGCATATTTACTAGCAATACTTTCACAAAGAACCTTCATTAAGCACAACCTGCCACCGGGCTCCAGTGCTCTGCATTGACAGCATAATCCCATACCTCAACACTTGAGCTGAAATCCTGTCTCCATTGAAGGCAATGGCAAAACTCCCATTGATTTCACTGGGGGCAGGAGTTTACCCTTTAAGTGTAACATCATGCACTGGAGCCAGCCATTATGTCAGGGGATAGCTAACAATAATTATTCACTAATACCAAAAAAGCCAGGCAGCCAGGCATCAGCTGATTCAGAAGATTACAATACAGACTGAGTGAGTGACACATGCAAAATCCTGGCCCCAGTGAAATCAATGGGAGTTTTGCTATTGACTTCAATGTAGACAGGATTTCTCCCCTGCTTTCTAAGCGTGGGATTTTCAAAGGACCACAAGGCAGTTCGGGGGGCTTCATGTGCCTAACTCCCATAGGCTCCTTTGGAAATCCCTGCCTAGATCAGTTACAATCCAGCTGTTCTCTAATGGTTCTGTTAGGAGCAAGCATTTGGCCTGGTGATTTTAGCCTCTCTCTAGTGCGCTGATCCAAAGCTCCTGGGAGTTAATGGGAGCCTTTCCTAGAAATGACAATTCATTTTTGTAAAACATTTCTAAGGGAACAAAGCAACTGTTATCTGGTTAAAAAAATTTCACAGATTTTTAAAAATTATTTTCAAAATTCATTTCAAGATTTGAAACAAACCATTTCATTTCAATTCTATTTGATCTGAACCTCAATGAAAAAAAATGGTTTTAATTTTTTGGGTCTTTTCCCCCTACTTTCTCTCACTTTTTTGCCAACTAGACAAGGGAAATAAAATGGAGTGAAGGCAAGTGGACAACAAAAAATGGAAATTGAAAACTCTGCTCTGATTTGACTAAACATAAATTGGTTTGACAAAAAAAAATCAGAAACGATAAAAACATTTTCATGAGAAATGTTTGTATCATCTAAAAAGACATTTTTCACTGAAAAAATATAGCGATGAAAAATTTCAACCAGTTCTTATTTTTGTCGACATAGATGTAGTTAAACTGGTGCCACTTCCATGCAGAGACACGTACACTGATTTGAGAATTATTTACAATGAGTTAGTTTAATCTGGTAACAAACCCAGTGAGACGACATCAGCATAAGGCACGCAGACTGATTTGAGAGTGTCCACATCAATATAACCACACTGGTCTCAGAAATCCAATGTGTGTGTAGGCCTTAGAGCAGTAGTCTCCAGACTGTGGGGTGCACCTCACCCCAGGGGCATGGAGGAACATTCAGGGGGACACAGAGGGGCCCGGGCCAGCCCCCATGGGGGGCAAGGAGGAAGTGCCACCCAGCCCTGCTCTTCCCCCAACTCTGCTCCTGGCCCAGACCCCTGCCTCAGCCCCCGGTCCCAGCCTCAGCCCCTGGCTCCCAGCTGTGGCCCCGGCCTCAGTCCCGGCTCCTGGCCCAGCTATGGCCTCGGCCTCCAGCTCCCGACTGCAGTCCAGCTCCTGGCCGCACTCTTGGCCCCAGCCGCAGCTCTGCTCCCAGCTCCAGTTCCAGCCCCAGATGCTGTCCCAGCCGCAGCTCTGCTCCCGGCCCTGGCTCCTGACTGTAGCTCCCAGCGGGGGCAAATTACACTGGGGTAAGGGAGAAACAACTTTAAAAATTTGGGGACCACTGCCTTAGAGTTAATGGAACAGCACATTTCTGCACAATCACTGTCTCCTGCTCTAAAAAACAACCCCCCCTTTGTTCTGACCGTTCACTAACAGCAGGAAATCCTGCTGGCAGGGAATCCAAGGGCCACTGAGTTCATTTCACATGGTCCTCCTAGCCCACACCAACTCAAATGTCTCTGTATCCAAAGTGTGAGTTAAGGCAGCCAAGGGAGAAATAACTCAACACTTCTGCTCCACTTCCATGTTAAACTCAGGCCATCTCACCATCTTTCCATGTGGTCATGAAAGGACATGCTAACAGGTGCAAAGCCTTTAAACATCTAGGATGCAATCGTGGCCCCATTGAAGCCAATGACAAAATTCCCATTGATTTCAATAGGGCCAGGATTTCACCACTCATGGCAGCTCCTCTTCCCTAGCTCTCCTGTGCACAGCATTGATTGAGGTTAGAAAAGTCTTCCATCTACTAGAAAGAGCTCCCCAAAACGTCCCTGGTTCAAAGACACTGGGAAGGAGAAACCGGGTTTCCCCTGCAAACATAGATGCTGCAACTAGGGTGCTGGGGTGCAGCAGCACCCCCTGGCTTGAAATGGTTTCCATCATATACTGGGTTTACAGTTTGGTTCAATGGCTCTCAGCCCCCACATTATACAAATTGTTCCAGCCCCCCTGCCTACAGGGGGCACAGTTGTTAAATGTAGAAAGGCAAACAAGCAGAGCTAGGCAGGAGATAGTTTTCCTGTCCTGGGAAATGTTTTCATGATTCAAAAAATTTTCCCATTCTGTATCAGAATGAAACCAAGACCTTTTGAACATTTTAATTAAAAACACAAGGATGTGGAAAATCTAGTTCAAGTCCCTCTGTTCCCACATGAATATCCTACACATGGGCCATTGTTTCAGGCTGTCTGCAGACTCAGAAAGAGATCACTAGGCAGGTTTCACTCAGTCACATTTGGGATTAAGTTTGCAACCCCAAGAGGCTAAAAATGTACATTAAAAAAGGCAAAAGGAAAAGGAAAAAAAGATGAATTTCTGCAGAATTGGAATAATCCATTCAGGCCAACTGTGTGACCTTGGGACCTCGACTCTACAGGCCACTTCCCAAATCCAGTACAAAACAAACCCCCCCCCCCCCCCACGATAGTGAAAGGGACTCCCAGCCCTCCAGTGGACTGTGGGAGGAGAGCTGGGAGGACTCTTCACTGATGGAACCTCCAGTTCTCAACACTGAATTCACAATTGTTGTTCAGAATTGACTTCTGCATCATATAATACAACCCAAAACCTGCCACCTAGGAGGGGAAGTAACTTGAGCTGCCCTGTTACCAACTCACAACAGGCTCATGGATGACAGTTTAGGATCTCGTCTGAAGTTTTGCACAAGATGGAGCACACGGATAGGCAGGGCCAGCTCTAGGTTTTTTTGCCGCTCCAAGCAAAAAACATTTCGGCTGCCCCCTACCCCAGCGCTGGGCTCTCAGCCCCCACCCCACCAGTGCCCTTCCCTCCTACCCCGGGATCTCTCTTCCCCCCCCAACCCCATCCCACCCGCACCCCCTGCTGCCCCAGCGCTGGGCTCTCCCACCCCATCCCACCCACACCCCCTGCCGCCCCAGCCCTGGGCTCCCCCATCGCCTCCAGCCGATCCAGCGCTGGCAGGGTTGGGGTAAACAGCGGGACTCCTCGGCCATGCCTCAGCCCAGGATCCCTCCAGCCAGGGCTCCTGCCTCCAGGACCAGCCAGGACCCGGGAGGGCAGAGCCGGGGGACCGCCCTGACAGGAGGCCCCAGAGGGAGTGGAGCCCCGGAGAGCGGGACAGAGGGCCCTGCACGGCAGTGCCCCGCCCTCCATGGCCCCACTGCTGCTATTGCTTCTGGCCACTCAGCCGCAGTCCCTCCCTGGCAGCTCGGGCCACTTTGCTCAGCCCCCGCTGCAGCGCTGGGGGGCGGCCGCCCTGCGGCACCTGCAGGCAACTCCATGTGCCCCACGGGGCGTCCCCCAGCCCCAGTGTCCCCCACTCTGAGCCTGCCCGGCCCAGCCACAAGGTGCGGGCGCTGCTCCCCCACGGCGTGAACTGCAGCAGCCCCAGGGCGCCCCTGTGCATGGTGTGCTGCTGCTGCCAGGGCCGGCTCTAGGCTTTTGCCACCGGAAGGGAAAGAAAAAAAAAAAAAGAAGATGGCCAGAATGCTGCCCCTGAAAATGTGGTGCCCCAAGCACGTGCTTGGTTTGCTGGTGCCTAGTGCAGGCCCTGTGGATAGGACAGAGAGACTGAACTTGCCCTTCCATCCTAAAGCTCATCTACCCCATCTATGCACAAGCCAGCCAAAGATGGAAGGGCCAATCCTGGAACATGCTGACACACTGCTGGAGCCGCTGCTGAAGGTGCTCAATGGCCCTCAGAAAGCACTCAGTGCCCCACAGGATTGGGCCTGATGCTTGTATGTCTGGCACCTCTCCTGGCCAATTGTAGAAATACCCTGCAATGGGCATGGAGCCTGGCCTTTTGTCGATCTATCTTGATACTCATATAGTGCCCATCTCCACAGCATCTAGTGCCTCCAAGTCTGCTTGGGTAAAGAAGACCAAAATCATAATCCCTTTGGGAAAATCCTAGTACTTGGCTAATGAAAACAAAACCCCATTCACAGAAGCGTGGCATTGAAGTCATGCAATGCAAGTACCAGGAATGCCCATCCTAAAAACCTAGACATGTTAACAATTAACTCTGGTTTATATTTCTAGCTCACCTGCCAAAACCATAGCACTAAACTGGACCTGCATAAAATATTCATATTCTATATAGATCCATAATTCTTTGTGTCAAAGAGTCCTGTGGCACCTTATAGACTAACAGACATATTGGAGCATGAGCTTTCTTGGGTGAATACCCACTTCGTCGGATGCATGGGTATTCACCCACAAAAGCTCATGCTCCAATACATCTTTTAGTCTATAAGGTGCCACAGGACTCTTTGCTGCTTTTACAGATCCAGAGTAACATGGCTACCCCTCTGATACTTGACACAATTCTTTGTGTGATGCACATAAAACAGTCTCGCCATGACCTATTGCACTTTACCCTGCCATTTGTAAAGTACCTGCTCTTTGTAATCCTCACTGCATTATTATAATGTAGGGAACATCCTTTTATTTTTTCTTCTGGGTATTATCTATGGATGGATGTTGAACTGCGCATGAAGAAAAGGAAAGAACTGTTTTACTCTACTGTTCTGCCAGCAATGATATACAGAGCAGAAAGCTGGTCAACGACGAAACCAGAGGAAGAAAAATTTGCTGTCACCCAAAGAGCAATGGAAAGGCGAATGTGTAAGATATTGCTCCGTGATCATATACCGAATGAGATCAGAAGGCGTACAGAGGTGACCGATGTAGTGCAGACAATGTACTACGCAAAGCGAAGATCGGCGGGTCATGTAGTCCACAGGCAAGACAACAGGTGGACAACCCGCATCAGTGACTGGATCCCCAGAGACCACAAGCGAACGCTGGGCAGACCGAAAACACGCTGGGCCGATCTCATGACAAAACTCTTTGGCCAGAAATGGAAAGAATGTGCTCGCAACAAAATAGAATGGTGTGCTGTTGACTTGTGTTCGTGGAGGGGTGGATGAGGACAAGCCGGACAAAGGTGAAATCTCTGAAAGTCAATGCTTATTAAAAAGCAAAAGGAGATTTAAGGAGGCACAGTTGAAGCCTATGGAGTTGCATTTGTTTCTGCCACCCTGGAATGCTGCTGAGTCAGCTGCTGCCTCTCCCCACATATACTTTCTGTCAGTTTCTGATCCTTTTTGAAGATTTTCACCCTTCCCCCTTGCTCCCCAAGGACTACTTGATTTTGTAACGCAGAGATAGGATGTCCTGTCATTCATAAATGAAGAGCTGTGTGCATGCTTCTTTCTTTTTAAGCTACAGGATGACAATTTCATGGCACCCAAAAGAAGACAAGAAAACAGGGTCCCACTGTATTTTCTGTACAGTCAGCCCTAGTGTTTGGCTGTGCTTTGTTTTTTTCTTTCATTATTTTAGTCTCGTGCTAAGCAAATAAAATCAGTTCTGAACCTATAAAAAGCAATTGAAAATGTCTAGTCTTTTATAGTGAAATCTCAACTCGGCAGCCCACAATACTTGGAGAAAAATCAATCATCATTTCCATCCTGCTACGGGTGCTACTAAAATTAAGAATTGATGTGAGCCTGCAAGTGAAAATTATTCCAAGAGAACCACCTTTGCAACAATTTTAGTGTTCATAAAACTCCTGTTTATGGTTTCTTCTTGTAACAAGCAAGCTCCTGCATTCCGACATGAATTATAGATATTAATGGGGGATCCTGATTTACATACAGTTTCCATCTTAATGGGCATCCGATCTGCAGGCAGGGCAACAAAACTACTTATGGTAATAGTATGTAGTAAACAAGTCATCAATTTAAGGATTTCATAAACCAAAGCATTAAACACCCTCATAATAATTAGGGAGTTCCCTCCCCCACAGCCAAACAAAACTTTTTATGACTTCACCAGTGGTCTTTTGATAAAGATTGAATCCTTGAGCAGTATAGTGAGATAGCTGAAGAAGCACTTAAGCCTTATGTGGCCTAAATATTTTAGTAATGTACGATGTCCATTTGAAAGCACTGTTCTCAACAGTCCTTTTTGCATCCATTGGAGCCAGACATATGTAACTAGCATGATCAAGGGGAATATATGAGCTATTCCACCACAGTCAGACCAATAGTTTCCATTTCTCCACAGTATTTCTGTTTGCACAGGGCACATTTGTGCTTATTAACATTAAGGCACAGGTTGTGCTACTACCTGGCATTCACTCTATATCCTAAAGGCAGGTGCTACGCAGGCTCCAGCAATTTCAGTTTCTCTAACATGCCCTAGAAGCACGAGCGATTCAGAGCCAGACGCCTTCACAGCGATGCTGCCAAACTCCATGCAGCGGAGGGCGTGGCACTCCCCACAAACTCATTTTGTTTCAATGGGACTTAGAGTAAATTGGCCGTTTGGTTCCCAAGTGTCTAACATGATTAAAAGGCAAAGCAGTCAGGCAGTGTTTCCCAAACTTGGGTCGCCGCTTGTGTAGGGAAAGCACCTGGCGGGCCGGGCCGGTTTACCTGCCGCGTCCACAGATCCGGCCAATCGCGGCTCCCACTGACCGCGGTTCGCCGCTGCAGGCCAATGGGAGCTGCTAGAAGCAGTGACCAGTATGTCCCTTGGCCCGCATCGCTTCCAGCAGCTCCCACTGGTCTGGAGCAACAGACCGCAGCCAGTGGGAGCTGTGATCGGCCAGTCCTGCGGACACGGCAGGTAAACAAACCGGCCCAGCCCGCCAGGGACTTTCCCTACACAAGCAGCATCCCAAGTTTGGGAAACACTGCAGTCAGGGGATGAGGACTGCCAGGAGTTCAGAAATCATGTGAAGTTCCAGCACTACTTCACCTCAGCTCATACAATACAGGATCCATCTGCCTCTTAAATGCTACATGGTGGGCCTGATCCTGTAAGCGCCTTCTGCATGGTGATGCGCTATTATAATAGAAGTCCAGGGTCTTAGCATTACACAGGATGGAGCCTGTTACAAGCAAGACCCATTTTAGAACCAGCTATTCCTTCCACCTAAACAGTTCTGCTCTCCCAACATCACACCTTGAAGGAATGATTCAACATCATTGACAGCATCCTCCTCTGTTAGTGGGACAAGGTGAGTGAGGAATATCTTTAGCAGTGAGTAAGAGTTCTCTGGAGTTTGAAAGCTCGTCTCTCTCACCAACAGAGGTTAGTCCAATAAATGATATTACCTCACCCACTTTGTCTCTAATATCTTGGGACCGACACAGCTACAACACCACTGCAAACTCCACTGTTAGTCTCGTTCTTGGTCTTGGACACACTCTGGCCTTAGCAGGTCAAAAGACAGGAAGCACTTTTGTTCGGAACATTTTCATGCCACATTATAGGAAGGAGGAATGAGATGTTTTTCCACCATATTTCGCAGGTGCCCACTGGAATACAATGTGCAATTTACGTGGTCCGATTGGTATTTGTGTAATTTCACCTGTGGAATCTGCCTTTTTTCATATCCCGTTATTTGTACTCTCATTGTTGGTGTCCTGTGTCGCAGATTCCAGCACCTAGCTGTGTGAAAGACACTGGAGCATTTTACCGCTCTAGCATCTTGTCGTCCTGTTTTCTTTCAAGTCACATACTGTATCTGTTTCAAAAATACGTTTGTCAACTTTTAGAATTCAATAACTGACTTTGATAGAGAAATGACTGTTCCAGTGTATGGTAAATGAGAGTGGTCTAGAACACTGTTAAATTTAAGTCTGGAAAATGAACTTTAATAAAATGTGCTCCAATAATGTGCTGTGACAGCTTTTAGTGAAATCAACTCCAGTACTTTGATTCTCCCAGGAGCGTAGTGAGACATACTCTAGCAGCCTTCAGCCATGGAATAAGAGAGCAGACGGCTTTATGATGAATGGCCCTAGAAGCCTAAATTACAACTGCAGCAAATGAACAATATGTGGAAATTATTCGGTGGCTTTTTATTTGTACACAAGCCTGCAGTGACACCTAGTGGTCACACACCCAGCCAAGAAACCCACCAGCACTGTAGCTATCAGTCCATGAAACTTCCGCTTTCTTTAAAAGAACACCAGTTTACAAATGACTGCTGTCCCCTCCCCCCCACCCACTCTGCCCACTGCTGTGGGTACTGCACACAGAGACCTTTGAATAAAGATGTGTCCCCTTAAAGACTGAGAGTTAAAGCACCTTTCATTCTAACAAGTGACAGCTGGCAATGTGACGCACCATAGCTACACACAGCTGCTTTCAGGCTGACCATATTCTTCCCTTTCCTGAGAGTAAATTGCTTGATATGTTTGTGTAACCCTTCTGCCCCTCTGAGTTGGCAGCAACAAAGGCTGGGTTCAGTATCTAGGGCTTCTGTTTCAATAACACAATGCAAAACCGGCTCGAGCCCCCACCAAGTGACCTGGGACAATTACATACCACCCCTTGGGCGCCTCTAGGAGGCAATACTTCCCCTCTCGCAAGCACAGAGTCTGAGTGTAGCAAAATCCTTTTAATAAAGGAGGGAAACAATGCAGCATTATGTTGTGGAAACACCACAAACAGGATTCATAACACAAACCATGAGCAAAAGACCCATCCCCAAGCTAGTTTGGCAGACCCTCAGGGTCTTAAGTCCAACCCAAAATCCCAAAGTCCAACACCCCAAGAGTCCCTGGAGTCCAGCAACTCAAAAATCCCCCCAAAAGTCCAACAACCCAAAAGTCTCTGTCCCTGGTCAGTGCAGCCCCAGATTTCAAGTTTATCTGCAGAGTTCTACACACACACACCAGCTGGGTGGAAATGGGGGAGGGAGAGAAAACGGGCACACAGAGTGTTAAGGGGCATCTTATGTGGTCCAAGGCCGACTGCCCCACCTCTCCAAGGAGTTCTGCTGCAACCTTCACCAGGAGCTGCTCCACTCCACCAGTCGTCCTGTGAGCCACTCTCGCCGTCCCACAAACTGCTCCACTCCACTCCGCTCGCTGTCCCGCGGGCTGCTCTAACTAGCCCACAAACTGCTCAGCTCCGCTCCACTCTACTCACCATCCCATGGGACACTCCAACCAGCCCACAAACTGCTCAGCAATATATCTTCAGGCTCCCCCACTAATCCACACAGCACTCAGTGATCTCAGCACCCCACAATCTTAGCACTTTAGTGATTTCAGCTCTTCATGATTTCTGCTTGTAGTAGGGGAGCCCCAATGCTGGTGCACCATTAGCCCAAAGTGAATTCAGCACAGCAGCCTATAACTAGACCCTTTATGGAATCAAAATTAGCTCTGCTATTCAACAGCAATGGTATAATTGGTATCTCAGACCCTCAAAGGGCACCTATGTCACCAAGCACACATACCTATCCCCAACCTCTCTCAATTCACTGTGTTTTGGAACCCATGTCCCTTGTCTAGCGAGTGTTATTTAGTTGATGGTGAGTCCCTCTGTCATAAAACAGTTCCACTGACCTTGATTCACATAATCAGGGTAACAACACTTCATTCTTCCTGCCCCAATAACAGAGTAACGGGGGATCCCACAGCAGCCAAAGTGACCATTTGGGCAGCTGAGGGCTCATGCTAGGTGGGGTGGGTGTGCCTATGCAAACAAGACCAGCCCCTGAAGTTCTTTTCCACACTCACCACCATTCACCACCAGATGTCAGGGTAGAGCCCATCCTGACTCTGCTTTCATCTGGTTTCTACAGAGCACAGCATTGGCAGGCCAAGACCTAGATTGCCAAATGCCTTCACCTTCCTCCCATCCCTTCCTGCGCATGTGCCTCGCCTGCACTCCTTCACCATGTGCGTGCGCGCTCACTTCCGGGAATAACTGCTTTAGAGAGAGAACGTGAGCTATTATGGACCAATCAAACCCTCTGAGACACGGGGACACAGTGAAGAGAGACTGTTAATAAATGCCCATACTGAAAGGGAGAGCTCACAGTCAGCATGGGGGAACATACCGGTAGATTAATGGACCATACCAAGAGTGACGGTGGGAACATTGGGTAACTGCCAATCATTCAAAACCAGGGTGGGTCAGGATTTAAAATGTGCTGCCAATGGGGGATGCTGGCAGCAGCACATCAGCATAGCTCAGCGCCAGCCATCAGCCTCCAGCTTGGTTGAAGCATATCCCTGTGGGAACTGGGCATCTTCCAAGGGCTCAGTTTGGAGTGAAGGGAGGCAAAGCACTTGGAAGGAGGAAATCTGGAAGGTCAGGGAAGGGAAGAGACATCTCCAACTATACCTGTCCATCCCCAATATACTGGAATCTTCCCAGGCCAGCTCCCAGCCAGGTCATGGACCAGAAATGGCATCAGTGACCTCCTCCTATCCCCACACATTTGCATGACACTCAGTCCCTCCGTGGCACTGTCAGCTTCAGTGTACCGCACTAATACAGGCCTGGAGGAGAATGCTCTGAGATGCTACCAATCCTTCTTTGCAGGCTGCGTTCAGAGTGATGAAGCACTGGTCTTCTACCAGCAGATCATTCACCTGTGAGCCTCCAGAGGCACCATGCTTTCCCCTATCGTATTCAAGATCTACAGGAGGAAATCATGAGACTGTACAACCTCAAATAATTGTTCTGTCTCCTGTTCTTAGATTGAGCTCTTCTGGGCAGGGCAGAGGCTGTGTCTTCCTGAGTTCATGAGCTGCATGCTGTGGCCATTAATAGAAAAGAAAAGAAAGATTCACTTCTGACATGCATAGTGCCATCACCCAGCTATCCTGGCTCCAATCTAGGCTCCACTCTTGGGTGAGAAGCAGCTGCCTGGAGATGAACTCAAACAAGATGGAGTGAACAGTGGTGAAAAGCTAGCTACATAGCATCACTTGGTCTGGAGGGAGCTTGCCCTCCAAAAGCTACATTGGTTCATGATCCAGCTAGGTTTGTCACTGCCCAGCAGCACTACTAACCATCAGTCAGGGCTGTGTTAATAAGAAAATGTGTATTTGTATGTGATTATGAACTGAAAATGTGTTTCCCCCTTTTAAAATCATGAGATTTTAAAAATAAGCATGTGGCTCCGCTTACTTTCCCTTTGGAGTTGGAGTAGCTCACATTTTCCAAGCTTTTCTCTGCAACCACAAGGATTAGAAACTTACAATTTGTTTTAAACCAGAGCTAAGATTCTCATGAAATCACATGGCTCTGGGAGCTGGGGCTGTAAGAAAAACAAACGAGTGTTAGAGGAGGGAAGCGGGGAGCGATGAGCCAAACAGCCTCTGAGTTGCTGCTCCATTGAGAGCACAAGGTGCTGCATTGGAGCCTTCCCAGGAGAGCAAAGCAGCATAGCAGCCTGTGCACGATAAGCTGGGGCTCCCATAAGAGGGTTCACTAGGAAGAAGGGCAGCAGAGGGCCCCCAAAGAAAGGCCAGGGGGAAGGAGCAATTGACTGGTGAGGTGGAGGTGTCCCCAGTGTAGTAGATTCTGGGAGGGTTGTAGTGCCTCAGTGAATGACTTTAATTGACATGGGGAGGAGTGAATTGGTTTTGCAGAGGGGGCAGTTCAGGGGCAATAGAGGCCTAAGAGAGATTTTGGGTGGAGGGTGTATTACTGAGAGGCATGGAATGAAGGATAGATATTTGGAGATGAAGAGTCTTCATGGGAACATGGGAGCATGGAGAGGGAAGTAGGCTGAGTTCCTGGGGGGCCGGCTGGAAGGAGGCAAGGCTGAAGGTACCTGAAGAAGGAAACACATTTCCCTCAGGGATTGGACCAAGGCGAGTGGTTTCATAGGGTGGGAAGAAGGCAGAGACAGGTGTGTTTCTGAGGCACAGGGGCACTAAAACAAGGACTCAAAAAAGGAAGCTCACACTTCCTGCCTCCTTCTGCCACAAGCCCAGCTGGTGCTCTGAAAAAACAGCTGAGCAGCTCTTTACCCAAAGTTTGGTGCCAGGACATGTGTTGGGAGCTGCTGTTAGGCTCCCAATTAAGTTTCTTGAGAATTTAGAAGAGAGGAGTGGGCAATGTAGTTAAGACAACCTACTTTTCTAGAGTTAACCAGGCCTTAGAGACAATAGGAATACCATTTACACAGAAAGTAAAAAGGACCATCAAGTCAACAAGGGGAGGAGATTGCAGGAAACAGATCACTTTGCATTTTAGCAAACAGCAGTAGGGGGAGAAACCAGTATGAAACTTCCTTCACCACAAGACTCTATGTCTCCTTCCTCACAGCTCAAATGAACTTTACTTTGAGGGGTAATCTTCAGAAGAAGCCATTTCAAAAGCTCACTGGACTATAAAGAAAGGGGCAAAGAATTGCAAGTTATCTTTCACCTGAAACAACAAAGGAACCATTTGGACTTTATGAGAGATCCTGACCAAAGGGCCTGGTCAGCTATCTTTGTGGAGCATACGTTGGTAAGGAAACTCCCTTGAACAAAGGCTGTAGCTTGTTTTGTTAGGTCTTAGCCTCTAGAAAACATTTTTCACTTTAATTTGCTTGTAACCATTTCTAATTCTATCCTTTATACTTGAACTCACTTAAAATCTTATCGCCTCTGGTTAATAAACTTGTTTTACTTTTAATCTAAACCATCCCAGTGCTGTGCTTGATGTAAAGTGAATGTTAACTCCAGCTAATGTGACAAGCTGTTGTGTAATATATCTTTAAAGGAACAAACAAACCTTAGTCTCTCTCTGAATTGTCCAGGAAAGGGCTGGACATTGCAGAGCACATGGTTTAGGAAAATTCAGGACTGGAGGGCATTGTGTTCATCTTGCCAGGTATAAACAAGGCTGGTGAAGGCCAGAGTGGGGATGTGGTACAACAAGCAGGTACCTAGAATCAGAAGACTGAACCAGAGTTGCTTAATACACAGTCACTCAGTGCATGCTTGTGTGATGGATGGAAGCCTCCAGACAAAGGAGCTCCAGTGGCAGGTATTTTGAGGCACTCGGGGTTACAGGGCAAGTAGTGACACCACCACTCACTGGTCTGGAAGGCACCCCTGAAAAGTTATTTGATCTTTTCATCAACTTTGCAAACACATTTGATTCAGTTTGAAGAAGCATCATGGAAAGCAGCAAAATCATAGGGCACTGCAGTTGGCTTATCTCAAATAATAAAAACTACATACAAAGACTCCTGAAATGCGACATGAATGGGTGGGAAATTAAGCAACTAGTTCAACTGGAAGTTGACAGGCCAGGGGTTAAAACCCTTCCTCTCATCCACAGCCCTGGGATGCGCTTCCTTCCCCAGGGAGACGCGAGGACAGTGCCTCGGTGCGCCAGGGAAGGCGGTGAGAAGAGCGCGGGGCGGGTTTGGTTGTGGGACTGCGGCTCTGAGCTTGGCTGCAACGGGCCGGGCCAGCCGCTAGGCCGGTGGCTGTGACACCTACTTCCCCTCTAGGGGAACCAAACGTGGCTAATCCCTAGACTGGCAACAGCTCCAGGTGCTGCCCTATGCCCCGGAAGGGGAAACCGCAGCCTCGTCCTGAGACACGACAGATTCCGGTGAGCAGGGACTAGGCCCGGTAGCGCGAGAAGCCGGAAGTGGAAGGTACTTTTTGTGCGCAGGCGCAAGAAGGCCTAGCGCAAGGGGGGCTGATTAGTGGGACAGACGCGCGCGCAGGAGGGGCGTGTCTACCCTCACGTGAGGGGCGGCACGCGGAAGCGCCGGCGCGGCCGGGACGGAGGCGGCTGGGTTCCCCTGCCCCCCTCCGATGCTCCGCTCCTGGTACCTGTTGTGCTGCCTCTGGGCCCTGCACCTGCCGGGCGCCGGGGAGGGGGCGGCGGCGGAGCGCGAGATAGACGCCGCCCACTACCGGTGAGGCTCGGGGCAGCTCGGTTCCCCCCACCTCACTCACCGCGGCCGGTTCCGGCCCACCCCGTACGGGGCTCAGTCCGGCCCCCGCTCTGGGCCGGGCTCGCGGCGGCTGGGGGCGGAAGGCGCGTCCCGCCCAGGCTTGTGGCAGGGGCCGCGCCGCGCAGCTGGGCGCGTAGCGGAGACCCGGCTCCGCCCGCGCGCCTCTCCCAGCCGTTGCTAACCGCAGCCCCGACGCGCTGCTGCCGAGCGGTCCCGGCAGTGCGGCCCCACCGCTGCCGGCCCGGCCAGCGCGCAGCGAGCCGGGGGGGGCGGTTAGCAGGGGGACCCAAGGGCCCGTTCGGCAGAGCCAGGAACAAGCTCCTCGCCTGCCGATCGGTCGGTGGGGATGTCAGTGCTCCAATGTCCCCTCTGTCCGCAGGGAGCGCGTCAAGGCCATGTTTTACCACGCCTACAACAATTACTTGGAAAACGCTTTTCCCTATGATGAGCTGCGGCCTCTGACGTGTGATGGACAGGACACCTGGGGAAGGTACCAGACAGGGTTAATGTTCGTCTGCTGTATCCGGGGTGTAGGTGTTTCCTAACCTCTCACTAGACTTAAGAATGTAAAAGACCTTCATCTTTAGCTCTGATGACTCTGTGGGGCACGGTCATGGTCTCTGCTGTAACTGTGCCAAGCCATTTGGTAAAGGTGGAGTCTCAAACTGCATTAACTTGAATCATATAAGTTGGAGAAGGAGAAAATCAATTGGATCACGCAAGCCAGGCACCTGCCAGTAAAAGAGAACTGTATAAGAAAAGATGAGAGGAGGGGGGTAAGGTAATATATTTTATTGTTTATCTAATATCCTGGGACCAACGTGGCTAAAACGACTCTGTAAGTTAAAATAATAACATGATTATGTCATGAAATCTTATTGGGAGGTATTTTCCTGCTAAGGCTGCAGGTATTGCTGTTGGAATAAAGTATATTTTTGTTCTTAGCTCCACCTGTTGCCTGGCCCTGCAGTAGAGTCATAATTTTGTGTTGATGGTATTAATGGCAATGGTTGTGCTCTGACAGATTCAGTAGGATGATTTCATGCCTATCTCAAACAGATGCCATGTGGGTAGAATTCCCAATCTTCTTTATGCACAGCTTAGGGGGTCTCAGGTTGGCTCACGCTGTTGCCTCTCAGTTGCCTCTGAAGTTGTAGTTAGACTTTTTGTTTGTTTTTGCTGTTCAATATCCAAGTGTTATTTTTTCCTGTCTGTCACCTTGGCTGCTACTTATCTCATTGGCATTTCCTCACACTGCCTTCTGTTCTCTTTCAGTTTTTCTCTCACATTGATTGATGCTTTGGACACTCTACTAGTAAGTACCTCACTCAATTACAGCCTTTTCTTGTTAATTTCCCTCTGTTTTATTTTATACAATGTTACTTTCTGCACTTCTTAAACATCCTGCATTAGAGGCCTAGATTTACCTCTGCTCCTCTCAGGTGCTCTTCACCTACGTGTGAGAGTAACTTATTAACTGAGTGAGGGAGAGCCTGCATTGACTTCACTGAGATGCAGGTGCTTGGAGTTCCCAGCCTCAAACACCTTCTAAATACAGCAACTCCTCACTTAATGTTGTAGTTATGCTCCTGAAAAATGTGACTTTAAGCGAAACGATGTTAAGCTAATCCAATTGCCCCATAAGAATTAATGTAAATAAGAGGGTTAGGTTCCAGGGAAACTTTTTTCACCAGACAAAAGACTATATATATACACACACACATACACGCACACAGGCAGTATAAGTTTTAAACAAACAATTTAATACTGGTACACGGTGATAATGATTGTGAAGCTTGGTTGAAGTGGAGGAGTCAGAGGGTGGGATATTTCCCAGGGAATACCTTACTGCTAAGTGAACTAGCAGTTGACTGAGCCCTCAAGTGTTAACTATCACAACACTCTACAAGGCAGCAGGAAAGGTGGAAGGGCAAACAGAGATGCACACCCTGTGTGTGAGAGAAAAAATGTGCATTTCCCCTTTAAGTAGCTGACCCCAGGCTTAAGAACACTGCTTTGTTATTTAAATCAGCTTGCTGAGACCTGAGATGGCAGCTACTGCCTTGAAGCTCCCTCCCTCTGTTGTGTCCCCCCACCTGCTCTGTGGAAGATGGGGTAAGCAGGGTGTAGGAACGGGGGGGAAGGGGAGACACCCTGACATTAGCCCCCTTCTTCCCCCCCCCCGCTCACCCCGTACTGCAAGCAGGAGTCTCTGGGAGCAGCTCCAAGGCAGTGGGGGGAGGGACAGCTTCTGCACAGGGAACTTAGGGGAGTGGGGAGCTGATAGGGGGCTGCTGGTCCACCCTGGTTCCAACCACCCACCAACTAGCTACAATGGGCTGCTCTTCCTGCAAGCAGCGAACAAAACAGGCGGCTGCCAAATGACATTAGAAGGGAGCATTTCACGACTTTAAATGAACATGTTCCCTAATTGATCAGCAACTTAACATTGAAACGTTAACTAGGACGACTTTAAGTGAGGAGTTCCTGTATGACATAAGGACCCAGAATGAGGGGGAAAAGTTTTGAAGTCTTAGTGTCTTCCATAACCTCCATTTCATGAGTCAGCAGCTTGTGCTTCCAGCTAGCCACAGGCAGTGAGTTGTATGGACCTGTGGTTCCTGGACTCCAGCAAATTCAGGGCCCGGGGAACCTGGCTCTGCTAATGTTCGGGGCCAGGTCTGTCCCCCGGCCCCGCCTGCTGCCCCCGCGCACCTCCCTTGAGCGTCCCTGCTTGCCCTGGGCTGCCCCCTGCAGCTCCGCGCTGTGCTCCCTCGCTGGCCATTGCCAGCTACAAGAGAGCTGTGCCCGAGGAGGAGAGGAGGCACATGGCTGTTCTTCTCTCCCCACTCACCTCCCAGCAGGCAACTCCAAGTAATCTCCAAGGGGGGGTGGGAAGGCTAGTCTAGCTGGACCTCCTGAGCAGCAACCTGGGGGGGCTTGGGTGAATGTCGGGCTGGGAAGGCCCCCGCCTCCCCTGGAGCTCCCTGCTGCTCTGGTCCCCAGCCCTGGAGAAGCCTGCCTGATGCAGCCCAAACTCCTCATCCCCAGCCCAGCACCTCAAACACCCTCCTGCTGCACCCAAACTCCCTGTCCCAGCCCAGAGCCTGCACCCCCTCCTGCACCCCAACTCCCTCTCAAAGCCTGCACCCCAAACCCCTACCCCAGCCGAGAGCCTGCACCCCTCCTGCACCCAAACTTCCTCCCAGAGTGGCGGGGGCGGGACTTGGACCTGTTTGGCACCACCAAAAATTATACAAACCTGCAGCTAGGGCCAAGTGAAAAAGGTTTAAAACAGCATCTAAACCTACAGTGAAGCTGCTGAAGAGTCTGTTATGTCATGTGTTCTTTATCATTGATCCTTTGTTTTCCTGAGCGTAGTCATTTGCTGCCTCATGAGCCTCCCTCTCATTTGTTCTGATTTCTTTTCCAGATTTTGGGAAATGTTTCAGAGTTCCAGAGGGTTGTCAATGTGCTGCAGGAGGGGGTGGATTTTGATATCGATGTAAATGCGTCCGTCTTTGAAACCAATATCCGAGGTGAGCTGGGTGCTGGAGTAGGGCTTAACTTGGAAGTCGTTTGTGTGTCATCAGTCTCTGAATTCATAATTTATATATAGTGCAGAGGGGCAATGCAGAACAACAGTGGGAATTGAATTCTGCTGCATACAAACTAAACAAGGAAAAATACACCTCCCTTCCTTCATTGTGCATTACCTCCCAGCCCCCTTTTGAATGGTTCCAGATGTAAACTATAGATTCACAGATTCTAGGTCTGGAAGGGACCTCGAGAGGTCATCAAGTCCAGTCCCCTGCCCTCATGGCAGGACCAAATACTGTCTAGACCATCCCGGATAGACATTTATCTAACCTACTCTTAAATATCTCCAGAGATGGAGATTCCACAACCTCCCTAGGCAGTTTATTCCAGTGTTTAACCACCCTGACAGTTAAGAACTTTTTCCTAATGTCCAACCTAAACCTCCCTTCGTGCAATTTAAGCCCATTGCTTCTTGTTCTATCCTTAGAGGCTAAGATGAACAAGTTTTCTCCCTCCTCCTTATGACACCCTTTTAGATACCGGAAAAATGCTATCATGTCCCCTCTCAGTCGTCTCTTTTCTAAACTAAACAAACCCAATTCTTTCAGCCTCCTTCATAGGTCATGTTCTCTAGACCTTTACTCATTTTTGTTGCTCTTCTCTGGACCCTCTCCAATTTCTCCACATCTTTCTTGAAATGCGGTGCCCAGAACTGGACACAATACTCCAGTTGAGGCCTGACCAGCGCAGAGTTGAGCGGAAGAACGACTTCTCGTGTCTTGCTCACAACACACCTGTTAATGCATCCCAGAATCATGTTTGCTTTTTCTGCAACAGCATCACACTGTTGACTCATATTTAGCTTGTGGTCCACTATAACCCGTAGATCCCTTTCAGCTGTACTCCTTCCTAGACAGTCTCTTTCCATTCTGTATGTGTGAAACTGATTGTTCCTTCCTAAGTGGAGCACTTGGCATTTGTCTTTATTAAATGTCATCCTGTTTACCTCAGACCATTTCTCCAATTTGTCCAGATCATTTTGAATTATGACCCTATCCTCCAAAGCAGTTGCAATTCCTCTGAGTTTGGTATCATCTGCAAACTTAATAAGCGTACTTTCTATGCCAATATCTAAGTCGATGAAGATATTGAACAGAGCCGGTCCCAAAACAGAGCCCTGCGGAACCCCACTTGTTATATCTTTCCAAGAGGATTGGGAACCATGAATAACTACTCTCTGAGTATGGTTATCCAGCCAGTTATGCACCCACCTTATAGTAGCTCCATCTAAGTTGTATTTGGCTAGTTTATTGATAAGAATATCATGCAAGACGGTATCAGATGCCTTACTAAAGTCTAGGTATACCACATCCATCGCTTCTCCCTTATCCACAAGACTTGTTATACTATCAAAGAAAGCTATCAGATTGGTTTGACATGATTTGTTCTTTACAAATCCATGCTGGCTATTCCCTATCACCTTACCACCTCCAAGTGTTTGCAGATGATTTTCTTAAGTACTTGCTCCATTATCTTCCCTGGCACAGAAGTTAAACTAACTGGTCTGTAGTTTCCTGGGTTGTTTTTATTTCTCTCTTTATAGATGGGCACTATATTTTCCCTTTTCCAGTCTTCTGAAATCTCTTCTGTTTCCCATGATTTTCCAAAGATAATAGCTAGTGGCTCAGATACCTCCTCTATTAGCTCCTTGAGTATTCTAGGATGCATTTCATCAGGCCCTGGTGACTTGCAGGCATCTAACTTTTGTAAATGATTTTTAACTTGTTCTTTTTTTATTTTATCTTCTAATCTAAACCTACCCCCTTCCCATTAGCATTCACTATGTTAGGCATTCCTTCAGACTGAAGACCGAAACAAAGAAGTCATTAAGCATCTCTGCCATTTCCAAGTTTCCTGTTACTGTTTCTCCCTCCTCACTGAGCAGTGGGCCTACCCTGTCCTTGGTCTTCCTCTTGCTTCTAATGTATTGATAAAAAGTCATCTTGTTTCCCTTTATTCCGGTAGCTAGTTTGAGCTAATTTTGTGCCTTTGCCTTTCTAATCTTGCCCCTGCATTCCTGTGTTGTTCGCCTATATTCATCCTTTGTAATTTGTCCTAGTTTCCATTTTTTATATGACTCCTTTTTATTTTTTTAGATCATGCAAGATCTCATGGGTAAGCCAAGGTGGTCTTTTGCCACATTTTCTATCTTTCCTACCCAGCGGAATAGCTTGCTTTTGGGCCTTTAATAGTATCCCTTTGAAATACTTCCAACTCTCCTCAGTTCTTTTTCCCCTCAGTCTTGATTCCCATGGGACCTTACCAATCAGCTCTCTGAGCTTACCAAAATCCACCTTCCCGAAATCCATTGTCTCTATTTTGCTGTACTCCCTTCTACCCTTCCTTAGAATTGTGAACTCTGATTTCATGATCACTTTCACCCAAGCTGCCTTCCACTTTCAAATTCTCAATGAGCTCCTCCCTATTTGTTAAAGTCAAATCTGGAGCAGCTTCCCCCAGTAGCTTTTTCAACCTTCTGAAATAAAAAGTTGTCTGCAATGCAGTCCAAGAACTTATTGGATAGTCTGTATCCCGCTGTGTTATTTTCCCAACATATATCTGGATAGATTGTCTCCCATCACCACCAAATCTTGGGCTTTGAATGATTTTGTTAGTTGATTAAAAAAGCCTCTTCCACCTCGTTAGGTGGCCTGTAGTAGACTCCTAGCATGACATCACCTTGTTTTTTACCCCTTTTAGCCTAACTCTCAACACTTCTGTCTCCTATGTCCATCTTCACCTCAGTCCAAGTGTATACATTTTTAATATATAAGGCAACACCTCCTCCTTTTTTTCCCCTGTCTATCCTTCCTGAGCAAGCTGTACCCATCCATACCAACATTCCAATCGTGTATTATCCCATCAAGTTTTGGTGATGCCAACAATGTCATAGTTGTATTTATTTATTAGCACTTCCAGTTCTTCCTGCTTATTACTCATACTTCTCGCATTTGTATATAGACATCTAAGATACTGATTTGATCTTGCCTCCCAGTTTTGCCCTGACCCTCCTTTCTCTCTGCCATTATAGCCTCCGCTTCCTCCCAACCCATCTCCCAGGTCATCATGTTCTCCACTTACCTGTGGGCTTTGCTCACCTCACCTATACCTACTACAGTCTGTGTTCTTGTTCAAGGTTAGGTTTGAGTTTCAGAATGAGAGATTTCATGCTGAAGTCATAATGTTACACGTCAAATCTGCTCTTGCTTCTAGAATAAGTTTGTGTCCCTTGAGGCAGACGATGTTCTGGAATTAGTCTATTTAAGAAACGAT